>NC_081175.1:4942500-5297500 GCF_012432095.1 Onychostoma macrolepis | reverse complement strand
TAATAGCATTTTTTACTTAAGATATCACCTTAATTTTTATTGTCATTTCACTTTATAAGTTCCTATTTTTGTATTTTTCTTTCTAATTAAGTTATGTTATACGAAATGTCCATATTCTAGGAGTTGGTCTGTAAGTGCTAGTGAAACAAAAAGAAAAATCTAATGTTATTTAATTGTTTGCAGCCAACTATTTATAACAATATGCATAATTTTTAAATATTTGTAATGTGAAATGTTGAATGAATAAAACTTAACTGTGACAAGACACTGACTCTCCTGTATTTCTTGTCTTATGTTTTAGAAATGCGTTATTGGTGCCTGCAATAGTCTCGTTCTCTAGATATTCTCTGTATGCGCTTCACTTGTAGATTCTGGCAGATGCTACTCTGAATTCATTTGAATTTTTTTTTTTTTCTTTCTTTTTTTTCTTCCTGTGTCTCACAGCTCAAATGAATCATAATGACCAGTAGGAATTCTGCTGTGGAATCCAACCTCTGGATATTCTGCCAGTTTTAGACTGAAATGTATTCATTTGCATTGCTTTAGAAAGCTGGGTGTATTTCTTTTGTTTTTATATCATGAGGTTTTATGTTCTAATTTATTGTGTTCTCAGTGGCACCATCTGCTGTCTCTGAATGGTTCTATTGGAAATTCAGTTCTTTGTTACTTGAGCTTGTAAGCGCTTTATTTGTTCTTTTGGATTACATTTTTTTGTCTAAGTCATTTTGTAGCAAATCCATTTTCTTGACGCTTCTGTTCATATTCACATAAACCGTACTTGACACCCATGTAGATTTCCCCCTTTGCAGTGTCTTGTTTATTAAGGTCTTCAATTGTCAATTCTACAGTATTCTCAAAACAGCCAAAGTCCTTTTGAAAAACAGAAACAAAAAAAGATTTAAGGTGTTTCAAGAGAAATCAAAAGCAGATGTCAGACTTGGGAAATGTATATGCTTGATAGCACAATTTTTCAATTCAGCGAACACAAATCTGATTTTATCATTAACCACTAATTCAATTCTTGGCTGCTTTCACTCGATACTCCACAGGAGATCAGCAATTTCTTTGCTTTATAATTTTACAGGTGAAATTTTCATCAACTGTAATAGATCAGTGTGGCGCTGTTTCAGTGAAACTTCTTTGTCTAGATTTCACAGTGGTCGATGCCATCTTGCTGAGGTAATGAAGATGATCCACCCTAATAAAACAGTGAACATGCCTCGGTTGTTCCCTTATATCTCTCCAGCTACGGGATCTGTCGAATAATAGAAGAGTGAGATGAGATCATCCTCATCTCAGACTCTGGAAACAAAGGTTGAGTACTGTGTGTAGTCAGGTCACAGTCTAATTATTTATTTCCCATGAGACTGCGGGACAGGAAATGTAGATCACGGTGGTTCACTGGTGAGAGGTTTCAATCACAGAACTCATTTTGAATTATTTGGATGATAAACAGATTGATTATCAGTTGAAGCTGTGCATGACGCGTGACATAATTGCCACACCCTTTAGCAGGAATTACATGATGAGTAAGCATGCATATTTTTGCTGGCATCCCAAAGAAGCACAGCATACTTTAAAAAAAGAAAATTCATTAGTACAGAAAGGCTAAAATACTTTGATGAATATAAATGTAAACTGAGTGTAATGTTTTCAGAAACTTAATTGCATGTTATTTGCATTTAAATAAAAATTTATTTTAGTTTACATTTATATTAAATGGAAATAGAGGAAGTGGAAAGATTTGAAGTACACTACAAAGACATCCAATACAGTTAAGCACACTTCTTTTTTTGTTTTACAAGGGATAGTGTGTGTGTGTAGTTAATGTAGCTACAATAAATAACAAACGTGTGTGTAAAATCACTGTTGGTGTTACACCCCATCCACCTTCAAGCATTTTTAAATTGGGATGGGTGCCTTAAGTGCTATGCATGACCGAATGTATAATTATTAGTTCAATGGCAGGCATTGTAAATATATAATGCTTCACGCCCCCTCGTGGCTGGAGATGAAATTGAGTAGGCCCTATGTATGCAAATCAGTTAGTAAAAAGCAGTTGCTTGGTTGGCGCATGAAGCCCAGAAGTGCGCGGATTTCATTTGGCACTAGAAACAAATTAAACACAGAATATATAAGAATTCTATTCTTTATTCTCATTTAGGCTACTACTTATACTGTTAGGCTATATATAACTATAAATATATAATTAATTATTCTATAACTACAAATACCTTTTGACTGGTTTAAATTGGTGGGCTTGCACAACATATAGCTATTGTGGGCAAATACTATTCTAACAGTTGTGTTTCTAAAATTCGATTGTGACAAATCAGTTCAATTTTGTATTTTGTTTGGCAACTAAATATCTCATCATTCGATAGACCATTTATTACGATATTATTACATGCAATTGTTTAATTAGCATTGGTGTCTTTTATTGTAATGATGTTGCCACGTAAATACCCCCAACTAATTATAATAATAATTGTTGTTGTTGTTATTGTTGTTGTTGGTGGTGGTGTTAAAGCGGTTTTATTTAAAGAAAATAAGCCACAAAAAACTCCCCAACCCGTGTTAAAATCACTGTAGTGCTCAAGACCCCAGTGGTCTATTGTTTATATAGGCCTAAAGCAAAAATGCACAATGATAAAATGTTTTATTTAGGCCTAATTTAACATAGATTTTTAACATTACAATTAGTTATTTGTATTTGTATCAATCACATAGACAATTCCGTTACATCATTTATCATCCCGCAATAATTCATATAAAATAGACGATCTTAGGTGTCTGTTTACAGTCATTTTATTTGTCCGATCAAAATTTAGAATCGGAACAACAGGCTAATCGTAACTATGGCCTGTTATAAAGACTGTTCTTTTCATACTGCTTTATTTGACATAAAATGTTGATCTATGTACCCTAAATGAAAATGCTACTGCACTTCTCTCAGTTTTTCACTAGATGGCAAACAAGTCAGCTGGTGTGGGTAGGTATCGAGCTTCAGGCTTTGTAAGGGTCGGGCAAAACAAATGTAGGGTTTCTTTTAGATCCCCCCTAGTGGCTTGAGTGTAAGTGAGGGTTTGGATGCTGCGTGAGGCCGTCAGTATCTGCATCTCTCGCATCAGCTCCACGCACACATACACACTCACTCACACACACACGCACGCACGCACACACACATTCAGCATCTCCATCTCGACGCTCCACCTGCCCTCATCAACACGCCGAATTTTAACTGTCGTTGAGCCCGTTTAAAGCGTGAAAGTTGACCGCGTTCGGTGAGTACGTGTTTAAAAACATCTTTTCATCTGGTGCGTGTTATGTTTGGGTGGGAGATACATTGTTGTGACTGGTAAACCAGCCATAAAAGGGGCGCGGATGCTTTATTTGCTCTGTGGCTGATGTTTCGGCACCTGGATTTTAGACAATATAGTTCTGCTGTGCTGTGTTTTTTCTCTTTCATCTTAAAGATCAATGGACAATCCTGTACTTTTATTTACAAGCGCAATGTTTGTGTATTTTAAAGCATTCGGGTTGACATCAGACAGACGCGTGAGGTGTTTACCTAATGCTTTGATTTATAAGGTGTGATGTAGCTCTGTATGGTTTATTGATGTGCCAGGGGTGTATAGATTTTTTGTTTTATTTTTAAAGGTGGTCGATATTTGACTTGGAGCCAGGTTGGAATATTTTAAAATGCTATTTTACAAGTGATTTTTTTTTTTTTTTTTTAAATCCTCTTCATTTATAGGCTGGTGAAAAGTGAAATAATCTTTTAAAGATGGTTAAACTGGGGAGTAATCTACAAGACAAAGGAGCAAAAGCTGTTAGCGTTGAGGACGGCTTTCAAAACGTTCCCCTCATCACGCCCTTGGATGTTACTAATCTTCAGTACCAAGCCCCAGACAAGGTAAGGAACATTGTTCTTCAGGTCTTATATAATAGAACATTACCATGCCCTTTGTCAGATCAGAAAAATATAACCTTCACCTATTGTCACATAGCAAAATGTCAAATGGTACTGATGAAAGCATAATGTTGTATTAACCCTATGTGTTAACTTAAATTGTCAGGCTGTGTTTTTTTTTTTTTTTATTACTATCCTTTCATTTTATATTTGGATTATGTTCTTGTTTTTTTATTTAATATGATAAGCTTTCACTGTTTTCCCCAAACATGTCGGTACAATCTTATACTTTTAAGGTTGGGTTGCCAACCAGTGTGCTTTAGGGTGCGAGCTGTGACACTTTCTGTGAGTGGTGCTTCAGCCCTCATTTGGGATTCTGCTGAGGAAGCGCAATCATTCTTTGCACCTGCTAACTGAAGTGGCCTGTCGCTCTACCCAAACCTGTGCACAAACCAGTCACAAAAGGCAACGCTATCATATTTTAAGGAACGCGCAGCCCTCCGCGCAAGCCTAAGGACCCCACACCCACCCCCCACCCCCCAATTCTTTATTGGCCTGCATGAAAAAGAGAAAAAGCCAGTTTATCTTTTATCTCAGATGTCATATGGAGGCTGCATCCTCTGTTTAATGCCAGCTCAGAGGTGAAGAGGATGTGTTGGATTATTAACATGTCTTTGTCACCTGGTGAGCCTTTTGTGAAAACTAGAGACACTCAGAGACTATGCAATTTAGGGTTTTATGCATATTTGATCATTGTGAACTAAAATTTTGTGTAATGAAAACTTGTTGTAAATATAATATTTATTATTTTACAGCTTCACTTTTTAGCTCCAATTGTGAGTGATAGGCAAGAATTACTATATGAAGAGGATGAAAGCAAACAATACTGGTTTTAATAATTTTTTTCTAGACTGCCATATTTCTAAAAGTTGCTGAAGAGATCTTGAATAAGGTCAGTTAATGTTTATTTCCAAAGACGTGTGCTCTTAGGCCTTGCAGGACAATGATCCTGCCCTGCTTACATGACATAATATTTCAATATAGTTCTTATTTAATTAACAAAAATGAGACTGTAATTATGAAATTTCCTTGAAAGATGAAAGAGAATAGTAATTTAACAGAATGGCCCTGAGCCTCAGTCGGAAAGTGGACTGAATTGGTCTTGTATGAATAATTTGAAACCATCAAATATGCCCAATTATATTTTGAAAAGAAGATCACTAATTATAGCTTCATTTATAATGTCAGTCAGTTCAAGAGTATTTTCAAAGATTGTTGATAAGTCTAATGATAAGCACAGTACAATTTGTTAAATGTAAATAATTAATAATGCTGAATCCAGTGCGGTACTTAAATGACCAACTTAATACTTCTGTGATTGTAAGAATCAAAAATAAGAAATAAATTTAAAAAAATAATAATTTGTTTGCATGGTCGAAAGCAAAGTAGAATTATTTTAAGCAGAGAATCATAGCATCTGAAGTTGCTGTAATCCATGCACTTGATACAATTCTGTCACCTAAACTTGGACAATGTAATATCCATTAATTTTTCATGCTGACATTAAAGTGTTTAAGCAGGACAAGGATCAGCCCTGCGGGAAATCATTATCTTTCTCTGGAGGTTTGCAGATAGCAATCAGGCAGTAATGACTGCAAATTATTTGAAAGCTGTTTTAGCATTATTTATTTTTACATGAGCCAAGTTAAAAACACAATCTTTGAAGAATTAGGTTTATTTACTGTAATGAGGTATGTAGATTCATTAAATTAATACTATTAATTTTTGCCAGTTATTTGACACCATAACTGAAGAACAAAAAATATGGATTTCATTTTTTGATATTTGAGATGTAATGTTGCAAGGATTGCATCTAGTTATGGGACCACTGCAGATGCTCTTTTCAATTTTATTTTATTTTTTCAGCTTTTAAGTCTGTTTTCCCAGGGGCACTTACATATGGAAGCATTTGGCCAGGTTGTCTTGTTGTTATCCAGAATCTCGAAACCACTCCATTATCATCGGACTATCAAATTCATCATCTGCTAATTGCATGCAAATCACAAGCTGCATGTCATCACCATCTCATCATTATTCAGAGCATTTTTCAATCAAATAGGTTGTCATATCAGCATATCAGTACAACACTTATATTGGAGAGGATCAAACCAAGTCCGATCCAGAGTAGTTCCTGGTGTTGACACTATCGATGGCTTGAATCAGCAGCAAAAAAGACAATGCGCAACCTTGCCTGGAGGCAGAGGTTGCATTCTGGGGGAGTGGAAAAACGGAATAACAATCCCAGCGATAACAGAGTGCCTCACATAGCTCAGGAGAAGGAGAGAGAAATGGAAGCAGACAAGATGGTTATTCAGGGGGAAAATGAAATGTCAGAGGGTTTGGGAAGGAGACAGATAAGCAGTAATTGCAGAGTTCATGACAAGTGGTTGAGCTTCATTCAGTGGTCTACAGGCCATTAGACTTGATCAATCTCAGGGTTTCTAGAAACCAAGGTGGCAGGAACCAAGGTAAATACTGAGACGTAGCGGTGTCATTCCTCCATCTGTTACCACACATCTTGCCTTCAGCGAGGGTTGG
Organism: Onychostoma macrolepis; assembly: GCF_012432095.1. Classification (NCBI taxonomy): domain Eukaryota; kingdom Metazoa; phylum Chordata; class Actinopteri; order Cypriniformes; family Cyprinidae; genus Onychostoma; species Onychostoma macrolepis. Next base: position 5,290,989 of record NC_081175.1, on the reverse strand, counting down.
GCAAAATTCTAAGTTTCGAATTTGCGCCCTCTCAATTCATTAGTTGGAATTTAAATTGAATGACAGGACGAGGAATTCACTAAATTACAATTCAAGAAATATATATTTTTGGCATATCCAACTCAAATCCACTTGAAATTTGAACACTTGAAATCCAGTTTTTATAAACCCTACCTAAACCGCATACTCATGTGGTTTGAAACCAGATTAAAATTAGATTTTTGATAATCAGCTTGTATTTCAAGTAGGTTTTTTCATCATCTGGGATTCAATGTGATCTACCCTGTCTCATTTGCCATGACTGAGTGCTGTTGTGGGAATACGCTTTGATTTTGGTAAGGCCAATTATGACAACTTTACTGGCAGTCCTGCTTACCTCAGCGTGTCTGTGAGATCAGTGATTTTGAGCAATTTAAAAACCAGCATGAAATTTTATCTTGAGGAAGGCCTAACATGATTATGGTTATTATTGATCGAACGTTACTGGCTTTATGGTACAGTTATCAAACCCTCAGGGAATTTACTGTTTACATTAAGTCAAAGTGTTGTTTTGATGAATAAACACTTTCTTGGCAGGTGGTGGTGAAGACACGAACCGAGTATCAGACGGAACAGAAGAATAAGGCCAAGCTGAAGGTTCCCAAGGTGGAGGAGTTCACCATCAGTGTGACTGATGGAGTTTCTGAAAGGCTGAAGGTATGGCTGGACTTCCTTTGGCAGGAATTCATAGAAAGAAAATGAACATTGAACAATTAGTGTACATTGATATGTTTGCAATTAGTTCTGTCAGTTCTTTTAAATTGGCTTTGGTGTCTTTGCATTCCACTCACTTGCTAAAAAACATCATGGCTGGTCAGCAGATGTTATAGGTGCTGGTCCCTAGCATGGGATTCACCGAAAAACCGGATTCACCAGCAAGACCACACTGGTGAACCTGTGAAACCAGTTCAAAGACCAGACTGTAACAGCATGGATATTCATGCGGGTCAAAAAAAAAAAAAAAAAAAGACTAGTTGCATCTTGTTTTTTATTTTTTTAATAGTTCCCCCCCCCCCCCATCACTACAATAGGATGGTAATGCTTTGTTTCAATACTCTTTGCTTCAGCTATTTGGATTGAAGCCTGGAAGCAGTTCTAGAGGCAGTTGGGTGATAGAGAGTTGTTGGCAGTCGGAAATGTTTTCATTAATGCAGAGTTGGAGAGTCTGGAGGGACATTTTACCGTAGCAGTGAAGGTCATTGGAGAGGCATGTGAAGAAGACAGCAAACATTGGTAAAAGATTGACTTCTTTTTTAAATGACACTGAATGACACTGTCAGCTGCCTTGAAACCACAGTGCACTACTAAAACAATAATACATTTGACATACACAGAATGTTTCCACAGACAAAATCTAGATGTTCTAGCCTGAGATCATCCTTCAACTTTCTGCTTGTTATTTTTTGAGGTACTGAAGGAAACATACTGGAGCATTCTTGTATGAGCTTGTTGTAGGAAACTCTTTTCGAGGTTGTTGTCTAGAATGAGTCATTCGGAGTACAGAAAGCTAACTGCAGGGTTATCTCTGCTGTGTGAAGCCTCCCAGTTGGATTTTTATCATATTCCCTGCTGTAGCTCCACCAGCAAGTAAAGAAGGAATGTTCCCCCTCATTAAATGTTCAAAACAAAAGAGAGTTGCGGTCTCTTGGTGTCTTATGCAGCCAAGTGGAACATATTAACATATCATGTTAAAATAAATGTGGTATTAAGACAACTTAATTAAGCAGGGAGGTTATATGATTTCTGTTTCTTATTAGTACAGTTGACTGGAAGGTTTGGCAGATAAAATATGGGGAAAAGGTTGAGTTTGGCTCTGATTTCACAACTGTGTTAAGTGCCACACATATTTACTAAACACATAACTATGTATTTTATCGTTGTTCAAAAATAATTACATTACTACTAATCTTAGATTTGCCGCACTTTCCACTGTCTCTGACATTTGGATATGATTGTTGCATCCCCCCCCCGCCCAGTGGAAGTCGCACAGAACTTTCGAATTTGTCATGAAGCAACCGCTACCCTTGGCTTATCGTTATTATATGGTTAAAACAATTTTTTTTAAAGAATGAATCTATGAATATATGCACACAAAACAAATGACTCCCCTAATAAAAACATAGTAGGTTTTCTAGGGCTAATCAACATAAATAATGATTTAATAATTATCAAATAATTATTTCTGTCATAAATATTCATAACTGTTATTTTACAAAATACAGTTTACATAATAATGTTAAAGTGGAAAAATATTAGAATTTCTAACTTCTCGCTCATGGTTTTGATTAGAATGCATCACATCCGGTCGGACGGTCGGATACGGTCTAGCCACAGAAGTTGAATTAATTATTTTAACATGCCCGACACTCAAATTGGATCCAAAATTTACGCATACGCATTTGATTGGAACTCCACACAGCTCCTGAACTATTTTCTATTGGAAATGGGTAACTTCTGGTCTGTCGCTTATCGTTTGTCAGGCGGTTTAATTCTAAAAAAGTATTTAATTTTTTTTAAAGAATTACTTAGAAATAAGTAAGAGTACCTACTACTTACAGATTTTAACATGAGTTTAACATTTTAACATAGCAAAACTGCCAAAAATATAATAGATCCATTACATTCAAAGAGGGAACCAAGCATTTTTTAGTGACTTTGCTGCGCGCTTTTGTCTTGGAGCAATAGGCAACCACCTCCTAACAATTGAATTGCAACATGCTAACATAACAACAAGTCTTGCTGGTTAATATTATTTTTTCATGCCTATGTAGCATTGGTTACAAAATCCGAAACATTGTTTCAGAAATTTATTTAGATCAGGTTCAAAATTATGCTTTTCTTTCTTTAGAGTAATGTTTGTTGATGAATTGTGCTAAATAAGGTTTAAAAATACTGATGTAACAGACAAGCACACACACATTCTTAGAAGAAATAACTTGTCAAACTCCAGGAATACACCCCTGCAGAACCATCAGGCAGTGCTGCAAACCAATTAATAATCTGCCTGAAAATAATAAAGCTTCTTAATGGAGAGCGTCTGCACACAGAGACACACAAATTCTCATGTGCAGTGCAAAACAGATACCCAGCTAATCCTCAGACGTAGCTGCACAATCCTCAGTTCAGACACACATCCCATAGCTGAATGGATGTCAAGCCGACTGCAGACATGAGGGACGGGAAGAGAGAGATAGAAAAATAGAGGACATTGAGCTGAAATGCTGCCCCGTCAGTCTCAGCATCTCTGGGAGAGCAGCAGAATAAGAATGAAGGTGAGGGGTTGGGTGAGCAGCAGACATGCTCGCTTGAAGGACCACTCACATCCTGGCACACCCACTGCCTAGGCCCTTCGGCTCTTGTTTAGCCTACCATTTTAACATCTCCAGAGAGAAAATGGGAGGGAACAAGAAATAAAAAAGAAGGTGAAAAAGACTGCTTCACCGGAGGCAGCTAGTCAGACAGACAGGGAGAAAAAAAACACTTTAATACACAGTTAAGCTTTTATAAGACCAGAAATAGAGTGAGCTTGTTTTAAATTGTGCAGTTTTCATTGCACATTTCAAATAAAGCTGTACACCTTGCATCTTTTTGCAATTTTAAAAACAGTTATGTATGTTCTTGTAAATCATGTGCATTTATATTCTGTATTATACCTTTAAAACATTATAGTATTATATTTTCATTATTTTGTTTTATTTATTTATTTTTTTAATTGCGCAACTTTATATTACCTTATGGACTCAAAGTCTTCTTTTTGCTTCAGTATTCACCATGGTAATTAAGGCTTACCATATCCATGTACCCTGGCTTCAGTGATTAAATTCATGTGCCGGTGTATTTATATGATAATGCCATGATGCAGTGTTCAAAAAACATGGTAATATCATGGCATTTTTTTTTTGCCTAGTGTGAAGACAATTGCTTGCCATTTTCATATCCATGATTTTTTCATGGTTCAAAATAATTCGGATAATACTGCCATTACCATATTACATACCCAAAAGTCAATGGTAATACCATGGTAATTTTTGTTACCTTTTGGTTAGTGTGAAGCCAGTTGATTACCATATTTATGTACCATGGTAAGCCATTAATTCACTGGTAGTAAATGTGCAAAAAGATAACATTTATTGGAATATGTTTTCAAGTCAGTGCTTTCTTTAAAAAAGCATTTAGCAAATGTCTTCTGTCCCTTTAAAAGGCTTTTTTATGTGAAAGTCTGCAAGCGTTCAAGCTGAAATGCCTTTGTTGGTGCAACGTAACTCATCCTGTCATTGACAGAAAAGAGACCGCCATGCAGAGAGATGCATTTGAGGGCACACAATCCACTTTGTATAACACTGCCAATCCATTCTCCCAAGTCACGCAGTAAATTGTCACTGGCCGTTCGCTCGATGACAAAATAAAGTACCCAATCATGTGGGAGTGCCAGGAAACAGAGACGATTGTCACCCACCCTGAAGTCAGGAGACCATGCTATGCTGCAGTTAAGCTGAATTGCTCGTAGCATCCCCCTACAGATGATGGCCATTCATTGAATTTGACAAATCGTTTGCTTGGGCAAAACCATATGTTGTCAAGCAGTGACCCTGGGTAATGCAGGGGGCAGTCACTGTCAGAGTGATTGATCGTGTTGAGTGATGGTGTTTATAGTCTCCAAAGACAAGCTGGAAACACTCAGCCCCCAGTTTTTACATGTTGTCTCCACTACAGTGCCAACCCAAAAATATGTAGAATGTTACCAAAAATTTAATTTACAAAAATTAAAATCCTGTCACCGTCATGTTTTTATTTTTTCTTCTTCTGCAAAACACAAATGAAAGCTGTTTTTTTTTTTTTTTTCATGCAATAATAGTCAATTGGGTCCAAAAGTCTCAAGCTCCAAAAAGGACATGAGATTAGTGTAAAAGTACTCTAATAACTGATAGGTTCTTCAATTTTGTTTTTTGTTTTTTTCTGACATGAGGGTGAGTAATGGCAACAGAATTTTCATTTTCGGGTGAACTATCCATTTAAGATTCTATCCTTGAAAAACCCATATTGATTTTGGACACTTGTCTAGAATTCTCTGTGTCAACCAGTATGTCATAAAATGGTCAGTATTACATCGCACTTATATCTTGTATCTGCAGTTGTCATATTCTGTGAAGCCAGAGACGCCATTAGAATTGAATGAAAAGCTTAGGCAATTTACTGGAGTCATTTGTCACGTTAAAATGCGACAGTGTATTTGAACTCCTGCGGGACGCGCTGTTCTCTGTTCACAACGACAGAGATGATTTATGACACCAGATGGCTTTTCCTCTGTTTGAACCCTGATTAATCTCACCTTCCACCACTGCTGGAGAATCACATTCATCTCTTTTATCTATATCTTTGCAGATAGAAATATCATCCACTTATTGACGTAGACAGGTAACGCGTTTACATGCTCGACTTAATTACTCAGCATTGTGTAAGGTCACATATGCCTTGAACGGTTTTCTTTTAACATACTATAAGGTTATAAATGTCCACACCAAAAACTAGACACACCCAGATTTTTTTTGTCCATTACCCTTATTTCGCTCGGCATGTAAACATCTTTTTCTGGGTGCTGATGGATTTTTCAGTGTGTGCATGTTGTGATCTGTTGAACAATTTTTAAATTAAAGCAGTTACACATTTTCTCATTAAATATAAGCTTTAGTGTCTACATGCCTACCAACATAATACATAATATGTATATATATATATATTATTATTAATATTATTATTATGAATTACTTATTAATTAAAGTGACACCTGCTTTGTTTTAATATATAATTAGTTGTTCTAGACATGGAAATAATGAAATATACCACAACTTTTTGCAATGGATGATTTTGTTTTCACCATTTTATGAAAGATCTTTGTTCAAAACAAGACAACATGCATATATTTAATATATCTCCAAAGATTAATTGTTGTACAAGTACAATTTAAAGAGTGTTGATATCGGCACTTGAGTTTGAAGTTTTGCTGCTCATCTGCAGTTCCTGTTACAGAACAGCAGTGTTTTCTCCTGCCCAGCTCTTATCTGTAATCCACTCTTTGGTCCAGGGATATCACAAAATAAAATGCATGCAAATGCAGCCTGCTTCTCATTTTTGATTTATTAAAAAAACAAAAAACAAAAACAACAACAACAGAGTTTTACTCACCAGATGAGCAAGTTCAGCATAATGTTAACACATTGTGAGCTCATATAGAGCTATGACTAATGAATCTGGATTGGGTCCACACTATAGTGTGATCAAATACAAAATGCAAATTACTTTCTCTTGAGTCACACACTTCCTGTATGTGCTGTCCTAATGGAATTCAGGCAATGCCCAGATAAAATATGAATATGAATACCAGACATTATTACTTATAAACCTGCACTGGTAATAGACGAGAGAATGAATCACAACAAAACATATTTCACTCTAAAATCAAAATAAAGTTTTGATTAAAAATACACTATATTGTTTGATACCATATGACATCATACATTTTGACAGCCTTCATTTATTTTAACTTTACAGGACATGTCCAGAAAATTTGCCAACGCTGGTAAAAATTTTCCAGCAGAATGGCAAAACACGCATTTCACTGTATCTGGCTACACAGCAAAATGAGTTCACGTTATTCTATGACACTGTTGCCTCTCTTGAGCAAAAGCCTCTTACCTATGCACCTATAGGGTGCTTGGGGAGCAATTAGTAGCATGGAGCAGCTCTCCCTACTGCACAGTTCCTTTCTTTCTTTCTCTGTCTTTCAGCACACACTGTTAGCAGGGCTAATGGCCAAAATGCCCACAGGCTCACTGGTGTGAGAGACACGGCCCTGGAGAGGCAGTCTTGTTATTCTGCCATATTGTTGATTACCCCCTACAGAAGCCTTCTAGCTCTACACTGGATCAGAGAAGCAGTTAGCACATCACAAGTAGACTACACTTGAGAGGAAGTTAGATTAACACTGCAGTATAACTGACAGATACAACTTCCCCTGTAAAAAAAACAAACCTAAAAAAAAATTGATGCACAGGGCACCCTAAATATTTGTGCATAATATGCCTGTATACATTTTTTTTATTTTAATTTTTTTTCTGGTTTCAAGTTCAAAATCTAGTGAAGCTGGCTCAGGATTCAGCATTTTAAGTCATATTTAGTTTATTAATTAAAACATGGAAAAATATCTTGCTGAAACCATTTTATAACCAGAGCTGCTTTTAGAGAAGTATGTTAACACAATTTCAACTTTTGAACAGTAGTGTATATGCAGTGAAGACCAAAATTAGAGAACAATCTATAAATAATTTTTATAGATTTTTATTTTTTTTTTTTCTGAAATATTGTTAATCTTCTATTGTTAATCTAAAAATTTAAAGGAATATTAGCTGTAGGTATACCACTGTTCTTCTGGCATGTTTGACAAAATAACCACAGCATTTCAACAAAAAAAACTTGATTTTGTGGAAACACAGTAAAAATTAGAGCAATGTAAAATATTAGAGGGTTACAGCTGTTAGAAATTAGTAGGAAGTGTAGAGGTCTTCGCTTTGAATGACTTCAGCACATCTGGGGCCACAGGTATCACTAGTTTCTCACTGGTGTGATCTTGGTCCAGTCTTCTTCCACTCTCTTCCATAGTTTGGAAATTGTAGTGGGTTTCATAGTCATAATTTTGTAGCCAGGATTTTCCAGATATTTTCAATTGGGTTTAGATGAGGATTCTGGGCTGGCCATTTCATTATTTCAGTGTTCTTAGTTTAAAGTAACTGCTTTACCTGTTTTGCAGTGTGACATGAACATCGTATTGCATGAAAATTGCAGGCTGATTGGGAGGTGTTTGTAGGGAAGGAACTGCATGTTGCCGCATAATGTTCTGATAAATATTTATAATCACCCTGCCATGTATCTATATAAGAGGCCCAACTGAAGAAAACATCCCTCAAACCATTACATTTCCTCTTCCACCTTTTACAGACTTCTTTGCACACTTGGGGTACAGTCTTTCCCCAGCTTGAGCAAAATGTTTCCCATTGAACCCAAATAAGTTAAACGTACAAGCAATTCCAGGTGCAGTCTTGAACCAGTTCCCCATTGAATCTCTGCATTATCCTCTCTTCTCGTGCATTTGTCTTACTTGGATGACCAGTCTTTTTGGGGGACTTGAATTAGTGTCTTTGTAAAGTTATTGTAAAGGAATGCTGCTAAATAGGGTTTATTATATAATTAAGGAAATTTGCACCAGGTACCAGATTAATACCAATAACTTGGAGGTATCTGTAAGTGTTCTCTAATTTTGATCAGAGTTCATTTTCATATATCTCATTTAAGTTTTTTACACTGTGCTTCACAATACAATTAATTTATGAAATATGCTTAAAAAAATTGCCCTTCTACTCCTGTTAGGAGTATGAAGTGTTCAAACACTGGCACAACCTAAATGAAAATCAGTGCTCAGTTGATACTCTGAAAGACCAAAAACTATGAAATTTTTGACAGTTTTAATATTTCTTAGAGCTGTTTCCTCTGATGCAGTTAAATAATAATAATAATAAAAAAACTGTCTTTAGAATTCTAAGATAAAAGAGTATCTCAAAAGGGATTTTTTCTTTTCTTTTGCCTTAAACCTTCTGAAGGATTCTCCGATAAATAGTGTTTGTCTTTTAGATTGTTCTTTTGTCCCATTCAATTTGGGTATCTCTAAAGAGACCCAGCCTAATTGGCTTATATTAAGATACAGTAATTGGAGCTGAACATGACATTTCTGTCATACCCCTGAGGAGAATTCTTTCATTTGTGTCACTTCTCCTTTTATGAAATGGAAAGGAATTTCTAGCCGTGTAGAGAGCTACACTACAAAACAGTGTTTCTGTGTTAATAGTTGTCAAGATTGTTTTGGCTTATTCAAAAACAGTTGTTATGAATATGTAATATTCATGGTAATTAGTCCATAATTAGATTAAAAAAGAAAACGTTGGTACACATTTCTGCAGTAAATACTTGACTATAGTAGATGCTGATTACTAAAATTGGAAAATATGGCTGAAAATCGATGAATCTTAGATTTGTTTTGAAGGGGATAATGATCAATATATAATGACTTAACCATGAGAATATTTTAGAATGATTAAATTATTTATTAAGATAAATTTAAGTTTATCATTACAAATGTGTAATTATATTTACATGACAATTATATATTACATGAAGTTTCAGTAGACAATGACAATAAAAGAAAGTACTGTTTTGAAAATAAATTTAGAATGTTCTACATAGAGAGAATGTTGTTATGCTAGCAGCGTAATACTATAATAAGCTACACACACACACACACATATATATATATATATATATATATATATATATATATATATACACACACACATACACACACACACACACACACACTTTTTATTTATTTCAGAATTGAATATAATTCTTTACTTATCTGCCATCTTGGATTTAATTTATACTTTGCATTCTGGAATTGCCTTCTCTGCGAAGGACGTGATTTTGCCTTTACATTTCTAAAACAAGCTATATGCTGTCTAACATATGGAACAATATTCACATCAGGTACGTCCTTAAGATGGTGCCTCAGACAGTGAACAGAGCGAGGCCATACAGACGGGCATTGATGCTTAACAAATACTGAATAAACACCCTAGTCTTTTCTGTTCCCTTGATGCCTAATGCGTCACTGTGATTTTCCCCAGCCTTTCCTCATCCTGTTTCACCGCTGTGTGTCTGTAGCAAATGTTTAGGAACAGATGAAGCTTAAGATTACAAATCCCACAACTGTTTTTTTTTTTCTCAAAATGTCTGTGCGCTTTTCCTCAGTTAATCTTAGACGCTCAAAAATACAAGGTGGGAGGAGTGGGTAATTTGGAAAGCAGATGTCTGAGGTATTGTTCATCTAATAAAAATAAAAGTTGGATATCTTCTTTAATGCTCTGTGGTTAGCCTTGGCACACATCTCATAACAAAGTTACTCTTGGAAAATGAGTCTTCCGCCATCTGAAGCTAAGGGATGCATTGATTTACTTATTGACTGGCATCACACTGCTTTGTAGGAACCGTTGTTATGCGGCAAGAGTAGATGAAACTGAGAATCTCAGAACCCCTGAGGAAATTGTGACGGATGGGCTGCTCACACATATGGAGTGGAAAGTGGTCTGGCTGTGTTTGTAGGCAATTGTTAGAGTCGCAGAGGCAGCAGGGCAATGCCAGGAACAAGGGAGACTCATTGAACCACAACTACAGTATCCCAGAATCCTCATAATGAAAGCACAGGGATGCTAAGACAGATTTCTCAAAAAAGACGACAAATGAGAATTTTATTTTTACTAAACTGCACTGACAGTGGGGAGCAAGTGGCATATTCTTGCTTAAGAGTTCTAGGGCCCTATCATACACCCGGTGCAATGTGGTGCAAGGCGCGGTGCAAGTGTTTTTGCTAGTGTCAACCCGACGCAGTTCTCATTTCTCCGTCCTGCGCCGCGTTGTTTAAATAGCAAATGCATTTGCGCCCATTTGTGTGCCCATGGGCGTGCTGGTCTAAAAAAGAGGTGTGTTCAGGCGCATTGTTGGCGCCTTGCTATTTTGAGGAACTGAATATAGCGCAATATTTTTTTTGTTATTTAAAGAGTGTGTTAGTAGAAAATGCGCCTCTGGTCGCACAATGTGTCACGGGATGGGTCGAGAGATGAGGCGAGGACTCAAGTGCAGGAGAAAGTGGGTCTTTTAATAATAAAAAGAGAACAAAAACCACCCCGAAGGGGAAAAACAGGCAGGCAGGCAGGCAGAGACCACAGCACATGTAAACGAACCCACACACGACATGAAACGTCTGACATATAACAACGAAACATCACAGGACTGCAGACACCAGGAGACTATATGGGGAGCCAAACGAGGAGGACACAGGTGAAGTAAATGAAACAATAATGAGATAACAAGGAGGGTGGGGTGAGACAATAGACAGGAAAGCACATGGCACAAACAACAAACAATAAGCCATGTGCTAACACACACAGTGACATCTGGTGGCCAACCAGGGCACACCAGCAGGGCCGTGACACAACCCCCCCTTTAAGGAGCGGATACTAGACGCTCCACACACTAAAACTGAAAAGGGAAAAAAAATGTCTAGAGAGAGGTGGGCCGGAGGTGGATCAGGGGAGAGATGGTGGGCCAGGCCCATGTAGCGGCAGAGGGGACCTGGGGACTGAGGCAGCGCCCGGCGGGATAGGGACCCAGGGCAGAGCCAGCGCCACCACAGCGGTGTGTGTGGAGCTGCCCCTGGGAGCAGGCAATGACAGGCTCTGCCATTTCGGGAGCCTTGTGCGGGCACCGCCGCCTCGGGAGGAACGGCGGGCACCGCCGCCTCGGGAGGAATGTGGCGGAAACCGCCACTGGGAGCTTTGTGTGTAGGCACCGCCGCCTCGGAGGAACTGTGGCGGAAACCGCCGCCTCGAGAGCCTTGTGCGGGCACCGCCGCCTCGGGAGGAATGTGGCGAACACCGCCGCCTCGGGAGGAATGTGAGCGGAAACCGCCGCCTCGAGAGCCTTGTGTGCGGGCACCGCCGCCTCGGGAGGAATGTGGCGAAACCGCCGCCTCGGGAGAATGTGGCGGAAACCGCCGCCTCGAGAGCCTTGTGTGCGGGCACCGCCGCCTCGGGAGGAATGTGAGCGAACACCGCCGCCTCGGGAGGAATGCGAGCGGGCACCGCCGCCTCGGGAGGAATGCGTGCGGGCACCGCCGCCTCGGGAGAATGCGTGCGGGCACCGCCTCGGGAGAATGTGGCGGAAACCGCCGCCTCGAGAGCCCGTGTGCGGGCACCGCCGCCTCGGGAGGAATGTGAGCGAACCGCCGCCTCGGGAGGAATGTGAGCGGAAACCGCCGCCTCGGGAGGAATGTGTGCGGGCACCGCCGCCTCGGGAGGAATGTGAGCGGGCACCGCCGCCTCGGGAGGAATGTGAGCGGAAACCGCCGCCTCGAGAGCCTTGTGTGCGGGCACCGCCGCCTCGGGAGGAACGTGTGCGGAAACCGCCGCCTCGGGAGGAATGTGGCGGAAACCGCCGCCTCGAGAGCCTTGTGAGCGGAAACCGCCGCCTCGGGAGGAATGTGGCGAACACCGCCGCCTCGGGAGGAATGTGGCGAAACCGCCGCCTCGGGAGGAATGTGAGCGGAAACCGCCGCCTCGAGAGCCTTGTGTGCGGGCACCGCCGCCTCGGGAGGAACGTGTGCGGAAACCGCCGCCTCGGGAGGAATGTGAGCGAACACCGCCGCCTCGGGAGAATGTGGCGGAAACCGCCGCCTCGAGAGCCTTGTGTGCGGGCACCGCCGCCTCGGGAAGAATGTGGCGAACACCGCCGCCTCGGGAGGAATGTGAGCAGAAACCGCCGCCTCGGGAGGAATGTGCGAGCACCGCCGCCTCGGGAGGAATGTGGCGGAAACTGCCGCCTCGGGAGAATGTGGCGGAAACCGCCGCCTCGAGAGCCTTGTGTGCGGGCACCGCCGCCTCGGGAGAAACGTGTGCGGAAACCGCCGCCTCGGGAGGAATGTGGCGGAAACCGCCGCCTCGAGCGGAAACCGCCGCCTCGGCCTTGTGGCGGGCACCGCCGCCTCGGGAGGAATGTGGCGGAAACCGCCGCCTCGGGAGAATGTGGCGGGCACCGCCGCCTCGAAACCTTGTGGCGGAAACCGCCGCCTCGGGAGGAATGTGAGCGGAAACCGCCGCCTCGGGAGGTTCGCGAGCGGGCACCGCCGCCTCGGGAGGAATGTGAGCGGAAACCGCCGCCTCGGGAGGAATGTGAGCGGAAACCGCCGCCTCGGGAGGAATGTGGCGGGCACCCGCCTCGAGAAACCTTGTGGCGGAAACCGCCGCCTCGGGAGGAATGTGGCGGAAACCGCCGCCTCGGGAGGTTCGTGGCGGGCACCGCCGCCTCGAGAGGTTCGTGAGTGGGAACCGCCGCCTCGGAGGAACTGTGAGCGGCCACCGCCGCTTCGGGAGCGCGAGCCGACCACGCCGCTCGCATTGACATCAGTTGGGGTTCCTGCACGCTTCGCATCAGCCCGGGACGCTCTGGGAGCGGGCTGGAGGTACTGGGTGCGGCAGATGAGGCTTCTGGCGCCTTTGATTGCCGCTGGGGTGCTGCAGCCGTCGGCCAACACTGGAGGTGCTGCAGCAGGCGAGCACTGCCTGAGGCACTCCAGCCACCCTAGCTGGGGAACGTGCCAGGAACTCCACAAATTCCCCAAACGTCAGGTGGTCCAGCCCCCTCATCCTCCACCCTTTGAGGGGCTCCTCAAGGGCACTATTGAAAAGGTCCTTGAGGGCCGCATCATTGTACCCCAAACCCTCTGCTGCTCCACAGAACCTCAGGGCAAACTTCCTCACGTCAGTACCCTGCTGACGGAGGGAGCTCAGGGCCTGGAACTGGAGGATGCGTTGGTAGAGGGGGCTGCTGACGTTAGAGGCTGGTGGACGGTGTGAGCCCATTCTCCGCTGAGTCCTCATTTGGGATGTTTCGTTCTGTCACGGGATGGGTCGAGAGATGAGGCGAGGACTCAAGTGCAGGAGAAAGTGGGTCTTTTAATAATAAAAAGAGAACAAAAACCACCCCGAAGGGGAAAAACAGGCAGGCAGGCAGGCAGGCAGGCAGAGACCACAGCACATGTAAACGAACCCACACACGACATGAAACGTCTGACATATAACAACGAAACATCACAGGACTGCAGACACCAGGAGACTATATGGGGAGCCAAACGAGGAGGACACAGGTGAAGTAAATGAAACAATAATGAGATAACAAGGAGGGTGGGGTGAGACAATAGACAGGAAAGCACATGGCACAAACAACAAACAATAAGCCATGTGCTAACACACACAGTGACATCTGGTGGCCAACCAGGGCACACCAGCAGGGCCGTGACACAATGAGCATTCACTTTGCTTATTATGCACAGGAACACGCAGCAGCACACAAACATGCCAAATATTAAAAATGAAAGGATTACAGTGTAAAATAATACTACTGTGTAGGCTACATAATTATAAAAATGTCATACATGTCATAATGGATAGTCATTGCGTGTATCGGAATTAGTCTACCTATTTGCTCGCGCATGAGCAAATCCGTTTGCTCTCTGGAGACGTGTTCAGTCTGTGCACCTTAAAATTCCGCCGTTTAAATAGCGAATCCGCCATGGCGCGAGTGCAACTCGCTCTTAAAGGGGATGGGAGATGAGACTCTGATTGGTTTATTGCACGTTACACCCAAAAAACGCCCATTACTCATTGAGAGAATAGGGACAACCCGTTTAGACCATGCGCCCGGGCGGGCCGACTGTTTTTATCATCGTTAAACTAGCAAAAGTGGATTCGTACACACCCTGAGTGCATTTGCGCCATGCGCTTTAGACCATGCGCTTAGATCGTTAAAATAGGGCCCAAAGTCTTTAAATTTATGTGGTGAGAAAAAGTTCTGATGTTGCACTCACACAGAAAATAATAATACAAGAAAAACATACAGAAGGCAGTTGCAATAATTTATTTATTTCACAAAAAGGGACAGTGTACATTAATCAACATTTATAAATGTAAATGTACCCAAATTAGCCCAAAGGCTAGTTTTCATTGGTAGTCCCTTTGCCAGAGGTTTTTAGGCCAAAAAGCTAAATATGTGCAAAGAAAGCCATTTGATCGTATTCTAGTAAATGGGAAATTAATACATTGTTCGGATCATCCACTATAGAGGCTCATAATGGACCCTTTTCACAAGGCTGTGATGACGCGTTTAACGATCATCAGCATCGTAAATCCTTGAAAGTCACCTTTCACTTGAATATCACCTTTGCATCAAATTACAAAAAAAACTAGTTAACACTAATGGGAGGGTGTTTCTAATGCAGCGTCTATGGGAGGGATGATAAATTTGACATTCTCTCTTCTGACTGGCCTAATCAGTCTCTCTCAATTTTTTTCCTGATATTGAAAGTCATGAAAACACTATCGTGGAGTGTTTCTTTTGCTTTTTGAGCAAATGGGAATGCAAAAAATATATTTGTGGTACTCTCCCATTCACTGCTCTTCAAGTTAACCCGACTATGACGACTTCCACTGCCGAGAAACCCGGAAATGTGAAAAAGTCCATTGGAAACACGTTCCTCTACCTACATTTCTGCATAACTCAAAAAACTTACCTATAAGTAAGACGTTTCCAGTTGTAATGAACACTAGATTGTCTCTTAGTCAAGTTATTTAAATAAATAACAATTAAAACACTATGGATGAAACATTTTTTGTAATCATCACCATCAGAGGAGGTTTTGGTTGTTAGTTAGCCATTCTGCAAATTATTTGGTTCCATTGTTTAGCATAGGCTATATATGGACCTGGACAAACAAGCATCCATTGTGTAGCGAGATAGTGGACCCTTATGACCAGAAGTGCCTATTAGTAAGTGAGACTTGAGAAAAAAGTAAAATGTGTGGTGTCAAAGAGTAGACAGGTTTATTCATTCAGTGTGAAAATATGGCAGTGTTAGATATGGTTCTTCTGCCTTTGACACATTAAGATTGTGTTCTCAAATTAATATAGTATTCCCAAGGAGTCAATATGACATGGCTACAGCATTAAATGATGTGGCTGTGATTTTTTTTTTTTTTTCAAAATCTGTCTCTTCCATAAAAAAATATTAATTTTTAACTGGTAAATATGAAAGTTAAGCATCAGTGTATAGACCTGAGTATACTTCTTTTTGTAAAAAGTAAGGCTGCCCCCTAATAGTCGACTAACCATTAGTCGACCAGAAGAGGCTTGGTCGATCAAAATTTTATTAGTCACTTAGTTGCAGAAAATAATAAAAAAATAAATAAATCCACATTGGCGAATTTACGCAGATCGGTAACGGCTGGTCTATATGGAAGTACATCAGGCATCATTCATCGACCTTAAATATAACTTATCATCTGAAATATGTTAGTAGCAGCAACTTTACATGTCTGCTCAATCTAATGTTAACCTAGAAAGATGTGCACTATTGAAGTGTCTGTGAGGAGTGTGGAAGTTGAACAGTAGCTCCGCTCACTGCATGACAGATGGAGGCACCGGTGCGATCACCTGCTCTTAAAAAACTCCATTATTTTTGGTCATATAGATAATAGTAATACATCTTATTTGTGTGCACTCACAATAACAACAAAACATGGCGCTTTTGTAAAATAATGAAAGTAAACAAGATGCGCTTTCTGCCATCTCTGTCTCTGTGAACTTGAGCGTGAAACTCTGTGTATAGGCTACTTGCCTTACAGACATAAAAAAAAATATATCTATAGAGAGTGAAATGTCTACTTTCAAATAAACCAATTCAAATGGAAGACAAATATTCTCAGATTATGTAATCCGTATGAAACATGCATGCAGGCGCATCGCTACTCAGTCAGTGTTGCCGACTTCATCTCTTAAACCGAAAATAAAAAGTTTATCAATGAATTGTTAAAATGTTAATGCAGCCTCCTTACTGTTTTTCCCTGACACATTCACAATCATTACTTCTGCTGGTGTGCCGTGGCAAGCTTTATGCATGTGCTTGAGCGCTTATTAGGCAATGTAGGCAATTAAAGATGCAATTTTAGGATTTAAATGGTTTATTAATAAACATGATTAGTCGACTAATGCTTCAAATGAACGACTAGTAGTTGACCAGAAAAATCTTTAGTCGAGAGCAGCCCTAGTAAAAAGTATAACTTCGAAGTTCATCTAAACTAATTTTCAGCAAGAACATGTTATTTAGACTGTCCTTGAAACACTCCAGTTAAGCTTTTTATATATAGCCATGGCTTATTCAGTTAGCAAAGCTAGTAAACAAGTGCCAGACATACTATACGCTGAAAAAAATCAGTCCTGGCTTTGTCTATCAGAATACAGTGCCTAATAGACAAGAAGTAAATTCAATTGTGCCATAATTATGGTAATTATAAATGCATCTTGGGGGAACAATTAAAACCATTAGCAAGGTTCAAACAAGGAAAAACTCTTTCAAACATGGAGTCACAGAGGCTGGCAAATGGTGACCTGAGCTGCAGAACATTCAGGTGGGAGAAGGCCATTCAGTATTTATTAAAAGGCAGTGTAGAGGCAGGGAGTATTATAGAGCAATATTATAGATGGGCAGACAATAGAGGAGAGAAACAAGTATGAAAGAGGACGGACTCGACAGAAAAATAATAAAATGCAACAGCACTATTTTGTAATGTTCTTGGTGTCTGGAGAGAAGAAAGACGAATATCTGTTTTTTTGGACTTGGTGCATGATATCAAGTTTTTAGGCATATAACATGGTGCTATCACAGCATTCTTCGAAGTTCATTGGATTATAGCGTATACCATAGGAACATCAACAAACATGGTATTTTTTAAGGTTGTATTGTGTAATTTCATTAAAGTACGGAAGTACGAAATAAGGTCAGTTGACCCTTCACAAAAACCTGCCTCCACAGTTACTGTTGCTATGTCCGACAAGCCATGCTGCTCTCACACTACACATCATGTTCTCACACAGTAAAAAATACATCTTGAAGCAAAGAGGAAACTGTCAACACGCTGACAGACAAAACAGACCAGGTTACTTTAGCTTTCAAATTTTGTCATTTTTTAAAGAAATTCAAACAATAAATACTGTTTTGTGGCTCTTTAATGTGTCGTGACAGATCACTGTATTGCCTCAGTTCAAGCAACACGTAAACCGATCATCTCTTCCTCTTTACTAGTTATAGGATGAAATAAACATGAAAGAACTTCAGAAAGCATCTTGTTTTAACCATGGAAAGGTGTCAATGTTTCAAGTTTAAGTCCACCGAAGTTAATCTACTCTCCTGTCTGATTTATTTGTTAAATTTTGCTTGCAGTATGCATCAGACGTTCAGTGGAGTGAGACTAAGCCGGAATAGGGAAAAGTATTTTAACATCTATGGGTGTAATATTGGGTTTCAGATTTGTTTTTTCATCTGTACATCTTTGCATGCTATAATTTTATTTATAATAAAGGTCTGTAGCCTCTGTAGTACATGCAGAATCAGCATGAAGCATTAATACTCCCAGCACTCCAGAGAAGATGAGCTATTGAATAAATCCACCCTGGGGATTATGGTTTTCTGGACATAGATTAATCTGCCCCCCACCCCATACACACCAAAAAAAAAAACAACACCAGGGACCAAGAAAAACAACAACAAAACACCCTACAACCTTGAGGGTTATCAGTAGGGCACAATAATGATGAATAAACTATGTGGGGGTGACAAACATGAAAGCAGATGGTGGTATGTCTTGTGTGCCACAAACACTTTGACATTTGAGCCAGAATGACCTCATTTTATGCCGATTCTGTCCCCTGTCTGGATTTGATTTCACCAGAATGAGATTTTTTTTTTTGTTGGTCCCTATCTTTCTTTAATTGTGGATGGGAATGAAAAATATTTTAATGTCTATGAAGACAGCATTAACAATATGCAAAAATAATGAATCATGAATAATTATTAATTTATTTATCCTGCAAACAACAGCAGGTGCTCAGATTGAAGCAAAAAAGACAATTCAAGTCTTTCCCCATCAAACCATAGCCAAATTTAATGCAGGATTTCCAAAAAAACTTTTTGAAAATGTCCCATCAGGGGGTAGCTTTAAACACTAAAGTGGTTCAAATCTAGATGCTACTTAGAGCGTGAAAGGCACCCAGCCATTTTGGCGCTAGTCCCACCACTTAGCAACACAGTACAAATGGGGCCAATTTTGGCCAAGGACATCAGGCTGTACACTTGTTTAATTTGTAATAAGAGAATAAATAAATGGAGAGAGAAAAACAGATAACGGTCATATGATTCTAAAATTAATCAAGCTGATATTGTGTTTTGCATTTTACCTCACTTGTGGTTTCTATCATGCATCTCTAGTAATGTTTTTCTTAACTAGTGATCTGTTTAACTGTGTGCTTCCATATCCTAAAATGAAATAGACCCTCAAAAGTAGCATCTGAAATGCTCTTAATAGGCCATACAAATAGTTCTTGTGTGAAGTGCTTGTACAGTTGATTTACATAGGGTTTGACATTAGCATGATGCTAAGCTAACAACATGATTATCTAATAATGTGACAAAAAAAGAAAAGAAAAGAAATTAAGAAAAAAACAATATGGAATGCTGCAGTGATGACTACATCACGACTATTCCACCATTAAGCTGCTGACAACTCTTTTAGTCTTTATAAAAAAAAACACTCAAACTTTGAGTTAGAATAGTTTGCAAGAGCACGACAGCAGTAAAAGCAAACTAGCAGACTAAGTTTGCTTTCGAGCGGTCTCTCCCATTGGGGAAACTCGTGTTTACTCTGAATACTGAAGCCTGATTTGTTCTGATTCATCTAGCTACATGAACAAATGGTGCTTCAGCCAGCCAAAAGGGATGGGGCCGACTGCTATATAAGTTGGCTCTGAGCGCCATTTCATCAGAATTTTCTTCTACAGCTTGAAGATCATCCCCTCGCTGGACTCTGAAGGAGATGAAGCAGCATTCCCTGAGCACATTTCCACTGCGACATTATTTCAAATGTGCGAGAGCATGAGTCTCACCCCGCTTCACTCGCTAATCACCTTCTTTCATGAAAGTGGTCCCAGTAGCCTGATAGAAAGAAACAGTGGGGCAACGCGATTGGCCACTAGTGAACTCACACCAGCACAAATCCTGTGTGCTTCACTCTCCCAACAATGCCTCGACACAAGTGTATTTTGTACGTAAGGATCAGCACCCCTCGTCTGCAGCGAACTGCTTGATTTCCTTTGGCAGATCTGAGGAAGAAGCTGCCGCTGATGACTCCATGTCGCTGACTGTTGACAGCTTCAGATGTAGAGGAGTGGCATCTGTGACATCATGTGACATCAGTGGTTCAACTGTAATTTTACGAATCTATGAGAATACTTTTTGTGCACAAAGAAAACAAAAATAGCAACTTTATTCAACTTGTTACTGTCTTCCGCCTTTATCGAAAGTACCACAACACAAATTTGTTTTCCAAAGATGAACAAAGGTCTTACGGGTTTGGAACAACATGAGGGCAAATAATTAATGACAGAATTTTCATTTTTGGTGAACTAACCCTTTAAGGAGCTTCGTACAGTGACTGACCTGGCTCTCTGCACTACAAAGACCACTGTGCAGGCGATCGACAAGGCCATGGCCAACCTGGTGGTTCTGAAGTGCAACCTTTCATTGAATCTAATGGAGATCAAGGACGCTAACAAGGTCACCTTCCGGGATTCCCCAGTTTCCCCCATGGGACTGAGGTCCTACTAAAGTAGTCAAGCTCGGCAGCTGGTCCAAGTCCAACAGCGCCCTCAGACAGCTAAACGCTTCCCTTTTCGTAAGTGCCAGGGACCCCGCCCAAGAGTGACATTAGACTCTTAAGCTGCAGAAGCCGTCCTGATCCCAATGCAGAGAGGAAGAGGATAGGGCAAGGTCCTGCCGAGGCCGGACTGCCCTCAAAGAAGTCTTGCACTTGCTTTCCATCCCCCCGCTTAGCTCTGGGCAATGGAAGCTCTGCTCAAGCAGGGCCCATCCTTTTAACTCAGCACACGCCCAAGCTAACTACCACTGTGATAGCGGATCCACATACTCGAAAGAGCACTTCCCCTTTTCCCATTACCACGAATGTCAGTGGCCCACTTCCATGTGGTGACCTGCCACTCGAAAGACTCAGACCGCTTGCCACCCGGCTCCAGGCTTTGAAAGCCATCCTGGGCATGTCAAGCTGAGTCCTGCAGACCATAGAACAAGGTTACTCTCTCCAGTTCGCTTGCAGACCCCAGGCCAATGACTCTTACGTTCTCTGGGCCAAAGTGCAAAGTCTGCTTGCACAAGGGGCTGTAGAGATGGTTCCTCTACCGAACAACGAGTCAGGTTTTTACAGCCACTACTTCCTTGTTCTCAAGAGAAATGGCAGGCTCAGGTCCATTCTCAATCTCAGACAACTGAACTACACTCTAACGAAAAGCCCGTTCAGGATGTTGACTTCGAAACACATCCTTGTGCAAATATGCCGCAGGGACTGGTTTTTATTGGTGGATCTAAAAGACGCTTACTTTCACAACCAGATAGCCCCTCATCACAGACCTTTAAGGCAGCGGTTCTCAATTCCAGTCCTCTCTTATCGCTTCAGACGTTTGTTCTATTCGAACTTAAGTGCCCTGCGAAGTAGACATCACCGGATATTCCGCCATGATTCCAGTTCGAAGTGAGCGTATATGTTCAATTTAAAGGTCATTAAAGTGTACAAGACGTGAATTTAAATTGTATTTATTTACGCATGCATTTGTCACACTTCACACTTAAGTAAGTTTCGTCGGTTTGTGAATACGCTGCAGGCAGTGGCATTGCGCAAAAATGTAATGAATGTTCGGAAGACGTAAACTTCAATGGATTTCCCCTGCTCAGGGAGTAGGGAGCAACGAACACTGTGTAGGGAGCATGCAATCGGAACACAGTTCATGCACGTAGCTCTCTTCTAACGAGCTGTTGATCTGAATCAGGTGTGTTAACTAAGAGAGACATGCAAAATATGCAGAGCGGGGGGGCGCGAGGACTGGAATTGAGAACCGCTGCTTTAAGGGGTTCGCGTTCGAGGGAGTTGCGTATCAATATACAGTCCTTTCCTTTGGGTTGTCTCTGGCCCTGCACACATGGGACTTATCCACAGTTTCCAGTGCTAGAACAAATAGTTTTGCTGTTGAGGTTAATTTATGATTTATATATGTGTGTGTGTGCCTTAGATTTTGTCTAAAATTATGTATCTTAGGAAGCAGCATAATGTTGCTGTTTATTTTGGAACAATATTTGTATCTGGTGCCATCCAGTTCAGAAACCACTATATCTGTAGAAAAATTTCCATTAATTCACTCTCAAACATACAGTTCAGTTATACACCCTCTGTTTTTTTTTTAAATCAGCTACACCAGTGTCACAAAAAACAGTGTCCATAGTGCTGTGGATTTAGTTGTTAATAGTAATTTTGACATAAGATGGCAGTTTTTTTAATTGATTTAGCAGAAGGTTTGCAGCACTTTTCTGACAGCACAGGCATTTTTCAGTATCTTGGAGAGATCTGAAATATTCAGATGTCAACTGGTTTTCTCTCATTTATCTTTCATTCCAATTTGCATAATTCTAATTAGTCAGTCCTCAAAAACATCCATTTGATGTTTCTTGGAGTAAAAAGCTAAAAGTGGCTGGAATTTTTACAGAACTAATCGCCCCTGACAAATTAGACTGGTCTGGTCAAGAAATGGCTTCTTTAAGCCTAGGATTTCTAGATTGGACCACATAGATTTATTGTACGAGCTGCTTTATCGAGACAAATGTAGTGTGACAGATTGAACTGCATCTTGTGAGGTGAATGTACTTGAAGATGACAGTGATGTGAAAAAATTAGCGCTGATGGGGAAAAAAAGACTACAGAGATGTGATCACACTATTGTCTCCATCCGACCGTTTAGCCCCAGTTCTGTCTTTGCCTTTGCAGAGGTTTAAAGAACAAACAGAGAGTTCGAAATTGGAAGTTGTTTTGCATTTGTTTCATAATTGACGCCCATGCAGTGTATGGCACACTTTTGAATTCATTTATAATATGTGAGAACAACATAAATGTATATCTTTCATTAAGTTATCATGTATCCAACTTGGAAAAATATAAGCAATATATAGTTATATAGAAATATATAGAAATATTTCTTATCACTTTTAACAAACATTGGACATTGAACGCTTATGGTTACTAAATTCTAAATTCTGAATTTATTTTCACTGAATTTAAACAAAGTTAAATTCACTTGAGAAGCAGGTTCACTTGATGTTTTAAGACTTTGCAATGTACAAGGTTATGACCATTTGATCTAGACTTGTGCAGTTGGCAAATGCTTTATTACAAAGTGACTTGCATTGCATTTCTTGCTTTTCCCTCTTGACCTTGGCATGGTGTACTGTTTGAGCTACAAGTAAAGTGTCAATCTTTGGGTGTTTTCACACCTGGCCCATTGTTTCGGAACCTGGCACGTTTCCCCCCTTAGCTCGGTTCGTTTGGGCATATGTGAACACAGCAATTGTGCTCGGATCCATGCCAAAACAATTGGTCTGAGATCGCCTGAACGAGGTGGTCTTGGCTCTGGAGCGGTTCGGTTGTAGTGAGAAAGAAATCCGATGCAACGGACCAGCGAACCCGGCTATATCACAATGTATGATGGGTAATTACATAAGTTCCGTGAAAAGCATTAGCTTTGTTGTTTTGCTAATTCCTCAAAATGAACCTGTGAATGTCTGTGGATGAGCACGTCTTCGCCATTCAAAATCAAAGCACACTTTTTCATTTTATAATGCTGTCTTATTGCTCTTCTTCGTAGTAGGTGCATTTTAAAAATGTTTTCCCGATGAATCCTGGACTCCTGCTCAAAATGATAAATTAATATAATGACAGCTACAAAAAATCCCAACAATAAGCCCACAAAGCTGTTGTTCCATCCTGACGGATGACAGCCGTGACAGCAAGCTGAGTGGAATCCCGGTAAATAAACCGTGGAACTTTGACCATCGAGAGAACAGTTTACTCGTGCATTTGGTCCAAATTAACAAATTTGGTCCGTTTAGAAACTTTGCCGTGTGAAAGGGAACCTCACCAAGAATAAAAAGCAACATTGTAATAATTTTAATCCCTGTTTCGGAACAAAGCAATCGATCTACAGGTGTGAAAGCACCCTTAACGACTTCTAGAATAGCTAAAAGGTCACAGTAATGAACTTTGTGTCTTTTTTTTTTTCCACATACAGGTGACCATCCTCATCATACTGGCCTTGGCCTTTCTGGCATGCATAGTGTTTCTGGTGGTGTACAAGGCGTTTACCTATGACC
Organism: Onychostoma macrolepis; assembly: GCF_012432095.1. Classification (NCBI taxonomy): domain Eukaryota; kingdom Metazoa; phylum Chordata; class Actinopteri; order Cypriniformes; family Cyprinidae; genus Onychostoma; species Onychostoma macrolepis. The sequence goes on along the minus strand of NC_081175.1, from coordinate 5,266,980 downwards.
ACACCTGCCCTGATGGCTTTGTGTATAAGGTAAGTAGATGAACACAGAGGGCCAGTTTTACTAACAGCTTGCACCAGTACAAACCGTCTTTTGGCGTCAAAATAGTACTGTCAGGTTTTACTAAAGACGCGCAGAGATGAATTAGCGGTGAAAAGGCGTGGACACAGTCATTTTTGCGCCTGACCTTATTATATGCATTTCTAGGAGTTTCCCTTTCAAATGCAAAAGTTATAGGAGGAGAGTATTCAAATGAATCACGCAAAGAGATTTACTATCATTTGCGCTTGTCAAATTACTGGCATTTGCGCTATTATTTAACGCCCCAAAAACCCATGTCTTAAACTATTTTGCGCTTGAAATGGATGCAATTTGTTGCTAAGAGAGGCACCGCAGAGAACAGAGAGCACGTGGTAGAAGGGAGAGTATTTTTTCCACACATATTAATTTATTTTGAATGCCAGAAGAACACATTATCCGAACATATCATTTACCAAGCCATGTTATTTTTCATTTGCTTCAGGACATAAAAAACGACTTGGAACCCTCAACTAGGAGTCACACAATATCAGCTCTATCAAAACCGTTGCAACCCTTCATTTTTTGGCCTCTGGTTCTTTTCAACGTACTGTGGCTTATTTATTTCTTTATTGTTTATTCGCGACTACGCTAATTTGTGCAGCACTTGGTGTATTGGTCGATATGTAAATGAGATGTTGCATCTGTGTTCTTTAATTTGCACGTTGTTAGTGAATCACCCGCAGAAATTTCCCCTCCCATCGGCGCTGTTTTGGAATTGCACTCTCGTGCTAATTTGCCCTGTTTAGTCAAATTGGCCCTAAATTTCTTAATTTCTTCATGTTCTTCATTTAGTAAACTACAACCCTTCGGCGCTAAATAAAACACTTCACCTGTTCAACAAATATCTTTGGGAAACATTTTTACAGTCATTAGCCAATTAAATATGCATTATTTCACTCATTATTACAAGACTATTTAAGCAATGAATTAAATTAAATACCTAAGTGGTTGTTTAATTTGACTAAACTACTAAAGACTAATACAGTTTCAACTGTCAAATGTTACATATAAATGCAATTACTTGGAGAGAAATACTGTAAATACAGTGGTTTGAAAAAGTTTTTGCCCCCTTCCGTTTTTTTATTTTTATTTTTTACATTTTTGTCACACTTGAATGATTCAGATCATCAAACAAATTGTAATGTTACACAAAGATACCGAGTAAATACAAAATGCAGTTTTGAAATAATGATTTCATTTATTAAGGGAAAAAGCTGTCCAAACCTGCCTGGCCCTACATGAAAAATTGGCCCCTAAATCTAATAACTGGTTGTGCCACCCTTTGCAGATAACTGGCAATGACTCTTTCACATTGCTGTGGAGGAATTTTGAAGAATTGTTTTAATTCACCCACATTGGAGGGTTTTCGAGCATGAATGGACTGTGTAAGGTCATGCCACAGCATGTCAATTGGATTTAAGCCCGGACTTTGACTTGGCCACTCCAAAACCTTAATTTTGTTTTTCTTGAGCCATTCAGAGGTGAACCTGCTGGTGTGTTTGGGATCATTGTCCTGCTGCATAACTCAAGTACACTTGAGCTTGAGGTCACAAACTGATGGCCGGACATTCTCCTTCAGGATTTTCTGATAGAGTGTAGAATTCATGGTTCCATAAATTACGGCAAGTCGTCCAGGTTGTGAAGCTGCAAAGCAGCCTCAGACCATCACACTACCACCACCATGTTTGACTGTTGGTATGATGTTATTATTATGAAATCCTGTGTTGGTTTTACGCCAGATGTAACGGGACACACACCTTTCAAAAAGTTCAACTTTTATCTCATGAGTCCACAGAATATTTGCCCTAAAAGCCTTGGGGATAATCAAGATATTTTTTGGCAAATGTGAGATGAGCCTTTGTGTTCTTTTTGGTCAGCAATGGCTTTTGCCTTGGAACTCTTCCATGGATGCCGTGATTTAACAGGAGGGGGCAATACATTTTTCATGTAGGGCCAGGTAGGTTTGGACAGCTTTTTTTCCCTTAATAAATGAAATCACCATTTAAAAACTGAATTTTGTATTTACTTGCATTATCTTTGTGTAATATTAAAATTTGTTTGATGATCTGAACCTTTTAAGTGTGACACATATGGCAAAAATTACAAAAAACAGGAAGGGGGCAAAATAGCCTTTTCATGGCACTGTATAGACTGCTGGAAAATTCCTAGTTGTTCAAAATAATACTAATGCCCACTTTGTTTTTAGGCCAAATTCCGCAATATTAAAATTTGGAGTTCTAATGTTACATATTCCTATTTTTCCCAACAGCACAAGCGCTGCATCCCTGCCTCACTGGAGGCCTACTACACTGCCCAGGATGCCAACAGCCGCGGCCGCTTTTACACCGTCATCAGCCACTACAGCATGGCCAAGCAGACCACCTCCCGCTCTGTTTCTCCATGGCTTCCCGCTGGAAGTGCCCAACATGATGTCAAGCCTCCCAACACAGACAGCCAATGAGATTTTCCATGCTGCTTTTTAAAGATTTGTCATCACGTCCACCTGCATCACGCAATTCCCTAACCCCCCAATATTTCCACCAGCTCATTTGTTTCTTTTTTGTCCAGTTTTAATTTTTTAGCTGCGTAGTTTTAATCTTATATTCATTTTTTTTATTATTATTTATTAATATTTATTTTTGTTGTACATTTTTTTTTTGTATTTAATACTCAACTATTGTTTGTACAAAGGCATGACTCTGCAATCTTGTCAAGCGGTTTCCCCACAATGTCTGTGAGTGTCAATGACCCATTATGGAAGCAGAATATCCATACGCCCCTTATGTAGTTAGGTAACAATCTTGAAAGGCATGATAAAACAGGGAGTTTTGTGCTTTTATTTCTGAAACAGCAGAAAATATACATACATGCTCTCATGTTAGAATATGAAAACAGACACCCTACTTGTTAGACTCATTTTTATGTACGACCTATTACAACATATTATTGAAATATTGATATAGGCCAACAATAAAATGGCAAAAGAACATATTGTAAATGTACAGAATGTTATGGTTCCTACTTTGAACCTCGATGTAAATAACTCATGAGAGCAATTACCCATGGTGTGTATGTTCGTCAGACACATTGTAATATTCTCACTGTTTCTCAATGGATGGAGGTGTTTAGAGCTTTGCGACTTGCTTTAGCTGGTGTCTATGCTTGCATTTAACCAGAGGCGAAACCTTGGACTCTTGAGATGATTTGGTGAAATGTCTCATCTGAATTCCTGCCAAAGCTTGATTTTCTGCTATGTTTGGTCTCAAGTCTGCTCTTTTTCCATTTTTATATTTGTTGTCAGAAAAAAAAAAAAATGGATTTTTGAAATCTTGTGCTGTTGTTTGTTGAGATGTAGCAAAGCCTTGAGTATTTTTGATTGTGTATCCTTTAGGTTCAAAATAATAAAGATATACAAGGTGTTCAATTGTTGTGTCTTTTGGCTCTTTTGGAGTATTTTGGTTTTTGTTGAGCTGTGGATTAGCACAGTGCATGTGTGTGTGTGTGTGTGTGTGTGTGATAAAATCATCTTCAGACAAACTGGGACATTTCAGCAACACGCATCTCATAAGAAAGGAAAATCACAAATGACATATCTTCGATATCTCACTTGTTTCTCTTTGTTCTCTTTGACACCAATGAAATGAAATAGAAAGAAAAATAAAAATGTAAAATTTTCCTTTATATACAGTGAGGAAAATAAGTATTTGAACACCCTGCTATTTTGCAAGTTCTCCCACTTAGAAATCATGGAGGGGTCTGAAATTGACATCGTAGGTGCATGTCCACTGTGAGAGACATAATCTAAAAAGCAGCTTGGTGAAAAAAGGTCCACTGTTGGAGCAATCATTAGAAAATGGAAGAAGCTAAACATGACTGTCAATCTCCCTCGGACTGGGGCTCCATGCAAGATCTCACCTCGTGGGGTCTCAATGATCCTAAGAAAGGTGAGGAATCAGCCCAGAACTACATGGGAGGAGCTGGTCAATGACCAGAAAAGAGCTGGGACCACCGTTTCCAAGGTTACTGTTGGTAATACACTAAGACGTCATGGTTTGAAATCATGCATGGCACGGAAGGTTCCCCTGCTTAAACCAGCACATGTCCAGGCCCAACTTAAGTTTGCCAATGACCATTTGGATGATCCAGAGGAGTCATGGGAGAAAGTCATGTGGTCAGATGAGACCAAAATATAACTTTTGGTCATAATTCCACTAAACGTGTTTGGAGGAAGAAGAATGATGAGTACCATCCAAGAACACCATCCCTACTGTGAAGCATGGGGTGGTAGCATCATCTTTGGGGTGTTTTTCTGCACATGGGACAGGCGACTGCACTGTATTAAGGAGAGGATGACCGGGGCCATGTATTGCGAGATTTTGGGGAACAACCTCCTTCCCTCAGTTAGAGCATTGAAGATGGGTCGAGGCTGGGTCTTCCAACATGACAATGACCGAAGCACACAGCCAGGATAACCAAGGAGTGGCTCTGTAAGAAGCATATCAAGGTTCTGGCGTGGCCTAGCCAGTCTCAGACCTAAACCCAATAGAGAATCTTTGGAGGAGCTCAAACTCCGTGTTTCTCAGCGACAGGCCAGAAACCTGACTGATCTAGAGAAGATCTGTGTGGAGGTGGGCCAAAATCCCTCCTGCAGTGTGTGCAAACCTGGTGAAAAACTACAGGAAAGCGTTTGACCTCTGTAATTGCAAACAAAGGCTACTGTACCAAATATTAACATTGATTTTCTCAGGTGTTCAAATACTTATTTGCAGCTGTATCATACAAATAAATAGTTAAAAAATCATACATTGTGATTTTCTGGATTTTTTTTTTTTAGGTTATGTCTCTCACAGTGGACCCCTCCATGATTTCTAAGTGGGAGAACTTGCAAAATAGCAGGGTGTTCAAATACTTATTTTCCTCACTGTATATATATATATATATATATATATATATATATATATATATATATATATATATATATATATATAAAGGCCCACTATTTTGAAAAAGAAGAGTGCTCAATTGTATTGAATTTGCACTTCTAGTTCACATCAAACCTTAAAAGTATATTAAAAACATTTAAACTATAATGCACTTTATTTAATTGCATTAACAAGGAATTAAATCAGTATAGTAAGTGTACTTTTTTTTTTTCCACAAGGGCAAGCCATCAAAGGAATTTTAGGAAAAACACCTTAGAGAAAGTTAAATAAAACAGCTATCCATTTAAGTCTTCTGAGCTTTAAAAGAGCAAACTGATACCTGAGTAATTCATTAATCATAATAGCAACACGGCAATAGCCTTGTAAACCACATATCATAAAAACAAAATTTAACTGCTTAAAACAATGTCCAATGACAGTGCCTTGACGAATCCGTCAGAACTCATTCCGCTGACTCAAGATGATCACAATTTCTCTCTCCTGGGTGGGCTGGAGTCTCAGATGAGTGAAGCACAGCAGTTGCACATTAGACTGACAGCTGGTTTATTTCTGCTTGGCTAATTAGCAGCCCTGTTCATCTTGTCTGTTCATAGCTCTCCTTCACCTCACATTCTCTCGTGCTGAGAAGACAGAGCCACATCCTGAATGTCAAGATACAGATCGAAAAACAGATGCCATGGATGCACTGATTCTGTAATCAGTTGACCATAAATGCTAAATGAGTATAAAACGAGAATACTCAAAATACTCTTAAAAAAGCAATATAAAAGTCAACACAAATCAGCATATGAAATAAATTCAATTCCTTAATAAAATGCAGTTCTGGGTCAAACACAAAATTCAATGATAAATAAATAAATAAATAAATAAAAATGCAGGGTGGCTCTTGATTTTGAAATTGATGAGATCATGAAAAGTTGGCTACTGGTTATTTTTTAATAAGTCAGTCAAAATGGAAAGCCATTTTAAGTTATAAAACATTTTATTTTTATTTTTTATTTTTATAACATGCACTTATGGAGTTTTCGGAGAAACATTTCAGACGAAATAGGAATTTGAACATTTGAGGGTACTCAATTAAGTCTCATTAGCTATGAAAGAGCAACATATGAGCAATAACATTTTATGGCTTTATCCTTACAGAGCATTCATTCAAAAGCCTATATTAAACTGCACTGTACTTGACAAGAACAAGATCTGTGAGAATGGTGTTCAAAAGATCCTTTGAACTTGTTTTATCATTGATTGGATACAACACTTAAGGACATTTGCAAATCCTTCTGAGGTTTTAGATTTAAGAGGATTTTCTGAAAGTATAAGGTAGATCAAGCCATATCTGTGCTGGTGGAAAAATTTAGTCAAAGACAAAAAAATCCCACAAAGAACAGTGAGCTCATAAGATCATACAACTTGTTTAAAACAGCTTGCGGTGGTTTGCTAGTGTAGCTGGTCTCCCAAACTGACAAATACCTCAAACCCTTCTAAAATCAATCAGAACAGACTAGGCTTAGGCAGGTTGGCTGAAGCTGGCTCTCAAGGTGAGCATCATATTCTTAAAAATTACACAGATTTGTAAACACAAGGCTCAGTCTTTATTTGCGATGTTAGATGGTGCCCCTTAATGGTAAAAATAAACTTTAAATAAACAATAAAGTGGTGTTTATTTGTTTATTTCTTAAAAAAATAAAATAAATAAAAATAAAAAGGTCCCTTGACTTCATGTCTGTGGTTTTACCACAATTCAAATTGACCTTTCAAAAAATCAGGAAATTTTATTTGGACTACTTCATGTCATACTATGTTAAGAAACATATGTGGTATTATTATTATTACAGATAGTTGCTGATTTATTTTAATAAACATTAAATATAATCATAAATATTTCCAAAATGCCCCTTGACCATAAAACAACCACAAATCTGTAAATACATACATACTGTACATACGTACTTGTCTGTGGTGTTCATTTTATCACTATCATTGTCAGGGTTGGACGGAGAGGCAAACACAGGTGAGTGGAACTACTTTTCTTTAATTCTTTCTTCACAAACTCAAACTGATCCCGAAGGATTACAAAACCAAGTTTAACAGTGCAGGAAACTTTTTCAACTTAAGAAGTGAGTCCAACTTAGAGTCATTCTTTTCAAACAGGTCGGAGGGCAAGGCTTACGGCACGGATGAGTCCAGGAATCCAAGAGGTAAGTGAGGGATAGCGAAGAGCTTACGACCTTGAGACCAACCAACGAAGGATTGTGGTGAGTAACTTTATATAGGGTGTTTGGTGATTGGAGACAGGTGGTAATCAGTACTCGGGTGATTGTGAACGGGTGTCGATGGTTGGTGTAGATGTGGTTGTGGGCGGATCCGTGACAATCATGGGTCTCCAGGATTTCATTTCATTGTTACACTTTCATTTTGATGTAGCATAATCATGTTTAAATGCATAGCTATAAGTAAATTAACAACATGCATTTTGACAAATTCTGCCTCTCATTTGCCACCCCCTGTGAAAAAGATTTTACATTTTAGGATATTTTAAAAAAGAGCACTTACTACAGAAGTAATATACTTTAAAATAATATACTTCAGTTCAAACTTAATGTAATGTTTTCAGACTTAACTGCATTTTAGTCTCAATTCAATGAAAATGTATTACATTGTTATAAAGTTCACATTTATATTAAGTGAGTGAATTTATGGAATTTATTAAGCACGTAGATGTTTACTGCCAAATGGTTACTGCATTTTTGGTAAACTCAATATACTCTAATGTAATTTATTTTCTATTTTGTTGTAATTACACATTTGTAATGAAGTTACACATTTAAAATATATTTATTTCAAGTGTAATATAGAATAATACACTACATTAAAATTATCAAGTAAAGTACTTTACATGCTGTGCTTTATTACAGTTAGTCAACACATCAGTAGTTTTTTATTAAAAAAAAGTGATGAAAAAATTTGAAACTTTTAATATGGCATCAAAGAGCACTTTTTAAAAGTGTATTTAAGTGTGTTAAGAAATGTAGTCATGATAAGTACACTTGCATGGCCTTTAATTTTATTAATATTATATTATCTGCAAGTACAGTTTTCTTAAAAAATAAACTTCTAAGATTTGAAGTACACTACAAGTGCACATTCAGTACAATTATGTGCACTTTCTTTTTCACAATGGACAAAATAATAAATGAATTTATGTTTTAGCAGGTAACTAATGAAAATACTACAAACCTATAAACGCACGCATACTGCAGCATTTCCAAACCCTTAAACAGAACACAATAATCACATTCAAAGGAAACACAAGAGCATGGAAGTGCCTGGGAGAAACAGGTCCAGTTAAATTAAGGTTTAGCAAATAGTGATGTTTCACTGTTGCTATGGAGGCAGCTGAAGCATCAAGCTTTCGTGTCTCACCACAACCTGTGGCAATGCACTTGTGACGCATGTGAGGAAAAGCACAGTGGAAAACAACACGTCAGTATTTGTAAGTATAATTTATCTGAACACTAAGTGACGAACCAAAATGCAAACTAAGTACCTTAGTGTAAGTCAGTCTAATGACATCACAGTAAAAGCAGTGTAGCACTGAGATATGTCTTTATCTGTGATAGATTCTCTGGCTTCTACTCTATTAAAAACATTGCCCTAAATGAGTAATGATGAAAAGATAATTTCACAGTGGTGCTTGCAATTTGTAGTGTCAAGAAATAGGACTAATGCTGTCCCTCTGGTTTTCATGAATACTTAAGTACTGTGACAGATCCAGTTGGACTCAGATTGAGGCTTACAAACATGTATGTCATGATAAATGTTTGTTTCATCTGCGTAAGAAGATGAATCTGACATACTATGTTTGCAGAGCCTACGGCTTAAGAAATGGATTGGCTCCCTCAAGAGGTTACAGCAAATTTATCTTTGTGTGTGTGCGTGTGTGTGTGCATGTGTCCTGCTGTGCTCCTGTCACCCAAAAGCTGTTGTCTGGCCACAAGGAGAGAGGGAGCAGGTCACCCGTCACGACTAAGTAAAGCAAGCAAGGTTAAAACAAAATCACAGAACACCACAAACTTACTAAAAGCGAAGCTCCACGACACCCCGTTTTGTTTTTACACAGATGACTCATCTCAACAGGAAGCTCTCCCACTGTGCTGATGCCGACCCCATCTAACAGGGTCCCAACAGATTTCTGATTGTGACATCTGTCACCTCATTTTAGGCGAGAGCGTAGTTTGGTGCTCAAATGTAGCACGAGATGTTTTATTTTACATAGTCAGAACTTGACAAATGCTACAGGCGTCTCGCGCACAGATATTAAGGTCTACATGAAGTGGCATTCACAACCCAAAACTTGCAATGTTTTGAATTTTAGCATGAAACAGGATACCAATGAAAAAAAAACAAAACAGAAAACAAACAAACAAAAAACGACGAGACTTGCAAGTGCGCTTAACTGTATTGAATGAGCACTTGTAGTGTATTTTCAATCTTAAATGTAAATTAATTTTTTTTTTACTTTGCTTCATGACTGTTTCTTAAAGGGGTGGTTTACTGTTTTTTTTCTAGGCTTGATTGTGTTTATGGGGTGCAGTCTAACGTGTTCATGCTTCATTTTTTTAAAAACGCATTATTTTTCATATAATTTACCTTTATTCCACACCGCTCTGTCCCTTCTCTGACAAACGCCTCGATTACTTCCTGTTTTTATGAAGCCCCTCCCTCAGAAATACGTGATGGGCTCTGATTGGTTAGCTGGCTCAGTGTGTTGTGATTCACTAAACCCGCCGAGCGTGCGTCTAAATCTCCCGCCCCTCAGCTCAGCGGCATGTGCTCCAGTTGTATTGTAAACAATGATTCATAACAATATAGAAACGTCTATATTGCTTATCAATTTGAGCCCGATTGAGACGCAGAGGATATTAGTGAAGAGGATCGCGCAGAACCTGTGCAAGCACGGCTCTTAAAGGGATAGTTCACCCAAAAATGAAAATTCTGTCATCATTTACTCATCCTCAAGTAGTTCTAAACCTGTATGAATGTCTTTGTTCTGCCGAACATAAAGGAAGATATTCTGAAGAATGTGGGAAACAGAGCAGTTCTGGGGCACCATTGACTTCCATAGTATTTCCTGTTCCTACTATGGAAGTCAATGGTGCCCCAAAACAGCCTGGTTACAAACTTTCTTCAAAATATCTTCCTTTGTGTTCGGCAGAACAAAGAAATTCATACAGGTTTGGAACTACTTGAGGATGAGTAAATGACGATAGAATTTTCATTTTTGGGTGAACTATCCCTTTAATGGTATGTTTGTTTGTTTGTTTGTTGTCTCATACGTTTAGATACGCTGTTATAATGCTACTGCTTATGTTAGCTTTTAATATACGGTTTTATTCTGATTAAAGCTTTAATACAGTACGGCAACCGCACACGCGTCCATGTATAATGCTTCTCATTGCTATGTGAAAATCGAGCTGATCTGACGATGTGAATGAGAGAGAGAGAGAGAGAGAGAGAGACATGCAGAGCAGGGCAACACGAGGAACAATATTAAGAACGGCTGTTTTAGAACATTGATTTTGAAACTTGCGAATCCATTAGAATCGTTAGAAGACAGAATCGCGATTCATATATCAATAGATTTTTACGTGGACCCCTAGTTTTCTCTTCCTCTTCTCTAAAGCAGCGCAGCATGGCCTCGCCCCCTTCTTACATGTTCCCGAGGGCGGGGTTTATCTGGGTCAGTGACGTATCAGACCCGGGAAGTAGTTCGTTGTAGTCCTTTACCAGCCGTTTTTGTAGGCATTAAACTTCCATAATTTTGAAAGACCTCTGTTTGCATTGAACTTTCAGATGTTGTTTATGCTCAAACAGCAACATTACACACTAACCAAAGTTAAAAAAGTGAAATTGCAATAAACCACCCCTTTAACACACTTAAGCGGACTTTAAAAAGTGCTCTCTGTAGTAATGTGCGCTTTACAGAAGTATGTGTTGACTAACATATTAAAATATATGTAAAGTACTTGATTATAATTTTAACTATAATGTTATTTGATTATATTTAAAGTTAAAGCTGCAGTCCGTAAGCTTTGCCTCTTTGTCGCCATCTCTGTTTGAAAACCCGGAATTGCAGCTTTTCGCAGAATTATCTTCCTTGCGTGGGGTTGCGAGTCGGCACGGCTCCAGCGCGGATGAATCTCTTGGTTTGCAATGAATGTGTGGCAGTCAGTCACCACACCGAAGTGGATATTTACTGTACTTCGCAATCACAGATTCTAGCCTACATCTTGGAATATATGACCCAAATAAGAATTTTCACTGGATATTGTCATCTGAGCAAGTGAGTAACAAGTCTGCCACATTTGTTCTGACCAACTGAGGAAAAAAACATTACCATAAATCGTGCTACCAATGGTGATTTAATCTAACGATCGGTTAGCTCATATCACATCAAACCGTGCAAATTATTATTATTGTACTTTATTCTCAAATTATTAATGTTAACAACATCAGCACTGCATAACTATGAGCAGTACTGCCGCTCCCTATACGCAGAGTACACAGTTTGCGTAGGGCACCAACTCCCAGGGGGGCACCATCCCAGTTGCTCAAAAAAAAAAAAAAAAAGCAATCTGGCGCCAAGAAAAGGGAAAAAAGATGAAAACGAAGCCCGTGTGTCACTTTCAGGTAGGCTACATTCAAAATCGTGTGACTTTTTTGGGAGTTGAGGTCAATAACGTGTTTTAATGTCTGTAATAATTTCACCACCACCAACGTGTCTGTCACAAAGCACGGTACACACAACTGGTGAGTGAGAACAAACAGGTTTATTGAAGGGATTCGGGATTGGGAGTGATCAAGAGCAGGTGAGTGAGCAAGTTAGAGTGAAGTTCTGATTGCTTAGCTGTGGTTGAAGTTGTCTCTTTGTTTGCAGGTTCGGATCGAGGATCAAAGGCTTCGAGGGAGAATCGGCGAGGGATCCAACTGGTAAGCATTGGGGTAGGTCGTGATCGTAGAGTGAGTCCAGAGCTGTCCATCTAGTGAACGGTAGACCGGACAATGTGGGGAATGGCAGTGTGTGTGTATATAGTGGTGTTGATTGGTGTCAGCAGGTGCGTGCAATTAGAAGTCAGGTGACTGTGATCGGGTGATTGTGCTGGGTGGTGACTGTTGTGATGGTGACTGATTCCTGACATTACCCCCTCCCCCAGGGGCAGCTCCTGACGCCCTCAAACGGCGACGGGGGCGGCCACGGCCTCTGGGCGCGGGACGCTCGGGTGTGTGCGATGGAATTCTTCAAGCAGTAAGGGGTCTAGGATGTCGTCCCTGGCCACCCAGGAGCGCTCCTCCGGTCCGTATCCTTCCCAGTCGACCAGATATTCCAGTCTTCCGCCCCGTCGCCGTGAGTCCACGATTTCCTTGACCAGATAGACGGAGGGTTGTTCGAGGATTTCTGGGGGAGGAGGTTCGTCCACTTCTGTGGGTCCTGGTGTAGAGGGAGAACAGGGTTTAAGGAGTGACACGTGGAATGAAGGGTGTATTCTGTACCTGGGTGGGAGTTGGAATTCATAGGTGACCTTGTTGATCTGCCTCTGTATCGGGAAAGGGACCAATGTAGCGGGGACTCAGCTTCTTGCACGGCAGGCGGAGGCGCAGATCCCGGGTGGACAGCCAGACCTTGTCTCCGGGATGGTAGGTGGGAGTAGTGGTTCGCCGGGCATCTGTGAAGGTTTTATGCCTCCGCACTGCACATTGGAGGTGGACGTGAGCTGAGTCCCACACTCTCTCACTCGCTTGGAACCAGTGGTCTACAGCTGGAACCTCCGACTGCTCTCCAGTCCACGGGAAGAGTGGTGGTTGGTACCAGAGTATGCACTGAAATGGTGTAAGACCCGTGGTGTTTTGTTGCAGGTGTTTTGTCCCACACGTGGGAAATAAACTGAGTCCTTTGAGGGGGATGAATTTGCAGGCTTTGGAAAAGCGATCGACTGCCACCAGCACACAAGTGTTACCTTCGGAATTTGGTAGGTCCATCATGAAGTCTATTCCCACGTGTGACCAGGGTCGATGAGGGATTGGTAACGGCTTTAGCTTGCCTACAGGAAGATGCCGGGGGGTCCTGGACATGGCGCAGACTGAGCAACTGCGGACGTACCTGATGACATCCCGGGTCATACTAGGCCACCAGTACTGAGCTTGGAGGAGCGAGAGGGTCCTGTGGCTACCTGGATGTCCAGAGCCCGGTACATTGTGAACTGAGCCCAGAAGGGAATGTCGTTGGGTGGTCGGTACGCAAGTCTTCCCTTCTGGGCCTCCCAGCAGAGCAGGTTCGGTGAGAGTGGCGGCTCTGATTTCCTTGTTGATGTTCCACTGAATGGGGCTTACAACCATGGCTGGAGGGAGAATGGGTTCAGGATCTGGGGGAGTGTCGGGAGAATGTATTCTGGAGAGTGCATCAGCCTTGTTGTTACGACTTCCGGGGCGATAGGTTATGGTGAACTGGAATCTGGTGAAGAACAAAGCCCAGCGGGCTTGACGTGGGTTGAGTCTTTTTGCATCTCGAAGATATTGGAGGTTTTTATGGTCAGTGAAGACGGTGAATGGGTGTTTTGCTCCCTACAGCCAGTGCCGCCACTCTTCCAGGGCAAGTTTGATAGCCAATAACTCCCGGTTCCCATTGTCATAGTTCTGCTCTGCTGAGGTCAGTTTCTCCGAATAGTATGCGCAAGGATGGAGGCTAGGAAGCTCACCGTGGTATTGGGACAGCACGGCCCCTACGCCGGTGGTGGAGGCATCGACCTCAACAACAAAAGGAGCTGAAGGACCCTGGTGGTGTAGGATGGGGGCCGTGCTGAAGGCTGTCTGCAGCTTCTGGATGTCTTCGTGGGCGGTGGAGTTCCAGGACAGGGACTTGGGTTTTCCTCGGAGTAGGGATGTTAATGGGGCTGTGTGAGTGCTGAAATTCTTGATAAAGCGATGGTAAAAGTTGGCAAATCCCAGGAACTTTTGGAGCTCTTTAATGGTCTGGGGACGAGGCCAATTCCTCACAGCATCTACCTTCCCCTGGTCCATTTGAATCCCCTCTTGGCCTACGATGTATCCCAGGAATTGCACCGTGGGGTAATGGAACTCGCATTTCTCCAGCTTCAGGAAGAGATGATGTTCTCGGAGTCTCTGGAGGACCTGCTTGACATGTTGGCGATGTTCGGCCAGGTTCCGGGAGTAGATTAGTATGTCGTCAATGTACACAATCACGGAGCGATGGAGGAACTCCCGGAACACCTCGTTCATAAATCCCTGGAAGACTGATGGGGCGTTGGCCAGCCCAAACGGCATTACAAGATATTCGTAGTGCCCTGACAGAGTGATGAATGCCGTCTTCCACTCATCCCCTTTTCGGATTCGAACGAGGTTGTACGTGCTTCGCAGGTCCAGCTTGGATAAGATGCGGGCCCCACGGAGTTCCTCGAGGGCGGCCAGGACCAGGGGAAGAGGGTAAGGCAGCTTCACTGTTTGGGAATTAAGAGCTCGGTAATCAATACAGGGCCGCAAGCCCCCGTCCTTCTTACCCACGAAGAAGAAACTGGAAGCCGCCGGAGAGGTGGAGGGTCTGATGAAACCTTGGTTGAGAGCCTCCTTGATGTAGTCCTCCATTGCCTTGCGCTCCGGGATGGACAGAGGGTAAAGTCTACCCCTGGAGAGTTTTAATCCAGGCAGCAAGTCGATGGCACAGTCCCATGGTTGGTGTGGTGGTAATTTGGTGGCTGCCTGCTTACAAAAGACATCCTGGAACGCCACATAATCAGATGGGACCTTGACTTCTTCCTGGGGTTCAGGACTTTCGATGAGCGTGGAGGCAATGTGAACGATGCTGGAACTCTGGGAAGGAGTGGGTACTGACGAGAGACAATGCTGATGACAGTATTCGTTCCAGCTTCACACAGGTCCCAACTGATCTCTGGAGAATGGAGCACGAGCCAGGGACGTCCCAGGATGATATCCACCGTGGGTCCCTCCAGTACCAGAAAGGTGATCTCTCCTCATGCAGTTGTCCGACCTTGAGCTTTATTGTAGGTGCTTGGTATTTCACCCATCCACGCCCTAACGGCTTTCCCTGGATGGTCTCGACTCGGAACTCCCGGGCATGGCGCTTTTTGGGGAGCTGAAGGCGTTTCAGTAGGTCTTGGGAAATGAAGTTGCCCGAGGAGCCCGAGTCGACAAGGGCGGATACTGCAACAGAATTATTATCGGTGAATAGTTGAACTGGGAGCAAGGACAGGGTTGAAACAACAGGATCCAATTGAAGAGAACTCACCGCAGGGCGTGGTGGTCGGACAGGGCAGGTCCTGATGTAATGGTTGGGATTAGCACAGTAGAGGCACAATCCTGCCACTAGGCGGCGAGCCCGTTCTGAGGGGGTGAGTCGAGTGTTATCCACTTGCATCGGTTCTGGTACTGGGGAACCCATGGCGGGCGCGACAGACTGGTGGGCGGTTTCATTGGCGTGTGAGGCAGTGAGGCGTTGGGAAATACGAGTGGCTCTCTGCATAAAGTTTTCAAGACCAACACATAGATGTGCTTGAATGCGGGGGTCCAGGCCCTGTCGATAGGCGCTGAGCAGAGCGGTTTCATTCCACCCGCTAGTGGCCGCTAGCATTCGAAACGCCAACGTGTAGTCACTCGTAGAAGCAGAGCCTTGACGCAATCGCAGCAACTGATCGGCTACAGAGAGCTTTCCTGTTGCATAGCCAAACACCTCCTTAAAATGATTAGTGAACGCACTGTATGAGTTGGTTATGGCAGTATTTGCATCCCATATCGCTTTCGCCCATAACAGTGCCTAGCCATGGAGAAGAGAAATCAGGAAGGATACCTTTGATCGTTCGGTGGAGAATTGTTGGGGCTGCATCTCCATATACAGTGCCACTTGGAGGAGGAAACCGCCACACTCAGCTGCGTCGCCCGCGAAGGTAGCAGGCACGGCCATGGGACTGACAGAGGCAGACTGCAGAGGTGTTGGAGGAACCAGGGATGCCCGGAGAGTGGTGACAAGTTCCTCCAGGACCTCCGCTGTGTGGATGGATGGGGATCCATCTGGTTGTTGGTTATGGTCCAGTCTTCTGTCACAAAGCACGGTACACACAACTGGTGAGTGAGAACAAACAGGTTTATTGAAGGGATTCAGGGATCGAGAGTGATCAAGAGCAGGTGAGTGAGCAAGTTAGAGTGAAGTTCTGATTGCTTAGCTGTGGTTGAAGTTGTCTCTTTGTTTGCAGGCTTCGAGGGAGAATCGGCGAGGGATCCAACTTGTTAGCATTGGGTTAGGCCGTGATCGTAGAGTGAGTCCAGAGCTGTCCATCTAGTGAACGGTAGACCGGACAATGTGGGGAATGGCAGTGTGTGTGTGTATATAGTGGTGTTGATTGTTGTCAGCAGGTGCGTGCAATTAGAAGTCAGGTGACTGTGATCGGGTGATTGTGCTGGGTGGTGACTGTTGTGATGGTGACTGATTCCTGACAGCGTCTAATATTCTCTCAGCATTTCCATGTTCACTTACAAAAGTTAGCCATGGTTTTAACACAAATAATAATAATAATAATAAAAAAATCATGTTTCTTGTAGCCATGGGAACTGCAAATTAACCATGGTTTTGTTACTTCAAATAATAATATACAAAGAAGTATTAAGATAATATTTTTGTGGTTATAAAAACAAACCTGAGGCAACTCTGCTGACACATTCTGTAGTGTGTTTTTGGACATATTTCATTAGGATTTAGAAGGTGACCAATTACCATAACCAGTAAAACCATTACACATTTTGTGATGGTGTCCATTGTTTTTTTGTTTTGTTTTTTATCAACATTACATGTTATTACAAATTCCAAATGCAAAGGGAGCCAAAGGCCTGGTAATTGCTGCTGTTACACTTACAGTACGATCAAGTCCTTGTCTAATAGGCTATTGACCCAACATTTGATTCAAATATCCACTTAATCTCTAATTTTTGGCCACCTTTTTGCTGTAGATCAGTGGCTCCCAACCACGCTCCTGGAGGCCCCCCAACACTGCACCTTTTGCATCTCTCCTTTGTCTGACACACCCATTTCAGGTCTTGGAGTCTCTACTAATGAGCTGATGATCTGAATCAGGTGTGTTTGATTAAGGAGACATGGAAAACTTTTGGGGTAATTTTTGAAAAACTTTTGAAGTTTTGGGGGGCCTCCTGGATCGTGGTTGGGAACCACTGCTATAGATGACAT
Source organism: Onychostoma macrolepis (assembly GCF_012432095.1). Taxonomy (NCBI): domain Eukaryota; kingdom Metazoa; phylum Chordata; class Actinopteri; order Cypriniformes; family Cyprinidae; genus Onychostoma; species Onychostoma macrolepis. Next base: position 5,249,694 of record NC_081175.1, on the reverse strand, counting down.
ATAGGTGAATTGTAATTGTAAATAATACAATTGATTTATTTATTTACTTTTATATTTTATTAAAGTTCTATTTTGACCCCTATAGTAGGTATTTTTGTTCACTTCAATAATATTTGAGGAAGGGAGCACAACAATACAATCCTGCTTAGGGCACCCATTTGGCCAGCAGCGGCCCTGACTATGAGTATAGTGTGTATTAGCATGTAGATTTAAATTTCTGTACAGTCTAATCTCTAATTGTCATACCATTTGAATTTCATATTTAGAAATTCTTTTAACCCCAAAAGCAAACTATGCTCCCTTTGAACTGGTTTTCTTTAAAATACAAATCTTGTGTAATCCATAAACAAAATTTCATAAACACACAATCCATTCTGGATTACAATACGCCATCAAAATGACACATTTAATTATTCCAGCTGCTGTGAGAAAAGGCTATAAATGAGCCGCCACCTGCAGGATCCTCAGATGAGATAGCCTACTAGCTGGGACAACTTCTTTATGTTTACAGACATGACGTAATGACGCAGTGCCATGTTCGAATTTCCCATGAAAACCTACCCGTACCACTCAAATTAGAAAACATTATTATAAGATAACCGTTGTGAATCGGGCTAAAGTAAGGTGATAGTTTTGAACACTGGCTGGTTATGTACTTGCTCATATATTGATTTCGGATCATTTTTAACCAAAAAAAGTTACGGACTGCAGCTTTAATAAACATGTACTAAATTGCAACTTCATCATTACAAATGTGTAAATACACATTTCTTCACGGAGTGTCTATTTACAGTGCAAATAGCCCGTCTTGTTGGCAGAAACTATTTACACTAACTCTGCCCACCAACGAGTGACTGGGCGAGTCAACACTACAAAAGACTACAAAAGTCTAACAACAGTTTCAGTGGCATAGATGATAAAGCACGTGCAGGAGGCATGTTTGACACGATACAGGTTCGTACTCGCCTTTTGCCGAACTTTTTTTCTGACTTTTTAAATCTCATATCACATCAGACAGGCAAATGTTTTCAATAAAAATGAAGGAAATAATCGGGTAGGGTTAGGTGTAGGGAGGGCTTATATTGTCCCAAGGTGGCATCCATTTAATAATTTGAATTAAAATTATAATTTACACTCAATACTTTATTGAATACTGTTTTATAATGTAGTACAATACTGAGGTGGATATAATGGCCAATATTTGCAATAAGTAGTATAAATAGCAGAAAATCCTGCCATTTTAACACAGTGTAAATAGAATAGCTATTTGCTCTTAGTGTAAACAAAGTCTCTTTTTCTTTTTTAGGGTATTCTATAGCCTTTTGTGTAAATAGCATATCATTAAAAATACTGCTATGTTCAAAAGTGCTAAGTTTCAATAATTGCATTTAATAGTACAGCATACATAACATAACCTGTGCTTTTGCTGTGACAGTACAAACTCCAACACTCTAGGGGCGATAGTGCTCAAATTTCTCTTCTATTAAACCAAATGTGGTATAACTCAGGTACAGCTATTAGCATGTTAACTTACTCAGCAAGGTTGCTCTGCCATCACAGTACTGGCCTGAAAGAGAAAACTGTAAAATAAGACAGAAAAGAGAAACTCTGTAGAAGAAGACCGTTTATGTGAATGTCCGCTATAGTGCCCCTTGTGGCAATGCTGACAGTTGCGTTTATGGTCACATATTTGTGAATAGTTTTTTTTTGTCGACCTAAGGCCAGAAATGTTTATTAGGAGACTAAATGAGGTCAATTATGATTAAATGTCTGCTAAATTACACTAATGAAGCATTCTATTACCGTACAAATGATCATATTTATAATTGTAGCAGCTATGACTGCTTTAACATAAAACTCTAACTTCATGCTACTAACTTCTATGTCCTTGAGAGCATTTTTTTTTTTTTCAAACGTGTCTGGTTCTTTCCACCTTTTGAGTAATTCTTTGCTCCCTATTTTGTCTTTAGGGATCCCAGCAGGGCACACTCATGGCTTTGTGTGTAATTTTGGCATGGCCTACTTTTCCAGGGATGTTTAATTGCTCGCCTGTCCGCCTTCTTACCCATAGGCATTGTGTTCACCAGTAGCACTTCGGACTACCATTCAGTCCTTATGCATGCATTATTCAAAATCAGAGTATGGTTTATTTATATACATTATGCTTCTTTTTTGAGAATGGGTTATTTTTACAGACTAAAGTCTGCATTTAGTCAGAGTGCTTTTGAAAAGGGGCAGTGGAACAAATTTAAAATATTTTTATATTTGGTTGTTTAATACGGCCTAAGAAAAGTAGTGCATTAATATAAACTATCTTATGAGTTTCTAAGCATTCTCAAGGCACATTCACACCAAGGACGATAATTATAACTACAAAGTTGTAATAATCATTCTAATTCATTGACAATAGGGTAATCAACACCATAACTATAACATTATCATTGGAATCACTTCCAGAGCATATTTTCCAGCTAATGAACAATAAAAACATTGATATCAGTCAGAATCCAACCGACTTCAAAAAGCTTGAACATTTAAAGCAGCAGATGATGTAATCACAGTGTGAATGCAAAATAAACAGAATGTTATTGTGTATTGGTGTGGATGCTAATATAGCTATAATATCTTTATAGCTGTAAATATCATTCTTGGTGTGAATGGGCCTTAAAGCTATGTTAAAAATAAATAAATAAAAAAACACTACTGAGTTTAATTAGATATAAAGCATTTTGTATGACCCCGATACAAAGCCCGATCCAAGCACGTGGGCATTGTAATTGCAGTGTCTTCTCATATAGCTATAGGAATAATTACAACCTTCCTTTCTGGAGAAAGCAACACAAGAATGCATTGTGACAAGCTATGTGAATGAATGAATGAATGAATGAATAAATAAAAGCTGAGTCAAAGGACAGTATTGATTTGCTTCTGTTGTCCTCATTTGTAATTTGCTTTGGATAAAAGTGTGTATTAAATGATTAAATGTAAATGTAAAAATAAACTACCTCACCACACTTTGTTTGCTAGTCTCCTATTTTTGTGCTTAATTATACTGCATTGTTAGCTTAGCAACATGCTTACTCTACTAAAGCATTTTTGTTGATGCACAAGGTTTTCCCCCAAATACTTTAAGAGCAATCATGAACCCCAACCAATGTCTTTGGTCAACTCAATCAAACAGTCACCTGACAGTAGTATTGTCTGCCAGGATACACTACAAACACTATACTCAGACTCAGAGTGAGGGATGTCAAACTCAGTTCCTGGAGGGCCATACCCCTGCAGAGTTTAGCTTCAACCTTAATTAAACACACCTGATCCCGCTCATCAGGCTCTTCAGGCTTATTTGAAAACTACAGGTATGCGTGTTGAGGCCTGTTGAATGAAGCCGGTTTCCATTGCTACTCAGGTAAGTTCGAGTTTAGTTTGAGCAAACTCGATGCTGCCTTCACGTGCTATCGGAATTATGTAAATACGAGTTTAAGTCAGAAATTGGACATGAACGGCCTTCCTAATGGTAGATACAACTGGAAAAGAGAAACATAGCAGTAGTACTGTAAAGTTTTATTCGTTTTTCTCACAACATCTACATTGCTTTCTCCTGCCATTACAGTCATGTATATTTACGGTAACACTTTATTTTAGGGTGTCTTAATTAGTTGCTTATTAGCATGCATATTACTAGAATATTAGCCATTTATTAGTAGTAATTAAGCACATATTAATGCCTTATTCTACATGACCTTATTCTACATCCCTAATCCTACACAATACCTAAACTTAACAACTACCATACTAACTATTAATAAGCAGCAAATTAGGAATTTATTGAGGGAAAAGTCGTAGTTACAGTTTTTCTCGATCGCTAACACACAATTCATGAAACAATTCATCATTTTCTCACAACTATAAACACAATCTCTAAACTATTCACCAACTTACACAAACCTCAAACTTCCAGTTCAAAACCAAATATTCTAATCAAAAACATATTATCTTCAGTCAAAATCAAACTTTGGCTTCAGATGATATACAAACCTGCCAAATACACAGACTGCTCCACTGCCTAGAAAACACCAGTGAGATCAATTCAAAACACTGTTACCAAAACCTCCTTTTGGGAAATAGGAATCCTTTTGATAGTCAATGTCTGTTACAGTATACAACATAAATAGAGGGGTGCAGATACAGTAAAATTCTGCAATAAACTTTAAGAAAAGTTTACTTTCATTACCCTACTGTGAAGAGATCTTGCAGTAGATGAAAAGCACTACAAGAGAAAAATTCAAAGAACAAACAACTGAATATACCGTAAATACACATTGGAATATACTGTCAGTTGTTTTACAGAAATAAATAAATAATGGATAAAAGAATAAATAAATAAATTCATTCAGCATCCTCTGCCAAACTGCATTACAGTATTGGCAGTATCCTTATTTTTTATAGCAGTTTCTTAGTCTTCTGCGAAAAGACTTCTCTGCCTCCCCTGGACAGTTGTCTCTCAGTTCTGCACAAATACAGTAAATATAAGGACTACTTAGCTACAAATCAATTCAACAGTAATGAGTTTGAGGGTGTGTGCTACAGTATTTACTGTATACAGAATAATGAAAGTTCTCTCATCTGAAGTACTGCTGCTATGTACTGTAATTATATTGTATGTGTCAGTAGTACTGAAACCTTGTAGATGAGCCTGTAGGCCAGCTTCCCTCATGGTCAATCCATGCAGAAGAACATGGTCAACCATAGTGCTTTGTATTTCATCAGGAACCAATGACCTTTGACCTAACCCCCTTCATTTTTATTTTCTCCTCCTATTCCTCTTTGTCTCCCACAAGCAGGATTCATTTTCCAAAACACATAATCACTTGTGCTCTTGTTCATATCATTCTGAGATTCTGACCTGTGTGTCATCAGTTTTTCTACTGAATGTTCACACATGGATAAATGTGTGCTGTTTGAGATCATTTTTTGATGCTTGAGTTAATTATATTTTGTTTTTGTGTTTTCTGAATGAAAACATGGTTAAACCTGTGCAAAATGATGGTGTTTTTGTGTAGAGATTTGCAGAAAACACTGAGCAAATTGGAACGTGTGTGAAAACAGGTCAAATGTGTTAAAAGTTTTGAGAAACGTGTCTTTGTTTTGAGAACTGTATGTATGGTTTGGAAAACTATGAATGAATCCAAATGAATCAGTTATAGTGTGTTAGCAATCGAGAAAAACTTTAATAGTGAATTAGTGTTCCCTATTCTAAAGTGTTACCATATTTACATATATAAATAACCATTTAATGCATAGTGTATGTATTGAACACAGCGGAAATAGCATTTATTTAGGAATAGCCAGCCAGCTGAATATCTATCACTGTGAATGTTTATATAGCTACCAATGAATGGGATGCTACATTTTATTCAAAACCTGTTGGATATTGACTTTGGGCCAGTTTTACTAACAGCTTGCACCAACGCAAAGCATCTTTTGGCATTAAAATAGTACTGTCAGGTTTTACTAAAGATGCGCAGTGAAGAATTATTGCTGAAAAGGTGTGGACACAGTTATTTTTGCGACTGACCTTATTGAATATGCTATGTTTCCCTTTCAGATGCAAAATTTATGGGAGGAGAGTATTCAAATGAATCACGCAATGAGATTTACTAACATTTGCTCTTGAAACGGCTGTTGCTAGGAGGAGGCACAGCAAAAAACAGAGAGCACATAGTAGAAGGGAGAGGATTTTTTCCACACATACAGTATTAATTTATTTGGAATGCCAAAAGAACACATTGTCCGAACATTGTTTGCCAAGCCATGGTATTTTTAATTTGCTTGAGGAAATAAAAGACGACTTAGAACCCTCAACTAGGAGTCACACAATACCAGTTCTATCAAAGCTTCCTGCAAACCTTCATTTTTTGACCTCCGGTTCTCTTCAACGTACTGTGGCTTCTTTATTGTTTATTTGCGACTACCCTAATTTGCACTGTGCTTGGTATATTGCGTTGGTCGATGTGTAAATGAGATGTTGCATCTCTGTTCTTTAATTTGCGTGGTTGTTAGTAAATCACCCGCAGAATTTTCCACGCCCATTGGCATTGTTTTGGAACTGCGCTCTCGCACTAATTTGCCCTGTTTAGTAAAACTGGTCCTAAATATCTTCTAATCTATACCTTTTGGCTTTAATACAACCCAAATACCGGAAATGTTATGAGTTTCTGGAGTTTTGGTGTTAGAATTTGGTCCGATTCTTGCCTGATATAGGTTTACAGCTGCTGAAGAGTTTGTGGTCGTCTTTGACATATTTTTAATTTAATGATGCGCCAAATGTTCTCTTTAGGAGAAATATCTGGACTGCAAGCAGGCCAATTCAGCACCCGGACTCTTCTATTACGAAGCCATGCTGTTGTAATAGCTGCAGTATGTGGTTTTGCATTGTCCTGCTGAAATACACAAGGCCTTCCCTGAAATAGATGTCATCTGGAGGGGAGCATATGTTGCTCTAAAACTTTTATATATCTTTCAGCATTCATAGTGCCTTCCAGAACATGCAAGCTGCCCATACCGTATGCACTTATGCACCCCTACCATTGGAGATGTTGGCTTTTGAACTGAACGCTGATAACACGCTGGAAGCTCTCCCTCCTCTTTATCCCGGAGGACACGGCGTACGTGATTTCCAACAAGAATATCAAATTACTAGTCTGACCATAGAACACTTTTCCACTTTGAAACAGTCCATTTTAACTGAGCCTTGGCCCACAGGACACGACAGCGCTTCTGGATCATGTTCACATATGGCTTCCTTTTTGCATGACAGAGCTTTAGTTGGCATCTGCAGATGGCACAGCGGATTATATTTACTGACAGTGGTTTCTGGAAGTATTCCTGGGCCCATTTAGTAATGTCAATGACAGAATCATGAACGATGAGTGAGGCAGTGTCGTCTGAGGGCCCGATGACCACGAGCATCCAACAAAGGTCTTCGGCCTTGTCCTTTACGCACAGAGATTTCTCCAGTTTCTCTGAATCTTTTGATGATATTATTCACTGTAGATTATGAGATTTGCAAAGCCTTTGCAATTTGACCTTGAGGAAGGTTGTTGTTTAAGTATTCCACAATCTTTTTACGCACTCTTTCACAGATTGGAGAGCTTCTGCCCATCTTTACTTCTGAGAGACTCTGCCTCTCTAAGACATCCCTTTTATAGCTAATCAAATGACAATGTATTGAATCTGGTCCCTTTGGTTTGCTGCTGTGATAATATTGAGTAATCTGTCTAAAAATGTAAGAGTGATGTCAATGTTGTAAGGACCCACGTTGGCATGACGGTGGAGGACCCCATTCTGTGTAATGGCAGCACAAAGGGTAATGTTACCCCCACGTTGCCCTGGTACATTGACAATAGCCCTGTGGCCAATGATGTTTCTTCCCCTTCTTCTCACTGTTGTCAGGTTAAATCCAGCCTCATCAATGTATATAAACTCATGCGGGACTTCCTCCGCATCCATTTGCAAAACTCTCTGAAATACAGAAAAATATCACATTGTGTAGATCAATATACTATAGGTCTGCTATACAGTAAAATTACATGTACAGTAAAAAGGTTATGTGTGCAGTACACAATACTTCAGTCAGTGAACAAAACGTACCACCACATATTCACGGCACAAGACTTTCACCCTGTCTGAATTACTGCATTATTGGCCAATACGAGGTTTATGATCTCTCTCTCTTGCTCCTGTGTGAATATGGGGCCCCTCCCTCCTTGGTGTTCTCGACGTTCAATCCTATGTTGGCCAAACAAAATACATGTAGCTTACTGTAAAATGATACACGAATACATACCAAAACTGTTGATATATTACATGCAGTAAGCTATGGATTTTCTGTTGACAGAAGATAAGTTTCTCACCTGTGCTCTTGACGAAATGTCCGAATTATTGATGCCACCGTGTACCTGCTTAGGTTAGGCTGTACTCTCAGTTTCAATGTTTCAATTTCGTTACACAGATTTGGTTGTCTGCTTCTTTGTACATGTCCTACCCCTCCTCCATGTCTTCCTCTCCCTCTCCCTCTTTCTCTTTCTCTCCCTCTCCCTCTCCCTCTTCCTCTTCCTCTACCTTGGCCTCTTCCTCCACCTTGTTCTCTCCGGATTCCCCCTCTCATCCGCACTCTCCCTCTTCCTCTGACACGTCCATTTTTGTTGAAGACACGTGAACTTACCTGTTGCCTTTTTATAGTGCTTAAACCTGATTGGTGTGTCTACAATTAAGCACCAGTGTGTGTGCACACCTGGTGGCTGTGTTTAACCAATTGGTTCATGGGGTGTGTTCATTTGAAAGCCTTTGCTTTGAAATTGCAAGGAAATGACATCATGATAAATTTCTGTGTCAAATACATACAAGTGTGTTTAGTGTTTTGCAAATCACTGTGTGTAATGTTTTGCAAAAAGTGTGAAGCTGACAATGTGCTTACAGTTGTGCAAATCTAGGCTGGTAGTTTGCTTCTTGAGTGTAAGGTTTTGCTAATTGTGGGAAAGTTTTAATTTTAGTGTTTAAGCAATTGAAAAAAACTGTAGCACAATACACTTCACCTACCAAAACACTGCAAACATGTCTCAAAATCAAATTATTATTCCAAAATACTAACACATGTTCTCTTCCAACAGGAACATTTAGTCAATCATAGCACAATATCATGAAAACACTAACATCAAATGGAATTACAGAAACTGTATTATTTTAGGTGTCAGGTCTGACCTTACAGTAATACAGTATATTGCATTGATCATAGATTGTGTTTTACACTACAGTTTCTTTGTCTTTTTGGGTTTAGTAAATGCATGTATTTTGTTTTATTGCTGCAGAAATTCAATACAAAATTTGAATGACCCATCTCAGAGTAGCTTTATAGAATGAACGGTTTATGGGAGAAAACGAGACTGAGACAGAATTGCTGCAGTAAAGGCTTTATTTGCAACAGGACATTAGAAAAACAAGAAAGAAAATAAGAATGCATGAAAACAAAAGATATGCAATATTCTGTCATTTATTATGTGAAAGTACAAAATATACAAACAGAAAAAGCCACAGAAGAATTATAAATAAATGTAATCTCATCTGCCCGGCCTTCTGTGTTTGGCCACATGTTCTCATCCACATCACACCTGATATCTTCTCTGGCAAGGCATCTTGGGAAGAATCTTTTGGTATGCCTTATCCACTCCTGCAGTGTTCAGCTGTAATGTCTTGGTATGCACCATCCATTGCATCCTGGAGGGACATTTGGTCCTGTGGACGATGGTCAAAAACCTTCCATCTCCAGGCTTAGAAAAACTCCTCAATGGGATTGAGGAAAAGTGAAGAGGGCCAGGATGGCGGTGCATGAGAGACAGTCTCTACACCCCCGTTCCCCTCTCCTTTCGCCAGCGGGCAGCAGGGTCCGGTCCTAGGACGCAATGCCTTCTCCCGCGCCCCCTGCCCAACCGTGGAGCCAGGTAAATGTTGCACCGCGCACTCAGACCCCACTCTGGGACACACTGCCTTCCGAGTCGGGTCCCTGTGCTCCACTTCGCTACCCCACCACGGGTACGTCGGTGGCTCCCCTGGTCCCGCTTGTACGGTCTCTGGGGGCCTGGCTAGCACTCCCCAGGCCGTCTCGCTGGCTCCTGAGAACCATCAGACTCGGCTACGCGATTCAGTTCGCCCGGCGTCCTGCCAAGTTCAGGGGCGTTCGCTCTGTGTTGAACAAAGATGCTCCTGTTTTGCGTGCAGAAGTCGCGGTCCTGCTGGCGAAGGACGCGATAGAGCCAGTCCCTCCAGCCGAGACCAATCTTGGACCTGCGTGTTCTGAACCGGGCCCTTCACAAGCTCCCGTTCAGGATGTTGACGCAGAAACGCATTTTTCAATGCATCCGTCCACTCGATTGGGTTGCAGCGATTGACCTGATTCGGGTCAACTGGGAAAAGAGTAAACTCTCCCCTGTGCAGAGGATCTCTTTTCTCGGCATGGAGTTGGACTCGGTCAACCTCACAGCACGTCTCTCAGTAGAGCGTGCTCAGTCGTCTGGTACCCTCTTGGGATCTCCCCTCGGTCCTGACGGCCTTGAAGGAGGAGCCCTTCGAGCCTCTGCAGTCAGTAGAACTTAACTTTCTGTCGTTGAAGACAGTGCTTCGGCCGGGGCACACAGTCTCGGCTCCTCAGCGGAAAACTGATGTGCGTTTGCACGCGCTCTTCTTTTATACCCGCACTGCGGGGCGGGGTGCGCGTGGCGAAACACGCACGCCAACTGTCATTGGCTTGTTTTGTTAACACTCGAAGGTGATTGGGCACTCGGGTGAGATCGCATTAGTCAGTCACACTGACGTTACGCCTCCGTTCCCTCCTTCAGGGAACGAGGGTTACATACGTAACCGAGATGTCCACTTTGACTTTATCCTACAAATTAGGTTTAGAACATGATTTTATCTGTTCTGACATACAGTGTGAAATCATTCGAAAATTTGGCAGTGAAATTACTTTGTTTTGGTCTTGGTTGAGCTTGTGTGTAAAAGAAGTTCAAGCATTTTAAATTTGTGTTAACTGTATGCATTTTGTGTGAAAGCAACAAGAAATGTGTTAATTGTATAGCATATACAGACAGATGTTGTGCTAACTGCGTTAAGAGTTTAGGAAAATTGTTAAAAGTATTGAAAAAATTGTCATAGCGATTGTAAAAAACTGTAAGAAGTGAACATTAAAGTGAACAGTGAAACAGACAGTCACCCAACCATTTAGAGCATCTCTTTTCCGATTAGACAGCAAATGTCCAGCTGAAGCTCACTGAGAGTTGGTGGATGAATGGGACCTGAGAAAAACTCTTGCTTCTTCTGGGGAGTATAGCATTTTAGGTTCACCTCGATTGAGAATGACCTTCAACGTTGCAGGATAAAGAAGAAAATTCTGGATGCCAGCATCTCTGATTTCCTTCCTAATTGGTGCAAATGCACTTCTTCTTTTTGCGGTGACCGGAGAAAAATCTGGAAAGAAAGACAGCGTTGCTCTGTCGAATGTTTTCATTGAGGCGTGAAGTCTGGCGGTCTGCAGAATGAGCTCCCTGTCCATGTACCGCAACAGTTTGAAGATGAAAACCCGTGGTTTAGCGTGATCTGAGGAGAGCCTTGTGTACACGCGATGCGCTCGCTCCACTTCAATCTCTTTGCCCGCCAGAGATGGGAGCCACGTCTGTAGCGATCTTTTCAAAAAGCCCATAGGGTCGTCTTTTTTGGAACCTTCAGGCAATCCAACTAGACGCAGATTGCTGTGCCTATTGTGATCCTGTAAGTCCACAACCTGTTGCTTGAGCGCGGCTACACGCCTATTGTGATCTGCGACAACTTTCTTTTGTTCTCTCATCTCCCCTGTAAAAAGATCCAATTTAGAGCATAGCGACTGAACGACTGACATGTGAGAAGCGAACTCGTTCTGCATCGCCGTCAACTTGGTTCTTAGAATGTCCTCAAAGTGTGTAACAGTGGTCGCCATCTTGTCCATCATATCACTCGCGATTGGTGGCTTGGATTTCTTCTTAATCTGAGAAGCCGACAGAGACAACTCCTGCTGTTTCCGATTGTATGCCATCAGGGAAAGTATTATTAATGAATAAAACTTAAAATAAAACGAAAAAATCAGCAAAAAGGGGCCAGACGTATGGAGCTCTACTCAAGTGCGACTAGGTTCACGAGCACATAACGTGACTCATTAGCGGTCTGTTAGGTTTATATTCAGTGAGCATATCTGCAATGTATTTAGGTCCTAGGCCATTGAGTGACTTATAAATGAGTAAAAGTACTTTAAAATCAATCCTAAATGTAACTGGAGGCCAGTGTAAGGACCTGATGACTGGTGTGATATGCTCAGATTTTCTGGTTCTTGTCAGAATCCTGGCAGCAGTTGTCTAATGGTCTTCTTTGGAAGGCCGGTGAGGAGACCATTACAATAATCCACCCTGCTGGTGATAAAGGCAAGAACAAGTTCCTCCAAGTCAACTCTTGTCAACTTTAAACCTACTCTGAAACTCAAGAGTTTTTCAGCTAGCTTTATACAGTAGGCCACAGAGCTAGGTTGACAGATTTCACAGAAAAAAATGTGTAGTGTATGATGGGCACAGATTTCCAATTTTTTAGCAGACGAGTTCAGACTATGATTCTGTGCAGTCAGAGGTTATCAAACAAGATGATTTTAGAACACATATCGTTTTCATTTGTCATATCATGTCTCCTAGCAACCAGGTGCGTGTTTCTGTGCGAGTTTAGTGTTCACAACAACTTGGATGTCTGGTGTAATGTGACCTTCAATCATTTAGTGCATAACGCTCACTTTGTCTCTGTAACTATCAGCAGGTAAGATTAAATCCATTTTAATCCGGATATATTTGAAAATAGTGTTTTGGTTTAAAAACGCTCTCTGTCCACTCTAGCATTTTCCGAAAGTTTCTTGTCCACACCTACATGTCTAATAAATTACCTTGCTCATACCTCTTTTTCAAATACCTTCATTTCCACAGTCCACACAATATGAAAACAGTTTCTCTAGCTAAACAGACTTCTGGCAAATTATATCACACTGGCATTTTGGCACAATGGCAATTTGCTACTAATGTGTGAATGGTAGTGAATTGTTCAAAAACATAAAGCCACTGTATGTGTGAATAGCAAATATGGTACATTTAACGGAAAAGTCTATTTTATTACTATTGTCTCATGTAGACAGTAGACAGCAATGCAGCTCAGTAGGCTTTATACTTTCCCAACCTCTGTTGCCTTATCAGAGCCTAGGAGGGTTATTAAACCAAATCTAGAGGGAAAACAATCACCGGTACAGCTCTTTACACTGAATCTATTCTGAGACACCGGTTCCTCTCATTGTCTGAACTGCAGCAGTTGTCTTTGTGTCAGCTCTGCATAGTCCTGCTCCATTCTCATTAATTAGCACAGTCGATTAGCAATTAAAACGACTGTTAATGAAACCTTCTCCTTTTGTCCCACCTCTGGGCATATCAAGTCTGAGGTAGGAGAACAGTACAACGTTCCTGCCAAATTCAATAGAGATGGTGGAAAGTGAGCTATAAAATACTCCTCCATTGAAATGTGAACAAGGAGCCTATTGTATTATGGAAATAGGCTTATTGTCTGTATTCATCAGTGTTGTATAGTACACACTTTTAAATATGAAATCTCAGTTTCAAATGTTTTTTTTTTTTTTCATTTTCCAATTTAATGTTAATTACATGTAACTTGTTCTTCACCCCAGGGCAACTCTACATTGCTCATATTCTGGTCTGAAACAGACAATCACAGAGATGTAAAACATTTAAGTGATGTTATACAAAATATCAACATTCTCGCAATGGCGCTTGAACAAACAGATTAGAGGAGCAGAACAAATATTGCACATTGTATTTTAGGTTTATTACAAATATTAGATACATATGTTTAATTCTTTTGAGAGTGTACAAACTCTAAATCATGCACTATTGAGCTTTTTATGCAATGATTTTCATAGTGACTTCTGTGATTAATGGATTTGTGTGGCTATATATGACTGCTTAACAGTTTCATCTGTTGCCTACTAAAAGCTTTATATGCTGTGGCTTTGTGTATATTTCTGTTATTGCTAAAATGTTCTTTCTGGAGAAAATGAATGGTATTCATCTATTACAGGCATTGTAGTTATCTACCCTTATGAAAAAGTACACTTTAGCATACTTTTACAAAGTACTTTTTACAGAAATAACATACCTTAAATTAATATATTAAGTGCAAATGGATGTCATGGAGCACACAGCAGGGAGGAACGTGGAGACGAGGATGAACTCAAAATACAGTCTTTAATGAACTCAAAACGGGCAGGGCAGGGCAGGGCGTAACGAGTAGACCAGACAAACACTAACTGAACAGATGGGACTATAAATACACAGGATAATCATAGATAATTAGACAAACACAGCTGGACAAGAATTAACTAATAATCACACTCAACAAGAACAGGAAACAAACAATATATGGACACAAGAGGGCGGGAAACACGACAGAGGACTGACAACGGAATGTAATATTTTCGGACACTTAATTGCAAGTACAAATGTGATCTTCCACGGCTTAGTGACAGAGGTATCATAGAGGTCCACAACCTGCAATACTATGCTCTGTGTCTGTACTACAATATTTTAACATTTTAATTTATGCTTCATGCTTAATTAATGCTTCATTGTAGCATTTATTTTTTTTTTCAACCAAATGTAGAATTTATGCCTGAGTTTTCTAATCTGCTATCAATGTTGTGTGTTAAATTTAAGATAATCTCGATTCTGGGGGACTTCAGTATACAGGTGCTGGTCATATAATTAGAATATCATCAAAAAGTTGATTTATTTCACTAATTCCATTCAAAAAGTGAAACTTGTATATTATATTCATTCATTACACACAGACTGATATATTTCAAATGTTTATTTCTTTTAATTTTGATGATTAGAGCTTACAGCTCATGAAAGTCAAAAATCAGTATCTCAAAATATTATAATATTTACATTTGAGTTTGAATAAATGACCATCCCTACAGTATAAATTCTGGGTATCTCTTGTTCTTTGAAACCACAATAATGGGAAGACTGCTGACTTGGCAATGATCCAGAAGACGAACATTGACACCTCCACAAAGAGGGTAAGTCACAGAAGGTCATTACTGAAAGGTGTGGCTGTTTACAGAGTGCTGTATCAAAGCATATTAAATGCAAAGTTGACTGGAAGGAAGAATTTGAGTAGGAAAAGGTGCACAAGCAACAGGGATGACCGCAAGCTTGAGAATACAGTCAAGCAAAGCCAATTCAAACACTTGGGAGAGCTTCACAAGGAGAGAACTGAAGCTGGAGTCAGTGCATCAAGAGTCACCACGCTCAGACGCCTTCAGGAAAAGGGCTACCAAGCCACTTCTGAACCAGAGACAACGCCAGAAGCATCTTAACTGGGCTGTGGAGAAAAGAACTGGACTGTTGCTCAGTGGTCCAAAGTCCTCTTTTCAGATGAAAGTAAATTTTACATTTCATTTGGAAATCAAGGTCCCAGAGTCTGAAGGAAGAGTGGAGAGGCACAGAATCCATGTTGCTTGAAGTCCAGTGTGAAGTTTCCACAGTCAGTGATGATTTGGGCTGCCATGTCATCTGCTGGTGTTGGTCCACTGTGTTTTCTGAAGTCCACAATCAACGCAGCCATCTACCAGGAAATTTTAGAGCACTTCATGTTTCCTTCTGTTGACAAGCTTTATGGAGATGCTGATTTCATTTTCCAGCAGGACTTGGCACCTGCCCACACTGCCAAAGGTACCAAAAGCTGGTTCAGTGACCATAGTCTTACTGTGCTTGATTGGCCAGCAAACCCGCCTGACCTGAACCCCATAGAGAATCTATAGGGTATTGTCAAGAGGAAGATGAGAGACACCAGACCCAACAATGCAGATGAGCTGAAGGCCACTATCAGAGCAACCTGGGCTCTCATAACACCTGAGCAGTGCCACAGACTGATCGACTCCATGCCACGCCGCATTGCTGCAGTAATTCAGGCAAAAGGAGCCCCAACTAAGTATTGAGTGCTGTACATGCTCATACTTTTCATTTTCATACTTTTCAGTTGGCCAAGATTTCTAAAAATCCTTTCTTTGTATTGGTCTTAAGTAATATTCTAATATTTTGAGATACTGATTTTTGACTTTCATGAGCTGTAAGCTCTAATCATCAAAATTAAAAGAAATAAACATTTGAAATATATCAGTCTGTGTGTAATGAATGAATATAATATACAAGTTTCACTTTTTGAATGGAATTAAGTGAAATAAATCAACTTTTTGATGATATTCTAATTATATGACCAGCACCTGTACATATTGACCATAAAGGCTGTAAAATGACCATGGATTCTTTGTCTTTTTTTAAACAGTTTTAGTCTCACACAATTTTTTTTAAAGGCCCTACTCATTGTAAAGGTCATATACTGGACTTGGTTACTGCAAATGATTCATTGGTGTCAACGTTTTCATTTGTTGATGTCTTCTTTAACCTAGATATTACATCCTTTTAGAAATTCACTAGGTATATGTTACATGCACATCAGGCTTTTCCACTCTCTGCATCAATTGAAACGGCAAGATCTTCATATTCTTCTCATATTACGCTTATTAAAAATAACCAAAGCAATTCTAGATAGCTCTTTCACAATATTAATAGGCCATTTAAAGTAAATGCTGCTAGCACTTTATCTGCTTCAGTTCAGTATTGATTTCTCTCTCTCTCACTCTCTGTCTCTTTTTTTAGTTCTAAAATTGAAAATGCTCATAAACATCTTTAGCTCACAAGTGCCATTGACATTACTTTCCAATTGATCTAGCATACTTTTCTTTCTAAATTTTCCTTTCTAGATCCCGAGTCATTTTGTAGGCTGCTGTTCACTTGCTTGCACCTTTGCCTTCAAGGGCATTTAAATCTTTTTTAAATTGTATTAATTTTTCTTTGCTCATTGTGCCTGGCTGTTCTCAGTGTAATAAACAACTCTCTGTCAACTAGTACTGTATCAGCAGCATTTAAACCTTTGCTGTAAGTCCAGTTTGGAAAAACAAACAAACATCAACAACCGCGATTTTCCGCGTCAGCATAACTTAAAACTGAGCGTGCATGTAGGTAAACGGAAACAAGTGGGGAATAAGGGGGTAATGACTTGGAAAATTAAAGTATTTACACTGTTAATATTTCATAAGCAAGGTGTAACAATTCTAGGATTATGTGGTATTTATATCCTACTGTGTTAGGCAACAATATTATGATTTAGAACAATTTACCTTATTGCAATAACACAAAATATATGATGCAACATATTCTTACACTACGTAGTGGGTAGCCTACTTATTGTATTATTACAACTTATATATCTTACATGACATTGATACAAATAGTAAACTGTAGTATACTATAGTATAATTTAGTAATTATAGTGAAGTTTATAAAAGTTACCACAGTTTACTAGAGAATATAAACTATATTATTTACTAGTGTTATTTATGTGGGGTCATGGAGATTACTGAACAACACAGCTGAAAGTATAGGGTAATTATGTGATGAGCTTCTGATATGATTTGGTTTAGATTTGGTTCCCATATGAAAATTTACCTGATGAAAGAGTATTCCTTATGGTCATCTCAGCAGCGAGTCAGGTCACCAGTATTGTACTGCCGAGGTGCAATACAGTGGAAAAGTAGATTACCTGTTTCCAGCTCCTCCCAGGATAAATAACAGCATACTACACAACACGTATAATTACTGTATAATTTATGTTTTTTGATAGCTGTAGTGCTGTTGGTGCACTTTGGGCTTCCGTATGTAGGTTGAGGCAAGTAGAATAAAATGTACTACAACCTTTTTCTTAACTACTGTGCAAACGTACACCCTTGTTATATGTAGTTATTGTGTAAGTGTAACATCCACGAGCTGTAATCTAAAGTGATGCCTTGTTACCCTCTTGTTACGTGTAGTTACTGTGTAAGTGTAACATCTGAAAATCTGAACATCTGATCCAAGAACAGAATGCAGAAAAAAACTAATTTGCAACCACTTATACAAAGTACAAAGAACTGTAAAACTGTGGGCAGGAGTCGACAAATTTCTGGAGATCTTTTGCATATGCTTGCAAAGTTGTCCCTGCAGTATATGAGGGAGCAGAAAAGTTATTCACCTCTGATGCAGTTTTCACCTGTGATCACAATTAGAGAAAAATACATTGCAAAAAAAAACAAAAAAAAAACAACCTGTTAATACATGTCAAGTTTGCATAATGCAAAGAAGTGTTGCACAAAGCTTACATTTAACCAAATATATAAAATAAGGACTTCTGTGAGGACTCAGAACAACTGTGTCACAGCAATGTTTCAAGGAAAATCTGTAAGAGTTGCCAACACTGTGATATGGTAAAGCAATAAATAATAAAATAACAAAGGACTACAAAAGTACACAGGTAACTGGAAAATAAAAACAAGAACTTAATAATATAACAAAATAGAGAATATGTGACAGTAAAGTAGGTGACAGTCCACTCTGATGGGCTCTGATAGAGTACTATCAAGCAAAGCCGATTCAAACACTTGGGAGAGCTTCACAAGGAGTGGACTGAAGCTGGAGTCAGTGCATCAAGAGTCACCATGCTCAGAAGTCTTCAGGAAAAGGGCTACCAAGCCACTTCTGAAACACAAACAAAATCAGAAGCATCTTACCTGGGCTAAGGAGCAAAAGCCAACATACAAAACATTCTAATATTTTGAGATACTGGATTTTTGACTTTCGTGAGCTGTAAGCTCTAATCATCAAAATTAAAACAAACAAACAAAAAAACGTTTGAAATGATTTACTTTACATATAATGAATCTAGAATATATGAGTTTCACATTTTGAAATAAGATACAAAACAAATTATATTCTAATTTTTTGAGATGCACCTGTATAATATATATATAATGATATATATATTAGGGATGCAACGATTATTGATTTTGTTGGTACGATTATAGTCTGAGGAATAATTACGGTTACACGATTATTACGATTATTATGCATGTATTCATTTCACAACATAAAATCACATAAACACTCTTTAGATATTAAAGTGTTATTGATTGCTGCCTTTTGAAACAGAAATAACACAGTAACCAATAATACAGCACAAAAAAAAGTACATCTCTCCTATTGGAATTAAAAAACGTGACCTCTGCTCTGTAAACATCCATGTCAGTATTTCCCTTTTGAAAATAACGAATGTAAATAGATCACAAACGTATTTGGTGTTTTCATTTCTTTTGGACCTGAGGTACAGAACTTGGAAAGATGGTGAAAAATAAATTGACTTATGAATAATACTATAACAGGGATGATAAATATAAATATAAAATGATGATAAAATATGAGACTAATATTAACTTTATCCCACAGAGGGCACTGTTACTAACGGGGGGAATAAACTAAATTATTATTGTAATCAATTGTCATCCATACTTATTAATTTTAATAATCTTTATTCATCTGATTTTACATATAGCCTGAGAAAATATCTATTATTTTGGTTTGTGAGATCGAGATCGAGCTGCCCACACAAACATTTAGGAGGACAGAAACGTGTTGTCAACGCTGCCCAGCGACTTTCATTAATAAAATAGTTTATAGAGATTGGGTCGCTACATTATATTAATCAGCATAGAGGGGGTAAAATGACTAAACTCAAATCTTCATTGCTTAAAGTAACGCGCAAATGCAGGTAGACTAATTCACAAGCTCACTCTCACCGCACCATTTCATCTCTGAAGCGGGCAGAATGTTAGAGCTCAAGAACTTCGCATCAGGTGGTCCTTGCCTTCACGTCGTGCATTAAAATCGCTTATTGCACAGCGAGAACAGGTACCCGAAATGGACCCACACTATCGACTTCAGTAATTTCTCTGGTGGAAATAAAGGATCGCTGTTTGGTTCCTCTGTCATATTTAATCTAATAGCCTCCATGTCTCTGATAAGCATGGCATTTTAAGATGGTGCACCGCTAGTGTTACTTTTTTTTTCGTTTTGCGCAAGTTTCAACAGTTCCATTCCGTGCAACAGAAACACTCGGTGTAGCGGAGCCTTTACGATTAATTAACCGTGACGTTTTAAAGCGCGGTTAATTGTAAAACCGGTTAATCGCTGCATCCCTAATATATATATATATACACATATATACAGTATATATTCAGTGGTGTGAAAAAGTTTTTGCCCCCTTCCTGTTTTTTTTTTTTTTTGCATATTTGTCACACATGAATGATTCAGATCAGCAAACTAATTTTAATATTACACAAAGGTAACCCGAGTAAATACAAAATGCAGTTCTGAAATAATGATTTCATTTATTAAGGGAAAAAGCTGTCCAAACCTGCTTGGCACTACGTGAAAAAGTAATTGCCCCCTAAATCTAATAACTGGTTGTGCCACCCTTTGCAACAACAATTGCAATCAAGCATTTGCGATAACTGGCAATGAGTCTTTCACATTTTGGCCCACTCTTCTTTGTAAAATTGTTTTAATTCAGCCACATTGGAGGGTTATCGAGCATGAATGGACTGTTTAAGGTCATGCCACAGCACCTCAATCGGATTTAAGTCCGGACTTTGATTTGGCCACTCCAAAACCTTAATTTTGTTTTTCTTGAACCATTCAGAGGTGGACTTGCTGGTGTGTTTCAGATCATTGTCCTGCTGCATAACCCAAGTGCGCTTGAGCTTGAGGTCACAAATTGACGGCCGGACATTCTCCTTCAGGATTTTCTGATAGAGTGTAGAATTCATGGTTCCATCAATTATGGCAAGTCGTCCAGGTCCTGAAGCTGCAAGGTAGAGGTCTGCATTCCCCCGATCAGATTTCTTGCGATGCGGGATTAAATTCCCGAATAAAACGCGGTTGCGGTCGGTAACTCTGGTGCAATTTGAACGGGAGCGGGCGGTCTAACAATACCCCGTTCCCGACGTCTTTTCAGAGCAGCATATCTGCGCTTTATTCAAGCACCGGTACAGCCTGCACTGGACTGTTATGCACGCGCTGCACGCATGCTCAGAGCAGGCTAGCCTATAGTGAATATAGCCTACGGCCCGCAGACAGAACAGACAGGTTGTCGATGAGTGACAGAGCAGAATAAAGATGGAGCAAAGTGTGAATGCGCTGTCCTTGAAGAACGCTCAACTCGGTTTTGTTTATATTTTGCTTAGCCTATAATTTTAAATGACAGATGTCGAATTTATTTATTTATTTCTTTTTCTTCCGCGACACTTTTCCTAGGCTACTGTGTTTACAGCAAGATGTTAAATGAATTTAGTATTTTGACAAGACGAATAAAATTATAATAAGCCATTTTTGTACAACCTACATCTTTTTTTTTTTCTCTGCGGCACTTGTTCCTATATTGTGTTGTAAAGGTTAAACAAATTGTATCCTGAGAAGACGAATAAAAATAAGGAATACAGTTTTTGTACATTTTTATTTTCTCTGTGACACTTTTTTTCCCTACTGTGTTAGCAGCAAAATGTTAAACGAATTTCGTGTCTTAAGACACAAAATTCATTTAACATTTTGCTGTGAATAAAAGACTCTTGACAAGACGAATAAAATAACAAATACAATTTTGTGCAGACTACATTTTTATTTGTTAGCCTATCTGTCTTTCTTTCAGTAGAGGAAATTTAAATGTGTGATTCTGGAAGCGAGATCTAAATTTAGCGGGAACGGTCGGGTCGGGAAGAAAATTATTCAAAGCGGACAGCGGGTGAACAAAGAGTAAATATATCGCGGGAGCGGGACTTAAAAAACAGTCCCGCGCAGACCTCTACTGCAAGGCAGCCTCAGACCATCACACTACCACCACCATGTTTGACTGTTGGTATGATGTTCTTTTTATGAAATGCTGTGTTGGTTTTATGGCAGGTGTAATGGGACACACACCTTCCAAAAAGTTCAACTTTTGTCGCATCAGTCTACAGAATATTTGCCCAAAAGTCTTGGGGATAATCAAGATATTTTTTGGCAAATATGAGACAAGCCTTTGTGTTCTTTTTGGTCAGCAATTGCTTTTGCCTTGGAACTCTCCCATGGATGCTGTTTTTGCCCAGTCTCTTTCTTATTGTTGAATCATGAACACTGACCTTAATTGAAGCAAGTGAGGCCTGCAGTTCTTTAAATGTTGTTCTGAGTTCTTTTATGACCTCCTGGATGAGTCGTTGTTGCGCTCTTGGAGTAATTTTGGTAGGCCGGCCACTCCTGGGAAGGTTCACCACTGTTCCAAGTTTTCTCCATTTGTGGATAATGGCTCTGACCGTGGTTCACTGGAGTCCCAAAGCCTTAGAAATGGTTTTATAGCCCTTTCCAGACTGATACATGTCAACTATTTTGTTTCTCATCTGCTCTTTAATTTCTTTAGATCGCGGCATGATGTGTTGCTCTTTGAGCATGTTTCACTTTGTCAGGCAGGTTCTATTTAAGTGATTTCTTGATTCAACAGGTCTGGCAGTAATCAGGGTGTAGTTGGGCTAGTGAAATTTAACTCAGCTTTCTAAAATAATGTGGTTAATCACAGTTCTTTCATGATTTAACAGGAGGGGGCAATTCATTTTTCACGTAGGGCCAGGTAGGTTTGGACAGCTTTTTTCCCTTAATAAATGAAATCATCATTTAAAAACTGCATATTGTATTTACATTATCTTTATGTAATATTAAAATTAGTTTGATGATCTGAAACTTTTAATTGTGACAAATATGCAAAAAAACAAAAACAAAAAAACAGGAAGGTGGCTGTGAGGGCAGTTAAAGGCAAGAAACGCAGGATTTCCAAACAACAACAACAACAAAAATTATTCAGTCCAAACAAAGTCATAAATTAAATCACTTAGAAACTAAATGGAAATAAAGAAAATAAAGACAGGTCTGGGCCCATAAAAATGGTCTACTGAACAGAACCAAACTTAACAATAATCAAACAAGAAGAAAAACGTGACCTCTCAAGTGACACATGGAGGGAACTTTTATACACAAAGGACTTGTCCATTACACACACTCATACACACACCCACAGGGGATACTACAAACATCACTTAAAGCGTTGCATGACATTTCTCCAAAATATATTGCTGACCTTTTAATTCCTTATCAAAATTCAAGAAACTTGAGATGTTCGAATCAGATGATTCTTCATGTTCTTAAAACGAGATTAAAATCTAAGGGTGATAGGGCCTTTTCAGTGGCTGCTCCCCGTTTATGGAACCCTCTCCCAATGCATATTAAATCTTCCCCATCTGTGGATGCTTTTAAGTCTAGATTGAAATCGTACCTTTTTAGTAGAGCTTTTGGAGTCAATTAGAGGGATCAGGTTTTACATTTTTATGTTGAATTTTGTTGAATTGTTGTTGAATTTTGTTTTTGTGACTGTATGTATTGATGCTGGTAAGCAATTTGGTCAACAGGCAGTTGTTTTAAATGTGCTATAGAAATAAAATTTGTATTGTATTGTATCACTAAACACCATCAAATAGCTAACTTAAAATGAAGAAATAGATCATAAACAGCAAATTAATATACACAAATGATTAAAGTAAACAAAAATAGGTAAATAAACAAATAATCCCCCAAGCTAGTTTACAGGATGGATTGATCCAGCAGAACAAAATGACAGCGCCAAACCTCCACTCTCTGCTCGTAGGTAACTTAAACTCAAAAGAAATAAAAGTTAACAAAGTATACCATCAATAACTAGAAATTGTGCACCCAAACTACCCTTACGAAAAAGAAGTGTATTCAAGTGTGTTATTAGTATATTTCTTTTAAACTTAAAATAGGAAAGTATTCTTTTAGTCTACTTTTTATGTACTTCTCAGAAATGGGCTTTATGTACTTCTCAGAAATATACTTAAAATGACATTTAAGTATACTTAACTTATACTTAGGAAAAGTCTAAATATATTTATATACTTGTGCTCCGAGAATCCGTGTTTTCATTGTTATACGGTAGGGGGTGCTAGTACACATCTTCTGTACAGAATTTCCAAAAAAAAAAATAACACAAGTGAAGAAGAAACCTAAACAACAGATGTTCCCTTTCATAGGTCACTTCAATTCTGTGGTGATGTCACCGTATGGGAACACCCTTTGGTGTGACGAATGTCTGAAGCCCTGTACCATCCCGCCAATCTTACTGGCCAAATAGCGCTTGGCACCGCCTTACGGATGCGTAAGCATAGTATACCTGCGTGCCGCGCGGTATTTTGCTCAGATTTCATTTCCCTCAGGAAAGCGAAAGTGAATTTTCTGTGCCCTAGAAAGCATCCTGCGTTCCCAGTGATATTTTTTATTTCTCGAGCAGTGTTTAACTCCTCTTCGCGGATGCGATGAGTCATCGGAAATGTAAGGAGCCATGTAGCAGGTTTATCACGGCGGGGGACACTCATGACAGGTGTGTTGTGTACCTGGGCCTGCATCATGCGCAGTCGGCACTTAGCGGCCTGTCGACATGTCCCCACTGTGACAGCCTGTGACTGAAAGTTCTGCACTTGAGGGTAGAAGTTTTCTCCGAGGTCGCCCCCGCGTCCAACCCCCGCTTCTGTGGTTACCGAGGAGCCGCACGAGGCAATGGCTTGGGGCGACGCGTGCGACCTGGACTGTGAGGACAATGCTGCGCTGGAGTTTTCTCCATTTCGCTTGCTCTCCCCCACTCGAGCAGGAAGAGGTTGGCAGAAACTTCGTGGAGCCCGTTGTTTTCGCAACGAGGATCTACGGCCGCCCCGGAGGCCTACAGTACAATCTCCTTCGGCTGCGGGCTGTATGACGACGATGTTTTGTTCACCGCAGTCGTGCACCTGCTCAGCCCCGTAAACTGCTCCCCTTCTTCCCAGACCTCCACCAGGAGGTTTCGAGGTCCTGGAAGCAGCCGTTTTCAGCGTGCATCACAAACGCTGCGGCTGCAGATTTCACCACCATTACTGACATGGCGGGCCATGGTTATGCAACGATGCCGCCAGTGGAAGAGACTTTGGCCGAACATCTCGCGTCGAACTCGGCCGCAGCTTGGAAGTCTCACCCCCCCCTCCCGTCGAAGCCGTGTCAAGTCACGTCGAGCCTCGTCGGGAAATCTTACTCAGCTGCGGGTCAGACGGCAGCCACGCTCCACTCGATAGCGGTGCTTCAGGCCTACCAGGCGGAGCTATTGAAGGAGCTCAACGAGGGAGAAGGCATCACACCGGAGGCTGTGAAGGAACTGCGGCAGGCTACGGACTTGGCGCTACGTGCCACCAAGCACACCGCCCGAGCAGTCGGCCGTTCGATGGCGGGGATGGTGACGGTTGAGCGCCACCTTTGGATCAACCTCACCGACATAAAAGAAAAGGACAAAACTTTTCTTATGGATGCCTCTATGGTGGCTTCGTCGCAAGCCTTCCTTAGTGGATCTTCTATGGATGATATATGTGCCGTGGCAGGGTGGTCCTCACTGAGCACTTTCGTCAAATTCTACAGCCTGGATGTGAGGATGCTTTCCTCGGATCCCAGCTATTTCAGGTACGTCAAGCGTGATGGTATAGCGTTACTATATGGTGACGTCACCGCAGCATTGAAGTGACCTATGAAAGGGAACATCTCGGTTACGTATGTAACCACGGTTCCCTGAATAGGGAATGAGATGCTGCGGTTCAGGCCGTTCCATACCGTTGATAGCGTTTCCTTAGTCCATGAAATCTGAGCGAAATAGCGCGCGGCACGCATGTATACTATGCTTATGCATGCGTAAGGCGGTGCCAAACGCTATTTGGCCAATAGGATTGGCGGGATGGTACAGGGCTTCAGACATTCATCACACCAAAAGGTGTTCCCATACGGTGACGTCACCGCAGCATCTCGTTCCCTATTCAGGGAACTGTGGTTACGTACGTAACCGAGAAGCTTTCACGTGTTAAAACAGCATCAAAAATCAAATGTCGCCCAGTGAAGAGGTAATAAAGACTGTTAAGCTTCGGGGTGTTGATCTCTATCTACGTTTTGATTATCATTCTGAATCCAATTCATAGTCTTTTTTTCTGTTTTTTGTTCAAAATGTTGTTTATTTCTATATTTATTATTTATAAGTGTTTAAAAAAGAATGCATGAAGCTAGAATAAAATGTTTTTGTTTACAAGCAGATACTCTGTTCTATATTTTTATTAGTGCTGTCAATCGATAAAAACAAAAGTAATTAATCGCACATTTTTGTGAAATTAGTCGCAATTAATCCCCCCTAACATTAAAGTTTTTAAATATACTTTTGTATTGCAATAATTTCACATTCAATCTTCAAATTAATGTACAAACAACATAAAGAGAGTATATATTTTTTTATATTTGTTTAATGGCATCTTTTTTTCATGACTAAATCAAATCACTGATACCAATACTGATTTCTCTATAAAATCCCCCAATATTTACCTATTGACTATAGCCATTCAACATTACAGTATAATTGAGAGATATCAATTTTAACATTTATTAGACTTTTAAAAAATAACTTAACTCTTAAACTTAAAACAATCTTCACATAAGCCCATTATTATAAATGCCATATTTACCTGTGCCTTTCAGCAGAAATATACAGAAATTGAAATTGAAGTTATCAAACAGCTATAACAGCTCCTTAAAGCTATAAAAGTTCTTTTTTTCCTCTTTTTTTCTTTTTTCTTTATCCTTTGAAGAACAGACATCACAGCAGCTGGTTGTTAGGTTATTTTGGCTGTTATTTCTTTAAGAGCTGTCGCTGCTGAACATGACGCGGATCTGACACGCATCGTATTTTCTCTCAACTCTCATCACCTGTTCTGACACACTTCAGGTCTTAAAGTCTCTATTAATGAGCTGACGAGTTGAATCAGGTGTGTTAGATGAGGGAGACAGTGCTGGTCTGATACCCCTACAAAAAAAATACTGCAGTTTTTTAAAAAGTAATACTGCAGTTTTTGTTACATGTAGAAAAATGCAGTTTTTTGGACACACAAAAATTTTTTTTACTGCAATACATCTGAAGTACTATTGAAATACAACTGCAGTAGAGCTATAGTATTACTAACAAACAACTGCAATAGAACCGCAGTATTACTGCAATACAGCTGAAGTAGTACTACAATTATACTGCAATTAATCTGCAGTAGTACTGCAATATCTAATACAACTTCAATACTACCAAAGTGCAATACTAATAAAATGCTGTACAGTAACACTGAAATACAATCAGAATATTCAGAATAACAAGTTTTATTTGCACACATCTGCAATATAATGAATTAAGGTACAAAACAACAGTGAATGTCTCAAACAGCAATACAACAATAAATTATTTTACTTTTTTTTTAAACTTAAGATAACAGGCTGAGAGTTACACTAAATGTATTTAGTGTATATTTACAAATCACACAATCATGCACATTTCTTCCCACATTATTCAGACAGGTTTTATTTTTTGAAGAGCTTATCCTCATCGTTCCGCTTGGTTCTTATGACTGCCTTCATCTCAGATGTGGAAACACTATTTTGGATGTAGTCTGGAAAAACAAAAAAACAAAAACTCAGAAATTCTCAAGTTTCAGTTACACTTTTCACTACAGGCATATTTAGTATGCTTAAAATAAATCCTGAATTGTGATGTCACAAAGTGTTTGTGAAAAATATTCATTCTACTTCTAGTTCATTTCTTATGGCATATTGGTCAGCATTAACAATGTCTTTGAACACTCCAGGTAACAGAAGTTAAAAGGTTGGTTCACCCAAAAATGAAAATTCTGTCATCAATTACTCACCCTCATGACGTTCCAAATCCACAAGTCTTTCATTCATCTTCAGGACACAAATGAAAACCTTTATAATCAAATCTCAGAGCTTTCTGTTCCTCCATTAATAGTCCATAATTGTAATTATCTGCATTCATTGTTTTAATGCACACCTTCCAGTCAATCAGAGAGAATCAAAGAGTCCACCAAAAAAAACAAAACAAAAAAAAAAACAGATGAGAGCTGATGTGAAGCATTGAGAATAATTGCTGATATAACTAGATTTCATTACCTTTCCATTCCCTCAGCTCTCTCTCTGTTTTCATACTGAATTGGCACTAATATTGTAAATCCTCCTTGATTTAATTTAATTTCTCGATCTCTTCATATCTGAAGATCTCTTCCATGGCTGAGACAACAGAGGACATGGTACACTTGATTTCTCCAGCACTCCCACTGGTCTTAGTTTCTGAAATACAATAGCAGCTATTATGTATTCTAAACTATAAGACAATAGTTAATAAAAGATAAAATAAATAAAGCAGATTACTGCTCACCATGATTTGAGTGCTTGTTTCACCACAGCCATCATCTTCTGTTGAATTATATTTTTGGTCGTCTTTTTTTAGTTGTTACCAGTGCATTTTCCTGAAAATAGCAGTCACACACTAAAAAATTTCCATTTCCACACATTAATGTCACACTACTGCACATAAATGCTGAACATAAATGCTGATTTATTCTATTTTTGTGTAATCCAGTACTAAATATTGTCAGATATTCCTAAGCAAATTAACATAAAACAAAAGGCAAATACAGTTATTATTAATAAACTGTATTTTGTGTTTATGCAGGTTTCCTGTGTTTCATGCACTTTTTTTTTGAAGATCTGAACCAATTTAAGTCAAGTTACCATAATTTATATAGCGCCAGTGATAAAAAGAAAAATAATGATGCAAACGGAATTCACTTCTAAACAGTAAAAAGTGTCATTGTTCAGTTGAAATCAGTGTTGACTCAGTGTGGTTAATTTAATTGCTAATTTCAATAACTGTATAAAAATCATCAAATATAAAATAATTATTGGAAGAAAGTATGTTTAGTTTAGGGATCAGTTCTCCTCTGGCCAACAAATGAACATGGTGTGATTATGATTCAGGCTGCATCAGGACTGTAGGCCTACAAGTAGCACTATCAAACTTTAAACACTATCTAAAATCAGGTTTACATTTGTGGCTAACTAGAATGTGAGTGACCTTTAATGCATTTCCAGAAATCAAGTCTCACCAACATCTGTTCAGAGCCTTTTCACTTTCTCTCTTCTCCTCTTTCCCAATGCTTCCTCTGTTACACTGTACTCTGTTACTTTTTCCTCATGTCAATTAGGGGTTGATGCCATGAAACAAACAAACACATACACAGTATATTCAGTGCAGTTTTGTTCATTCATTATTATAAATTATGTACTGATGCTAATGAGAACTGAACTGAGCTGGACAATGACATAACTAATTTCTACAGATCTGCTTATAACAAATTGCTGAGCCATAGCAGAATTAAATGCATCTGTACACAGGGTTGTCATATACATATAATTATTGTTATAATTATAATTTGTTTTATTATAGTAAAAGTGTAGTAAAAACAGCATTAAACCAGTTGTTTTGTCTTTCTATCAGACTTAAGTTCTGTGCTATCATAAGCTCCTTGCGCACAGACCCGCGTGCGCTACAGATCAGTACTGAAGCGGCGTTTCCGCTCATTTTCTTCTCATCTCAGCGGGTTGAATAAGATATCCGTCAAGTCTTTTTACATCTCTCTAAAATTATAACTAAAGATATGAGGATATTAGACATTACTCACAGCTAAACTTGATGACTGGACAAAGTCAACGCTCCTGCTCGTCTGATGAACTTCTCTTCCGGAAAGCGTTTCTTCTCTTTTGTCACACTTGTGAATGGCCTCGGGGTGTAATGTTGTTATGTCTTTGTGCTTTAATTGTGATAAATCAATCAATCAATCAATCAAACTTTTATTACAGACTCAAGGTCCAGATTTAAAAAAGACAATAGACAACATATACAACCCATAGCATTTATCACAAACATAAAGAGTTACAGAATAGTTATAGTTATAGTTCGCATATGAATGATGTTGTCAAACCAAAACGTGTTTTATATTTTTATATCCATCCTGCAGTAGACACTACGGAAAAGACGCTGATTTACTGTTACAAGTAATCAGCTGCTTGCTAGACTCGTTGTCAGGACAACAACCGTTGGCTCGAAGGAAGATCTCACGTGCGGGTTATTAATCTATGCAGGTGAAATATTCCATTGGCAATTTTTTTTTTTTCTTTTGTACAAAAATAGTTTTGTACGAATATTTTATAGGAAGTCTACATTACAAAAATAAATAAACACTTGCCAAGTCTACTGTAACGACATCACTTGCTACATGTTGCACAATACAGCATAACTGCAGTACAGGGCCTATACAAGACGACTTTGATGGCAGTGCAATGAATGAAATTGCCATTAAAGTGAAATTACTGAACCTAATCATAGGAGCTTTATTTTAAAAATGCTCATAAAAATAAATAAATCTAAATAAATTTAATCAGACAGACTTAGTTTTTGCATCTGAAATCTTCACCTGCATTTCAGCATATCACTGAACTGCAGTTATATTGTATCTGTACTTCATTATACTGCAAATCTAAAGTTGCACTTCATTGCACTGCAGTTTTACTGCTGTTAAACTTTAATGAACTACAGTTATTTACTTCATTATACTGCAAATGGCCAGTTGTACTTCATTGTACTGTAGTTATACTACTTTGTACTGCAGTTGTACTTCAATGAACTGCAGTTATTTTTTGTAAGGGCAGGAAAGTTTTGAAAACCATTTTAGAGACATGTTCTTAAATGTGACTCATATAAAATATATTAGGCTACATGCAGCCACGCACAGTTTTAAGGTAGCTTTAATCGCCTATTTTGGTAACATCATAACTTACCACAACATTGCATACTCGTAGTTTATTTAACGCTTTGATATGAAATGATACAGGGCACGCTACAGCGCGCACCGGCACCTTTGTGCCTGCAATGGAAGACCACGCGCTGCGAGCACAGTACCGTTTCCGCACTCGTTTTACTCGCGCCTGGCGCTGAAGTGAAGTGGAGCGCACGTCTGAAACATCTCTGGTTTGATGTGGTTGTAAAGACGCTCTGAGACTGAATAGATGCACTTCTTGTCAAGAGAAAAAGTGACACAAACAGCAGTTGTGAGACGGGTGGCCAACCCTAGCTCCCCCCTGCGTTAATTGCGTTAAATATTTTTAAAGCGTCAAACTGAAAAAAATTAATCGCCTGCGTTAACGCGCTAATTTTGACACCACTAATTTTTATGTTTTGTATGTTCAGCTATTCATATAACAAAATATGTACAAATGAATACCTAAATAGGGACATAGTATATTTAAAGTATGATGTAAAGTTCACTTAAAAAAATAACTTACGAGTATACTTGCAGTATAATGCTACTTAACTAAGTTTACTGAGACTATACTTCAAAGTGTACTAAAAATGCTACTACAAGTATTTAATTAGTAAACTATCAGTATACCTATAAGTTCACTTTTAGTATAGTTGCAATACAAGTTAAAAACATTGATGTAAACTAGTTGTGTACTCAAAGTTTACTACTGGTATACTTAAAGTATACTTAAAAGTATACTTATATATACTAGAAAGTGGGCCAATTTAGTCCCAAGGAGTATTGAAATAGTACACTTACAAGTATACGACTAGTACACTGATATTTGTATACTTACTATATAAAGTATACTTAAAAAATATACTTGAACTTTACTTAAGTATACTTAATAAAATAAACGAAGTATACTACTTTTTGGTAAGGGTAGTCATCTCTGGCAGGAAATGAATACAAATTGAAAATAAAACTGTAAATAACGAACCAAATCTGTGTCTGTCGTTATTATGAGATGTAAATTGACGTGATCTGTAACAAATGTTAAATCAAATACTAATAAGCAAATCAAATTATAATTTACACAACCAAAAGGGAAAATGTATATATGTGTGCAGGTGCGTGTCAGCTACCGTTTTACTGTGTGGCCAATTCATTGGCCATCACAGGGGCAAAAACATTTTCATGGCACTGTATAAATATATATATATATATATATATATACAGTGGGGGAAAACATTATTTAATCCCCTGCTGATTTTGTACGTTTGCCCACTGACAAAGAAATGATCAGTCTATAATTTTAATGGTAGGTTTATTTGAACAGTGAGAGACAGAATAACAAAAAAACAAACAAACAAAAAAAAAATCCAGAAAAACACATTTCAAAAAAGTTATAAATTGATTTGCATTTTAATGAGTCAAATAAGTATTTGACTCCTTCACAAAACATGACTTAGTACTTGGTGGCAAAACCCTTGTTGGCACTCACAGAGGTCAGACGTTTCTTGTAGTTGGCCACCAGGTTTGCATACATCTCAGGAGGGATTTTGTCCCACTCCTCTTTGCAGATACTCTCCAAGTCATTAAAGTTTCGAGGCTGATGTTTGGCAACTTAAACCTTCAGCTCCCTCCACAGATTTTCTAAGGGATTAAGGTCTGGAGCCATGCTGGCTTTTTGCGGGCACAGTGGACTAGGGCCAGCCCACACCAAATCTAAACAGGCTCAGTGCGGGCTTGCCCAGACGAGGCCCACAGCTTTGGGCTCACCGCAGGCTCTCTGGGATTATTATGGGACTGCCCACATTAATCCAATGATGGCACAGTGTTGCCCAGCCCGTTCGGGCCCAGAGCAACTTTTGTACCTTTGGGCCCATGCAGGTTTGGTGTAGGCAGCCCTGTAATGCAACTAGGAGAATACTAACATTGACTGGCCATTCTTTAGCCACTCAATTGAACTGGAATGGCTCAAACCAAAAAAGACCTTTCCAGAGCCTGTTGTTTCATATAGGCCAGGGATCCTCAAATCTGGCTCACGAGATTCACTTTCCTGCAGAGTTTAGTTCTAACCTTAATCAAACACACCTGAGCATGCTAATCATTGTCTTCAGGATCATTAGAGAACAGTTGGGTGAGTTTGATCAAGTTGTAGCTAAACTCTGTAGGAAAGTGGGTCTCACAAGTCATATCTGAGGTGTAACAGACATGAGCCTGTTAACAAGAATTTTGTGGGCAATTTTCTTCCTTACCACTAGAGGTGCTAGGGTGTTTTAGGTTTCCTTAAATAAAGCCATGTAGGTAGAGGGATGACTCACCTGCTAAGCATATTGTGCTGTGTCCTGGTTGGGAAATGTGCCATTTCAAACCCAGTCTAAAGTAAGGAGTTGATGTTTTTGCAGAGATGTTACTTGTATGTATGGCCTTTACATTGCTTTGTTTGCTTTCTTTTCTTCTTCTTCTTTTTTGTTGTACTTTTATACTGTTGTGTATTTACATTTTTGGCTGTATGTAGCTGTATTAACCTGAATTGAATGTTTTCCATTTTGTATTTAATAAATTGATTTGAAATCCCTTTGACTACTGTACTTTTTTGACAATACAGACATTAGCTATGTGGTGACTGCATCCATTTCAGATGTATAATAACTGTTTTCCCCAAAGTCTTAAGTTATAGTAGCTGGAAAGTACTGATAGTGAAACAGATGTATTGTTGTAGATCAGGGGTGCCCAGCCCTGTTCCTGGAGAGTTCAGCTCCAACCCTGATCAAACACAACTGAACCAACTAATTAGGATCTGAAGGAGCACTTGATAATTACAGACAGGTGTGTTTGAGCAGGGTTGGAACTGAAGTCTCCAGGAAGGTAGATCTCCAGGACCAGGGTGGGGCACCCCTGTTGTAGATTAGTAGCGCGGGCCCTGTGTGGGCCTAGTGAGGGCTTCCTGGGGGATAAGTGAGGGCTGCCCGTGCAGGGCCAGCACTAAGGGGCCAACGTTTTGCCAATGAGCAAATTCTCAGGGGCCCTGCGCTGGCAGCCTGCTGGGGGTCCTTAGGCTAGCCCTAAGTGGGCCTGTAAAGGGCCACCGCAGGCTTGTTTGCAGGGTAGGCCACTCCAGGACCTTAATATGCTTCTTCTTGAGCCACTCCTTTGTTGCTTTGGCCGTGTGTTTTGGGTCATTGTCATGCTGGAATACCCATCCACGACCCATTTTCAATGCCCTGGCTGGCTTCAACGCACTGGCCCTAACGATACATGGCCCCATCCATCGTCCCTTTGATGCGTTGCAGTTGTCCTGTCCCCTTAGCAGAAAAACACCCCCAAAGCGTAATGTTTCCACCTCCATGTTTGACGGTGGGGATGGTGTTCTTGGGGTCATAGACAGCATTACTTCTCCTCCAAACACGGCGAGTTGAGTTGATGCCAAAGAGCCCCGGTCCGAGGGAGATTGACAGTTATTTTGTGTTTCTTCCATTTGCGAATAATCGCACCAACTGTCACCTTCTCACCAAGCTGCTTGGCGATGGTCTTGTAGCCCATTCCAGCCTTATGTAGGTCTACAATCTTGTCCCTGACATCCTTGGACAGCTCTTTGGTCTTGGCAATGGTGGAGAGTTTGGAATCTGATTGATTGATTGCTTCTATGGACAGGTTATCTTTTATGCAGGTAACAAACTGAGATTAGGAGCACTCCCTTTAAGAGAGTGCTCCTAATCTCAGCTCCTTACCTGTATAAAAGACACCTGGGAGCCAGAAATCTTGCTGATTGATATAGGATCAAATACTTATTTGACTTATTAAAATGCAAATCAAACTTTTTTTAAATGAGTTTTTCTGGATTTTTTTTTTTTCTTTTGTTATTTTGTCTCTCAACTAAAATAAACCTAGCATTAAAATTATACAGGTGCATCTCAATAAATTAGAATGTCGTGAAAAAGTTCATTTTTTCTTGTAACTTATTTCAAAAAGTGAAACTTTCATAGATTTTAGATTCATTGCATGTAAAGTAAAACATTTCAAACGTTTTTATTGTTTTAATTTTGATGATTAGAGCTTACAGCTCATTAAAGTCAAAAATCAGTATTTCAAAATATTAGAATATTTACAATTGAATTTCAATAAATGACCATCCATACAATATAAATTCCGGGTATCTCTTGTTCTTTGAAACCACAATAATGGGGAAGACTGCTGACTTGGCAATGATCCAGAAGACGAACATTGACGCCCTCCACAAAGAGGGTAAGTCACAGAAGGTCATTACTGAAAGGTGTGGCTGTTTACAGAGTGCTGAATCAAAGCATATTAAATGCAAAATTGACTGGAAGGAAGAATTTGGGTAGGAAAAGGTGCACAAGCAACAGGGATGTCCGCAAGCTTGAGAATACAGTCAAGCAAAGCCGATTCAAACACTTGGGAGAGCTTCACAAGGGGTGGACTGAAGCTGGAGTCAGTGCATCAAGAGTCACCACGCTCAGACGTCTTCAGGAAAAGGGCTACCAAGCCACTTCTGAACCAGAGACAACGTCAGAAGCATCTTAACTGGGCTGTGGAGAAAAAGAACTGGACTGTTGCTCAGTGGTCCAAAGTCCTCTTTTCAGATGAAAGTAAATTTTACATTTTCAAAATCTTACAAATCTTACAATTTTACAAAATCAAGGTCCCAGAGTCTGGAGGAAGAGTAGAGAGGCACATAATCCATGTTGCTTGAAGTCCAGTGTGAAGTTTCCACAGTCAGTGATGATTTGGGTTGCCATGTCATCTGCTGGTGTTGGTCCACTGTATTTTCTGAAGTTCAGAGTCAACGCAGCCATCTACCAGGAAATTTTAGAGCACTTCATGCTTCCTTCTGCTGACAAGCTTTATGGAGATGCTGATTTCATTTTACAGCAGGACTTGGCACCTGCCCACACTGCCAAAGGTACCAAAAGCTGGTTCAATGACCATGGTGTTGGTGTGCTTGATTGGCCGGCAAACTCACCAGACCTGAACCTCATAGAGAATATATGGGGTATTGTCAAGAGGAAGATGAGAGACACCAGACCCAACAATGCAGATGACCTGAAGGCCACTTTCAAAGAAACTTGGGCTTCCATACCACCTCAACAGTGTCACAAACTGATCACCTCCATGCCACGCCAAATTGAGGCAGTAATTAAAGCAAAAGGAGCCCCTACCAAGTATTGAGTACATGCACAGTAAATGAATATACTTTCCAGAAGACCAACAATTCACTAAAAATGTTTTTTTTTATTGGTCTTATGAAGTATTCTAATTTGTTGAGATAGTGAATTGGTGGGTTTTGTTAAATGTGAGCCTAAATCATCACAATTAAAAGAACCAAAGACTTAAACTACTTCAGCCTGTGTGCATTGAATTTATTTAATACACGAGTTTGAATTGAATTACTGAAATAAATGAACTTTTCCACGACATTGTAATTTATTGAGATGCACCTGTAGACTGATCATTTCTTTGCCAGTGGGCAAACGTACAAAATCAGCAGGGGATCAAATCATCCCCCCCCCCCACTGTATATATATATATGTGTGTGTGTATGTATATATGTGTGTATGTATGCATGTATAAACACACACACACACAAAGATCTGGCATTAAACTCTAGATGGCGCAGTCCAATAGGTCTAACTCAATCTGACATATTAGGTGTGTTCGACTTGAAGCTGTGCAGAATGATCGGTGTATGACATCAAAGTACCGTGAGAGCGATTTGAAAGCATGAGGATCCATCTGCTCTCTTATCGCTCTCGCAGTACTTTGATGTCATACACTGATCATTCTGCGCAGCGCAGCTTCAAGTCAAACACACCTAATGACATATCACATGGCACAGCTGACTGGTTCTCTCCTGTATGGGGATCTGCTATGGGGTGGGTAATTTGTGTATGCTATGGGGGTTATTTCATGTATGTGCAGCAGCAGCATTTCTTACATGCTCACAGCAGCATCTCGTGGATGTATTCTCGATACTTGCTCTGCCATAGCAGCAGTGTAGCTGATTTATTCCGCCAATACCAAACACATTAACATTGTTATGTACATTACCATACAAATCCCTCCGAGAGTTGTCATGAGAGAA
Source organism: Onychostoma macrolepis (assembly GCF_012432095.1). Taxonomy (NCBI): domain Eukaryota; kingdom Metazoa; phylum Chordata; class Actinopteri; order Cypriniformes; family Cyprinidae; genus Onychostoma; species Onychostoma macrolepis. The sequence continues at coordinate 5,213,239 of NC_081175.1, read as the reverse complement.
ATATATGTTCAAAACTGTCTCCTTGACTTACCCAATAGTTATCTTATAATAAAGATGTATAATCTGAAGTATCAGGTCAAATTTCACTTGACACGTTCAGGTCATTCATATTTGCATTGTTACATCCTATCTCTAAATAAAGAGAAAAATATCCAGCTATTAAAGTGGTGGGAGGTGTGTGCATACTTCTGACAGCTTGTAATCATAACTAACAAGCAACATGATTCACACAATGGATTGTTAAAAAAAACATAAGCATAAGGTAAACTGACAGAGCCCATAATACAACTATCAATATGTAATGGGCTTTTCAGAAATGGCAACAACTGAGACTACAAAATATTTAAAATTGACAGCCTTTTTCTTGCTGGACTGGCAGTCTGGCAATTTTTATGATACATGCCAGCATTGTCTTTGTAACCTTTTTTTTCCCTCTTCATTTCAAAACGCTAGGACATTATTTACAGATTTCATCTTTTTCTTTTCTTTTTTTTTACGTTATGTATTTTCTTTTTGGAGAGGGTGAATTTTTACAATGTTAAGGACATTGACACTGATAAAATGACTGGTTTATGGTTATGCATCTATTCTGAAGAGCTAAAAAGAAGTCACATTTATGTATGTAATTTGTCTGTGTTCACATGTGAACTTTTATTTATTTTTTTGTTGCATTTTTCAACATATATTTTTTCAGAATAATAATACAGTTATTTAAATGTATTATTATTATTATTAATTTCAGCATTGGCATTTCTTAGGTCAAAGGTGAACTTGACCTTCAGCTACTACACCCTGATCAAAAAGCCTCTTCAACAACAGAGGTTTACGGTATGGCATGGTGTGCGGGGCGTGGTGCGTCCATACCAGTTGCACCGCCCAAAGGATGGCCCTGGCATGGTGCTACATGATCTGTGAAAAAGTACACAAATACATTGCAAGCTTCAATATGGGAAACAGAAAGTGTCTGAATTCACATCCCTGTTTCAACTCCTCCCCAGACTGTAAGTGTCATATATTGCCGATCAGTTAAATCCATCCATAGCTGGAATTGAAGACACCTATTTTCATCTCATTTAACATATTCATTCAAAGGATGCACTCAATATATGAAAGCTTTCTAAAGACGCACCCCTGTGTTTAGTATCTAAATGTTTTTTGCAAGTCTGTTTGTTGAAATCCTCTGTGTATAGTTCAGACGTGTGCATTCTTCTACCACCTTAAATAAGCATAATACAATTTAATCACATGTAAACGTAAAATTGTGCATGCTGTGAAATCTGCAGCTATTCATGGAAAAACCTGATCACAAGTTGTCACCTTCTGCTCGTCACCTAACACTCCTCAGCAGTGCATCTCACCTTCATGTCTACTTCACACACTCACACTGCAATCTTTTTATATCCCACAGCCGCTGGTGAATAAGAGTCAGACAACTCTGGAAAAGATGTCCTCTAAATCCTTGCCATCTGTTTGGTGCAAACGATGTTGAGATGAAATTTTATCCGTGTGTTCTCTCATTTCTTTTTAATGGCCATGCTTGAATAATCCCAAAATATGTTCATATTTAAAAAAGAAAATAACTGTTCACATATAGTTCAATCATGACAACTCTGTGGATAGTTTTAGCACAATATGACAATGTTAATATATTTGGTCTTGGTAAACTATCTGCTATGCACACTGCTGCTGATGTAGCAGATGCAGTCAACCAAGTCCAAATACATTAACATTGTCATATCATGCTAAAACTATGCAGAGTTGTCATGATTGAACTATACGTGACCAATTATTTTCTATTTTCAGAGCAAGTTGCTGCAAATAGATACACAGGCATGCCACTGTGAGCATGTAAGATATGCTGCTGCATGAATAGGCATACATAAATTGCTTAGACAAGTGGAGCTGGGGGAGGTGGAGGGCTTCAGAATAACTCTAATAATGACATGATAGCTTGTACCGTGTAGTAAATTTGATTGCTAACAGATTGGATGTAAAGAACCTGCGGCATCTAGAGTTTCTTGTTCTAGATATGTATTTGATGTCAAGTCCCTTCTTGGTATGTTTGTGTAGATATCATGTGAAAATGGCCTGAGTTATCCAAATCCAGAGCAATGCTGTTCCTGTTAAAAAAACAAAAACAAAACAGCATATGCTGGTTATGCAGCATGGCTGCTGGTTTGAGCTGGTTTTAGCGAGTAGCTCCAGAGTGCACCCTGGACGATGGGGCGGGGCGACACATTGCGAAGCATTCTTTTATATATGGTTTTATGAATGATCTACGCTGTTTGGCTGTACTACAGAAATATTAAGTCCTAACAACAGGGATTTTAGTTGGAATCAATTAGCAAATGTGTCTTTTTCTTATTTATGACGAATTAGATTAAGTTCCTATCAAATGCTTGGTGGCGGCATCTCCGAGTACTTCGGGCAGAACAGAACTGTGTAATATGAGCGGCTCACGAATTCAGTCTGGGGAACAAATTCTTAATTCGTAGCCATGATATAGTCCTACCTATGCTACAAATAGCCTCACCTAAGACAAATATTAATTATGTTTCTGTGTGATAAAGGTAAATAGTGGTCCTCAGTCTCAACAGGTGGGTTGCACGTTAAATGAAGTCATATTATTGCACTTCTCACTGTACACGAAGCAGACATACTTAAACATTGAGCAGTTTTAGCTGGGCGATGTTGATAAAAATGATCCACTGTTTGAGATTTAGCTGTTTTGTATAATGTATATTTCTATGTAGCCTATATTCTTTATTTTAAGGATCGGTGGATAAAAACTTAGGATATGATGATAATTCACTGTAGTTCAGTAAGACATAGGACAAACCCGCAAATGGTTTTATTTTAAAGAACAACTGCGGTGACAAATAAGGCAATAATACCAAATAGTCCATCAGCGTGAACTGGGGTTTTATGTGTGGATAATGGGAATAAAAACCTTGCTGAAAGTAACCCCCCTTTTTTTTTTTTTTGCATATAGGCCTATTTTAAATGTTTTTGTTTACTAAAACAGCTGTTATTAAATCTGACATACAGCAAATATTATTATTAATGTGCTTTAGTGCGTTTTTAAGCAATAAATGTTCATTTTCTCTGCAACATTTTTATTTATACTTTTATATAGGCTATATGCACAAATTAAATTACTGGTTTTGTTGCTCAATCCTTTAAAACGAACCAGGAGTCACTGTACTTCATTAGGCATACTGATTTTAGATAGCTATTATAGTCTTTAATAAATAAAAAAATTATAAATCACAGAGAAGGTCTCTTTTACTCATTAAAAGTGCTCACTTACCTATTGCACAGATTTACAGCTCTGAGGGATTTACTATTCGATAGTTATGCAGATCTATATGGCTACAACGATCGAGTGTTAATAACTGAATCTAAATTCATCCCGCACACAGATTATAACACACACACACACACACACAATGAGGGTGTGGATACATAAATAATTTGATTTTTAATATCTGATGTCACGGACACTTATTTACTATAAGATAGGAACCTTTAAAAACTGTATGAGAATCAATATAGGCTCAAATATTTTATTAAGATATAAACAAGGAAACATTGAGCTTGCCATAAAAACATTTTATTAGCACTTTTAACCTGCAAGTTTGTGACGCATTGAGCAATGTAGGCTATAACTCATCTCTTTAAACAACAAAACATGGTTGTGCTTTAAAACGTAAAATCAGCCGCTTATGTTCGTGTTTGTCCATCTCTAAAATACAGTAAATTATCATCATTTGCGTATAAAATCCCAACTTAGTGCTGATCCGCAGCCTGCCGATCCTCAAGGAAATATGAATGAAGCGCTATTTAGCCTGAAGAACCGGAGGTGCCGTCGTCAAGAGTTTATTTGTAAACGACTTCATCTGACTAAAATTACCATGGTTACTAAACAGATAATAATTAAGATAGGCCTATGATTCTAGAGTTAGCACATACTATTTCTGTAATATGGCCAAATCAATTACAAAATCGTACACAAAGGAATGCGCATGACACGTGCTCACTTACCTATTGCACAGATTTACAGCTCTGAGGGATTTACTATTCGATAGTTATGCAGATCTATATGGCTACAACGATCGAGTGTTAATAACTGAATCTAAATTCATCCCGCACACAGATTATAACACACACACACACACACACAATGAGGGTGTGGATACATAAATAATTTGATTTTTAATATCTGATGTCACGGACACTTATTTACTATAAGATAGGAACCTTTAAAAACTGTATGAGAATCAATATAGGCTCAAATATTTTATTAAGATATAAACAAGGAAACATTGAGCTTGCCATAAAAACATTTTATTAGCACTTTTAACCTGCAAGTTTGTGACGCATTGAGCAATGTAGGCTATAACTCATCTCTTTAAACAACAAAACATGGTTGTGCTTTAAAACGTAAAATCAGCCGCTTATGTTCGTGTTTGTCCATCTCTAAAATACAGTAAATTATCATCATTTGCGTATAAAATCCCAACTTAGTGCTGATCCGCAGCCTGCCGATCCTCAAGGAAATATGAATGAAGCGCTATTTAGCCTGAAGAACCCGGAGGTGCCGTCGTCAAGAGTTTATTTGTAAACGACTTCATCTGACTAAAATTACCATGGTTACTAAACAGATAATAATTAAGATAGGCCTATGATTCTAGAGTTAGCACATACTATTTCTGTAATATGGCCAAATCAATTACAAAATCGTACACAAAGGAATGCGCATGACACGTGTCACCCCGTCCAGATTGCACTCTGGAGTACTTGGTTTTAGCTGGTTATTTGCTGGTCCTGAGCAGGAGCTAGTTGCTTAGGACCATCTTATGACCAGCACATGACCAGCTAAGGACCAGCTTAAACCAACTCAAACCAGCAGCCATGCTGCAAAACATACCTAACCAGCATGTGTTTTTTTTAACAGGGGTAGGCTATGTGTAATGGAGAGATATGTATTGTCTAAAGTAAGTGTCTGACCTAAGTTATTGAACCTATATTCTCTTAATATGTTATATTAAATAAGATAAGGTGCTACTCTGGCCAATATATTTATAGCAGGTAGTGTTTTAGGTGTTTGTGAAGTGGATAGCATCCCCCTCAGTAAAGCAAATCCCAGGGCAATGTTTTCTTGGCAATGCAAGTGTGCTCAGTTAGAGTACATTAAATGGTATGAGCTCTCGCCTCATGAAAAGGTCAGCAGTTAGACCTTGGCAAAATGTCAGCCTTGTGTAACTAGTGCTGGCCAGAACATCCTTGGCCTAAACAAGCGTAGAGTTCATGAGAGATCTCTCTCAATTTTTCACCTCTCTACTAGGGAATGCATGTACTGTATGTTATAAATCATAGCTGTACAATTTCAAGGAATGACTGACAAATTAAACGCGCTAATGGTGAAACCGGGGCCTTGTAACATGTAAAAAGAAATGTCAAAGACACAGATAGATTATTCTCATACAAGCATTTTCCTTATAGTTGTGGGTCTAAAAGCAGTGGATATAATATCAATAAGTCGTGCAAAATTTGACCTGATTCAACTGCATGACAATACAAAAATAAATCCTTGAGGTTACAGTGAATGTTCTGTTGCACCCTGTATTACGCTGTAATATTGAGGTCAGGCTCAACAAATCCTCCAGAAATGGCAAATGGATGGGATTAAGGCTATTGTTGATGCAGTTGGAGCACTAGCACTTTTCATGTCATATCAGCAGAGCAGCTCAATGTGTTTGATATATTCCAAATACGACGACAGCTGACCTTTGCAATCTATTAAACAGGTCTGTTCAGCTCAGTAAATGTTATTTGTGCAATTTTGTGTATTAGTCTGAAGTAGACGTTGAATTCCAAGACATACTCTCATATGTTGCAGTTATCTGTGTCTACTTTTCAGAGAAAGCCTTGTGAAAAAATACAGTGGCAGTACCATATGGCATAATAATGTTATTATACTGTATCCTAACCAGGCAGCACATGACAAGTTTCCAGCAGTGAGTTATTAGAGTCATCTAGAATTAATTTAGACCAATCAGATTTCACTGTGGGTGGGGCTACGAGCCATGGTGATTGATCTGCAAAATGCTATTTAGGATGCCATACTACACATATTTAGCACTTGTTTTTTTTTTATCTTTAAAATGTGTTTTTTTTTTTTTCTTTGCATGTTCTAGTTGGTAGTATGATTTTAAGCATTCAGAGCATTTAATTTGATAACTATATCACTGATTCATGAGCAAATTATTCAAACATTGAAATTAAACTTTGCAGCTGGAAATCCAACAATATTAAAAGAAAATTTAAACAATGGATGTTTGTGATTGGACAGCCAAGAAAACCAGTATTGGGTTGAAGAAGCAGAATTTGAGGAAGAAATACAAAGGAAATCTAAGTGTTTTTTTAACAAATAATAAATAAATTAAAAATAATAATAAAATGAGATTTGCAATATCTTCTTATTTCAAAAACACAACTTTGCCTGGTATTCATTTGTGAATTGCATCCTGTGTGTTTGTAGATCGCTGCACACATTTGTGGAATGCTCAGTGTGCATTTGTAAATGGCTTTCTGTGCAATTGTGGATCACTGCGTGCAAATGTGTGGACTCCACCCACCGTCTACTCAAGAAAATCAGATAACAGCCTCACTTCGCTGACCAATCATAGCACGCTCTTGCTATAACCAATCACGTTTCGCTTTACAATCAGGAAGGGAGCAGATTCATTTTGCACCCCTGTAAGGAACTTCAGGTCCCACTTTATATTAGGTGGCCTTAACTACTATGTAATAATTAATCATTTGATACAATGCATTTATTGAGTACATACATTTTTTTTACATTGTACTTATATTTTAAAAAATACCAATATGTAATTACATCTGTAATTAATTTATGTAATTACATTTATAATTACACTTTTGACCCATCCCTCACACCTAAACCCACCCTTAAACTGACCCATACCACCAAACCTGTCCCTAACCTTACCCACCTCAATAGCAGCAATAGTGTTTTGCAATACAGTATGAACACAATAAGTACATTGTACTCATTTTTTGATGAAAATACATAGTAGTTAAGAATTTTCGAATCTTGCTGATAGTCCACTGATAGTCGAATCATATGTTTGGGGGCGGAGCAAAATACATTGCCAAGAGTCAAGTCAGACATTAGACAGTCATAATTACTGACGTAAACACACAGGGAAAATGTGTAACGGGCGCCTCGCAGATACAAACGGAGTGAATAAGGTTTTATGTTTTGATTAAAAGATAGTTAACATTAAATGTCAGCGAAACCCTAAGAATTCACAAAAATTTTTTACAATAGTGCTCTCATTATAACGTTGTATATGACGGTTATTAATGTTCTGCATTTCTGTTTTGAGCTGCGCGCACTTAATGACCAGTAGAATGAAGCATTTGATAGCAGGTTTTTAATCAATGGGATTTAACTCATTTATCTCATATAGAATACGATTCATTATTTATACAACATAACGTTAATATAACAACTTATAGGCTATCTGCACAAAACGCCCCAATGCATGAACGTGTCTGCGCGGCTCTGAATGAACTCCTTTTGTGGACGCGTTCTTCACGCAACAACGTGCAGAAACACGGGAACTAACTCAAAAAATTCACAGCGTTTTATTATAGTAGTGTTCTCATTATAATGTTATTGTCACGGGTTGTTGGAGTCAGGGAAGCGAGGAGATGAGGAATACTTTAAACAACATAGACTTTACTGAAACACAAACGTAGGGGTCACAGGAACACATGATTGACGTATAACAGCTGACGTGGAGACAGGGAAACACAGGGCTTATAAACAGAAGGAAATTAAACCAGGAGAACAGCAACAGGTGGGGAACAATCAAACACGGATCGGGACTAATCAACTAATGATAGCCCCTTTCGCACCGCTTTAGTTCCAGAACTAAAAGTACAGTACTAAAGTACTGGGACGATTTTGCGCTAACTATTTCCCAGCACCATTTAAAGGGTTGCATTCGCACCGACAGTGGGTACTAAGAAGTGACGTAAGCCGGTCGACAGCGACATCATTTTTGCGCGGCGTTCAACAACGAAAACAAAGAAGAACAACGTTAACAACAGGAGGATGGAGGACGCTGTGATCGGAGCTGTGTTTTTGTTGTGTCTTGCGGGGTTCACAATAATGGACATGGAATGTCGATGTATTGAAAGATCGGAAAGGAGTTCAAAATGTTCAAAAGTGCCTGCACTTCAGCGTCCGTCCATCTATCGCTGTTCTCCATTCTTGCGAAATATAAGTTGATGCGCTGTTTACCACAGTATGTGTTTACACGGTGTTTTAAACCATGGCGGGTGAGGGCGTTTTCGTATGCGTTTAGCCAATCAGCGTACACTTACTCCATAGTTCCTATGGAACTGTTTTAGACCCTACTCTGAAGTAGGAGCTAATTTAGTTCCTCCAAACAGAGTTCCGGGAACTAAAACAGTTCCTAGTTCCCGCGGTGCGAACACGCCAAAAAGTGTGTAGTTCCACAATTAGTTCGGGTACTATGAAAAGGTTCCTGCGGTGCGAAAGGGCCTAATGACAGGAACAGGAACAAACCAAATATGGGCACGAGAGGAGGGGAAACACAAGACACAGGAAGACAGGACTGACAGTTATGTGTATATGACAGTCCCAGTCATAGTCATTAATATTCTGCATAGTTGTTTGTCCTGCGTGCTGAAGAGATAATCACCGTACAATGTAGCACTTTAGGCTACTGCAGCGACTCAACCAAATGCATCTTATACGAGATAAATAATATATAAACGATATAGCCTATATAAACCGGCTGAAATGTTTTGAAATCACTTGCATCCTACTTGATCGAAAAAAATCCAGTCTTTCATTCTGCCTGTGTCAGTTTGAATCTTGTTAAAGTTTTAAATCCTTGCCGCCAAGATGCTCCTCTGTCGGTCACGGATTATGGAAAGTGAAATTTAAATCTATGATAGGGGTGGTTGGATTTATTCATGCACGTTAAAATATTTATTTAAAGCTTTTTTCTTTTCAGATTCTTATTTACAGCATTATCATAATAGGCTGTATATAAACTTATTGGGGGAAAACCGGTAAGTTCTATGTGAAATCAGACATTGAGCACCCCCATATAGCTAAAATGTCACGATCATAACATCTCTGCTAATATTCGACTGTGAGATTGGGAGTCGAATCAGGCTCCTCGAATCGAAGCATCGAATCGTCGACTATTCGGGGTCACCCCTACCCCATAGGGTATGGCAGTGGCGTAAATTGCGGGGGTGTGGGGGGTGGTACAGTGGTGGTACAGTTTTGATAAATAAAAAATACCACGGCACATTACTAAACACTGAAATATAGGGTAAAAAAAGAGAAAAAAGCGTTTTTTCTTTTTCTTTTTTTAATAATTAAACACTGTATCGTCAGAGTTGGTATGTGGCTTTATCAGACATTTGCACTTAACATTTTATGAAAATCAAGCTCAAATGGAGTTAACAAGGTTTTTGACCAGCGAATGACGGAGATCTGTGTTTTGTCTGTCATTACAACGGCCGCATCTGAGGCAAGTGCATTGCATTAAACGCTTTCATCAACTTACAGGTTACGAATTTTATTGTAGCTATATGGGCGCTTAGTTTTTCTTGTCGTTTAATACATTTGGCCAAAATCTCATGATAGACGATGAAGCGCTATATGCACAGGATATAAAATGTACAAAAGTAGCTTATATTGTTTACAACTAGAAGGCAAAAGTGACTTTTCTCCCCTCTTCAAACACAAAAAACATTAGTCTTTACAGACAAAGTTTTTTTAGTGAAGAAAACGCTGTACTTATTCAAACATCGGTTATTTATTATTTACCCCTGCACTGCGAACAAGCGGAGCTCTGTCTCCAGGCTGTGAGCACTGCGCGGCGCTTCGTTCTGAATGGAGGTGGGGTGAAGACAAGTTACGAGGTTTCGCTGACAGTTTGAGGATCCATAGCGTTACAAAGTTTAGTGACAAGCTCTTTTTAATGGTTTTCATTGGTTAAATATTTGTAAAAGCCTCAAACAGACATAAGGAAGACCAATAGCAGTGATTTGAAACAATAATAACGAAACATAATAGAGAGTTTGGATTTTCCACGGCACACCTAACTGGGCTAGGGTATGGCGACTGCCATACTCTGCCATACGGAAACGCTGCCCCTGCTACTCATACCACCAAACTTGTCCCTAACCTCACCTGTATAACACCTCAATAGCAGCAGAAGTGTTTTGCAATACAATATGAACACAATAAGTACATTGTACTTATTATTTTATGTAAGCACATAGTAGTTAAGGTCACCTAATATAAAGTGTGACTGAACTTCATTCTATGGACACTTAGTTCAAATTGAGCTGAAGTGCTGTTTGTGTGGTTAACAAATCCTGTTTTCAAAAGATTGTTGGAGTGTACGGCTTCTTTCTATTCCATCAAGATCAGCGAATAAGGATAAACTTAGGATTATACACAATTTATGATCATTGATCCTGAGAATCAGTTATACCCTCGCGATGCATCCAAGGCAAATAGAAATAATTTACAGTCAGTGATACTGTCTACACTGGACGAGGCTTTACACGATGAAGGACAAATGATTCGCACATTTGCTTTGATGCATCCAGTTGCAGTTACAGCTGTTGCAGTGTAGCGCAACAGCGAACAGAGTAGACATGGCCTTTTATAGCACAATCGCGGTGACAAATATAGGGGATAATAAAACGTATAATATCAAATATGGGCCCAAATGACCATCTGGGTAGCAGCCTTAGCATCATTGCAGTGTGTACTGGGGATTTGTGAGTGGACGATGTAAATGAAACCTGTGTATTTACTTTGGATGCTTTTACAATCAAACCTAGTAAGTCTGATTCATATGAAATTTGAAGTTTGTGTGATCAAGCGTTTTAACCAATAAAATCTTACATTTATGTGCATTTATATTCAACACACCTGCAATACATTTAAAAAAGAACCCATGTACATCGTTTTATACAGTATATATATATATACTGTATATACAGTGGGGAAAAAATGATTTGATCCCCTGCTGATTTTGTACGTTTGCCCTCTGACAAAGAAATGATCAGTCTATAATTTTAAGAGACAGAATAACAACAAAAAATCCAGAAAAACGCATTTCAAAAAAGTTATAAATTGATTTGCATTTTAATGAGTCAAATAAGTATTTGACCCCTTCGCAAAACATGACTTAGTACTTGGTGGCAAAACCCTTGTCGGCAATCACAGAGGTCAGACGTTTCTTGTAGTTGGCCACCAGGTTTGCACACATCTCAGGAGGGATTTTGTCCCACTCCTCTTTGCAGATCCTCTCCAAGTCATTAAGGTTTCGAGGCTGACGTTTGGCAACTCGAACCTTCAGCTCTCTCCACAGATTTTCTATGGGATTAATGTCTGGAGACTGGCTAGGCCACTCCAGGACCTTAATGTGCTTCTTATTGAGCCACTCCTTTGTTACCTTCGCCATGTGTTTTGGGTCATTGTCATCCTGGAATACCCATCCACGACCCATTTTCAATGCCCTGGCCCTAACGGTACATGGCCCCGTCCATTGTCCCTTTGATGCGGTGCAGTTGTCCTGTCCCCTTAACAGAAAAAACACCCCCAAAGCATAATGTTTCCATCTCCATGTTTGATGGTGGGGATGGTGTTCTTGGGGTCATAGGCAGCATTCCTCCTCCGCCAAACACAGCGAGTTGAGTTGATGCCAAAGAGCTGGATTTTGGTCTCGTCTGACCACAACACTTTCACCCAGTTCTCCTCTGAATCATTGGCAAACTTCAGACAGGCCTGTACATGTGCTTTCTTGAGCAGAGGGAACTTGCGGGTGCTGCAGGATTTCATTCCTTCACGGCGTAGTGTGTTACCAATTGTTTTCTTGGTGACTATGGTCCCAGCTGCCTTGAGATCATTGACAAGATCCTCTCGTGTAGTTCTGGGCCAATTTCAGACTGTTCTCATGATCATTGAAACTCCATGAGGTGAGATCTTGCATGGAGCCCCAGACCGAGGGAGATCGACAGTTATTTTGTGTTTCTTCCATTTGTGAATAATCGCACCAACTGTTGTCACCTTCTCACCGAGCTGCTTGGCGATGGTCTTGTAGCCCATTCCAGCCTTATGTAGGTCTACAATCTTGTCCCTGACATCCTTGGACAGCTCTTTGGTCTTGGCCATGGTGGAGAGTCTGGATTCTGATTGATTGACTGCTTCTGTGGACAGGTTGTCTTTTATACAGGTAACAAACTGAGATTAGGAGCACTCCCTTCAAGAGAGTACTCCTAATCTCAGTTTGTTTGTTTAGATTAGTTATGTGTGTTAGTGTTTAGTTAATACAAGTTGTGTGCACAAATTACATGAATTTCTGGTTCTGCCTTGCAAATTAATGTCTCTTTACTATTTTGACCCTCGCTACATGCTCTAATGTATTAATAGGAAAGTATTTTCTGTGGCCAAGGAAATATACTTTCTTAGAGTTGATATGAATTTATACTGAATGTTCGCTGGACGAACAGATAAGTTGATGTCAATTTAATTCTGCTACCGTTATTACTGTCAGCCGATATAAATAATTGTAATTAATCATATTTAATTGTAATTATTTATCTACAATTTCCTTTTGAGCTAGAGTTGGTACACTTTTTTGAAATGCGTTTTTCTGGATTTTTTTGATGTTATTCTGTCTCTCACTGTTCAAATAAACCTACCATTAAAATTAGTCAGAGGGCAAACGTACAAAATCAGCAGGGGATCAAATAATTTTCCCTTACTGTATATACAGTGAGGAAAATAAGTATTTGAACACCCTGCTATTTTGCAAGTTCTCCCACTTAGAAATCATGGAGGGGTCTGAAATTGTCATCGTAGGTGCATGTCCACTGTGAGAGACATAATCTAAAAAAAAAAAAAATCCAGAAATCACAATGTATGATTTTTTAACTATTTATTTGTATGATACAGCTGCAAATAAGTATTTGAACACCTGTCTATCAGCTAGAATTCTGACCCTCAAAGACCTGTTAGTCTGCCTTTAAAATGTCCACCTCCACTCCATTTATTATCCTAAATTAGATGCACCTGTTTGAGGTCGGTAGCTGCATAAAGACACCTGTCCACCCCATACAATCAGTAAGAATCCAACTACTAACATGGCCAAGGCCAAAGAGCTGTCCAAAGACACTAGAGACAAAATTGTACACCTCCACAAGGCTGGAAAGGGCTACGGGGAAATTGCCAAGCAGCTTGGTGAAAAAAGGTCCACTGTTGGAGCAATCATTAGAAAATGGAAGAAGCTAAACATGACTGTCAATCTCCCTCGGACTGGGGCTCCATGCAAGATCTCACCTCGTGGGGTCTCAATGATCCTAAGAAAGGTGAGAAATCAGCCCAGAACTACACGGGAGGAGCTGGTCAATGACCAGAAAAGAGCTGGGACCACCGTTTCCAAGGTTACTGTTGGTAATACACTAAGACGTCATGGTTTGAAATCATGCATGGCACGGAAGGTTCCCCTGCTTAAACCAGCACATGTCCAGGCCCGACTTAAGTTTGCCAATGACCATTTGGATGATCCAGAGGAGTCATGGGAGAAAGTCATGTGGTCAGATGAGACCAAAATAGAACTTTTGGTCATAATTCCACTAAACGTGTTTGGAGGAAGAAGACTGATGAGTACCATCCAAGAACACCATCCCTACTGTGAAGCATGGGCGTGGTAGCATCATGCTTTGGGGTGTTTTCTGCACATGGGACAGGCGACTGCACTGTATTAAGGAGAGGATGACCGGGACCATGTATTGCGAGATTTTGGGGAACAACCTCCTTCCCTCAGTTAGAGCATTGAAGATGGGTCGAGGCTGGGTCTTCCAACATGACAATGACCCGAAGCACACAGCCAGGATAACCAAGGAGTGGCTCTGTAAGAAGCATATCAAGGTTCTGGCGTGGCCTAGCCAGTCTCCAGACCTAAACCCAATAGAGAATCTTTGGAGGGAGCTCAAACTCCGTGTTTCTCAGCGACAGGCCAGAAACCTGACTGATCTAGAGAAGATCTGTGTGGAGGAGTGGGCCAAAATCCCTCCTGCAGTGTGTGCAAACCTGGTGAAAAACTACAGGAAACGTTTGACCTCTGTAATTGCAAACAAAGGCTACTGTAACAAATATTAACATTGATTTTCTCAGGTGTTCAAATACTTATTTGCAGCTGTATCATACAAATAAATAGTTAAAAAATCATACATTTGTGATTTTCTGGGTTTTTTTTTTTAGATTATGTCTCTCACAGTGGACATGCACCTACGATGACAATTTCAGACCCCTCCATGATTTCTAAGTGGGAGAACTTGCAAAATAGCAGGGTGTTCAAATACTTATTTTCCTCACTGTATATATATATATATATATACACATAGATCCATATACAGTAGTTGTTCATATACATCATTTAAATGGCTTGAATGAAAAACTGTGAAACGTTGTTGGCTGTTGTGACGCAATTTAACCTATTACACAAACTCGTGTGTTTATCATGAGGTTGAATCCAGTTATTTATTAGTCAGTTACTTATTGATTTTCTTTCCATATAACATGACGCTTTCATAATGTGTTCGCATCCAGTGTGGCGTTGTTCCCATAGCCGTGATTTCAAGCCCTGTTTCTCTGGTATTTTCAAAGGGATATCAAATATAATGCTGTGGCTTGGCTTGATACACAGTCTAATGGTCTAACGCAGTGGTTCCCAATCCTGATTCTGGAGAACCTCAAACACTGCACGTTTTTGAAGTCTCTCTTATCTAACACGCACATTTGAGATCTTGGAGTTTTTACTAATGAACTGATGAGTTCAATCAGGTGTGTTTGATTAGGGAGACATTTAAAATATGCAGTGTTGGGGGTTCTCCAGGACCAGGATTGGGAACCACTGGTCTAACGAAATCCAATTTTAAATATCTTTTACTGCACCATTTTTTATGGCCCTTATATTTCCTGTTTGAGCCAATGCAGATGAAGTTATTTCAAGAGGAGACCGCCCTGATTGTAAAGCAAAATGTGATTAGTTATAGCGAGAATGTGCCATGATTGGTCAGTGAAGTGAGGCTGTTATCTGATTGCTTGAGTAGATGGTGGGTGGAGTCTACGCATTTGTGGATTGTCAGTGTCTTGATGCTAGACATGTTTCAAAATCCACAAATGCGTGGAGCGATCTACAAATTCACAGGACACGATTCACAAATGAATTAGTTGTGTTTGTGACATTAGATATTTGTGAATATGTTTTTATTTTGTAAGTTTAATTTATGTTTGTAAAACTCTAATATTTATTTGTGGATCTCATTCTATTTATTTGTCCGTATGTTTAATTTTTGTTAATCTCTTTACATTTATTTGTGGATCATAATATATTTATTTGGAATTATGTAAAAATTCTACCCCCATAACTTATACACCCTTTTTGAGTACTTGAGCTTAACTGAGATTTTAATGTTTGTATTTCAGAGGCTGTTGTGTTGACATTGATTAATTGCAAAATTGAGGTGCTGAAAATGTGTGTCACAAAGCACGATACACACAACTGGTGAGTGAGAACAAACAGGTTTATTGAAGGGATTCGGGGATTCAGGATCGGGAGTGACCAAAAGCAGGTGAGTGAGCAAGTTAATGTGGAGTTCAGATTGCTTAGCTGTGGTTGAAGTTGTGTCTTTGTTTGCAGGTTCGGATTGAGGATCAAAGGCTTCAAGGGAGAATCAGCGAGGGATCCAACTGGTAAGCCGTGATCATAGAGTGAGTCCAGAGCCGTCCGTCTAGTGAACAGTAGACTGGACAATGTGGGGAGTGGCAGTGTGTGTGTTTATAGTGGTGTTGATTGGTGTCAGCAGGTGCGTGCAATTAGAAGTCAGGTGACTGTGATCGGGTGATTGTGCTGGGTGGTGACTGTTGTGATGGTGACTGATCCCTTACA
Source organism: Onychostoma macrolepis (assembly GCF_012432095.1). Taxonomy (NCBI): domain Eukaryota; kingdom Metazoa; phylum Chordata; class Actinopteri; order Cypriniformes; family Cyprinidae; genus Onychostoma; species Onychostoma macrolepis. The sequence goes on along the minus strand of NC_081175.1, from coordinate 5,197,187 downwards.
ATGTGATTGTTCTTCTCACAAATCACCTATTTCTTGTTTTTCTCTGGCATTTCTCTTAGGTGTTGAGGACTGTTGTATCTTTGAGCCTACATTCTGTATGAGTAAAAAAGTTAAGTACTGTTAAAATCAGATACTCTAAGACTTTTACTCAAGTCGTGTTGGAATTGTAATGGAGTCATTTTCGCTGTAAGATATCTGCACTTTTACTCAAGTTCAGTTTTCAGGTACACTTTACACCTCTGAAGCCTGGGTTGCAGGGGCGGACTTACCCATTAGGCAAAGGTAGGCAACTGCCTTGGGCCCCCAAAAGCCAAGAGCTCCCTAAAATGCTTTTCATATACGAGATGTGCATTAAACGTGGCCCATACAGAAGTCACATAGATTTAAATATATTTTGATATATGACTAAAATGACTAAATGTAAATATCTTTCAAATAGAAGAAAATATATTTTATACAATATATGTAAATATATTTTGAAATATTAAAATATATTTAAATACTTGATTTTGGCCGCTTTTTAATATTTTTCACATCTATTAAATATATGTAAATATATTTTTACCAGAAATATTTACATATATTTATTTCCTTTATATGTAAATACATTTAGATATCAGACTATGCAAATATATTAATTTGCAATACATGTCCATATATTAATTCCTAATATTTGTTAACATATTACATGTCTGTACATGTAAATTAAATAAACTTGAACGTTTCATAGAATATATTCCCGTTTACTCAAACTTTATGCAAATAAATTAAATCTCCACACTAGGGGTGTCCCCGACTAAGGATTTTCATAGTCGAATCGGAATTTTCGAAACTTGCTGATAGTCGAATCATATGTTTGGGGGCGGGGTCAAAATACATTACCAAGAGTCAAGTCAGACAATCAACAGTCATAATTACTGATGTTAACACACAGAGAAAATGTGTAATGGACACCTTGCAGATACAAATGGAGTGAATAATGTTTTATGTTTTGATTAAAGGCTGGTTAACGTAGTTGGCGCCGATAGCCTCGTGGTTAGTGCACGGACATATAGCACAGTTGTGCTCACAGCGACATGAGTTCAATTCCCGTCTTGAGGTCCTTTGCTGATCCCATTCCCCTTTCGCTATCCTGTCATCTTTCTACTGTTCTGTCCATTAAAGACATAAAAGCCCGAAAATATAGCTTTTAAAAAAAAAAAAGATAGTTAACATTAAACATTAGCGAAACCCTAAGAACTCTAAAAATTTTTACAATAGTGCTCTTATTATAACGTTATGTATATGATAGTTATTATTAATGTTCTGCATTTCTGTTTTGAGCTGCGTGCGTTGAATGACCTGTAGAATGAAGCATTTGATAGCAGGTTTTTAATCAATAGGATTTAACTTATTTATCTCATAGAATACGCCTCATTATTTATACAACATAACTTTAAAATAACAACTTATATTTTCACAAAACGCCCAGATGCATGAACATGTCTGCGCGGCTGAATGAACTCCTTTTGTGCACGCGTTCTTCACGCAACAACGTGCAGAAACACGGCAACTAAACTCTAAAAAAATCACAGCGTTTTATTATAATAGTGTTCTCATTATACTGTTATGTGTATATGACAGCCCCAGTCATAGTCATTATTCAGCATTGTTGTTTGTCCTGCTCGCGCTGAAGAGATAATCACCGTACAGTGAAGCACTTTACTGCAGCGACTCAACCAAATGCATCTTTTACGAGATAAATAATATAAACACGATAAACTGGCTGAAATGTTTTGAAATCACTTGCATCCTACCTGCTCGAAAAAAATCCAGTCTTTCACTCTGCCTGTGTCAGTTTGAGTCTTGTTAAAGTTTTAAATCCTTGCCGCCAAAATGCTCCTCTGTTGGTCACGGATTATGGAAAGTGAAACTTAAAGGGATAGTTCACCCAAAAATGAAAATTAGCCAAATATTTACTCACCCTCAGGTCATCCTAGGCGTGTCTGACATTCCTCTTTCAGATGAACACATTCGGAGTTTTATTCAACATTGTCCTGTCTGTTCCAATCTGTATAATTGCAGTGAATGGTGCACCTGTTTCTGAATCTGAAAAAAAAGTATCCATCCATCGCAAAACTACTCCACACGGCTCCGGGGTGTTAATAAAGGACTTCTGAAGCGAAACGATGCGTTAGTATAAGAAAAATTTTGATTCTTAAAACTTTATAAACAGTTTAGTCCAGCTTCCCATCTCTCGAGCAGGCACGTTCCCGACAAGGCGGTTGAGCGTATGACGTAGGCACCGCGAAAGGCACAACGTAAGCTCCGGGGAGAAGCACATAGTCTCACGAGAGTAAGCCCCTGGGAGAGAGTGACGAACACGGAAGCACAGAGGAGAAAGGAAAACAAAACACCTGTCACTAACTATTAAAACGAAGATTCAAGTGAAAAATGTCGGAGGATTTTGATATAAGGCAAGAGGAGACTGAGAATTTTGCACGTTTCTCCCCGGAGTTTACATTGCACATTTTGCTGAGCATACGTCATACGCTCAACCGCCTTGTCGGGAACGCGCCTGCTGGAGAGACGTTATTTATAAAAACAAATATATATATATATATACATATATATATATATACAGTCATGACCAAAAATATCGGCACCCTTGGTAAATATGATCAAAGAAGGCCGTGAAAATTAATTTGCATCGTTAAACCTTTTGACCTTTTATTTTAAAAATTCACAAACATCTAACCTTTCATTGGATAATAAGAATTTACATTTAGTCATTTTGCAGAGGCTTTTATCCAAAGCGACTTACAATTGGGGAATACATAAAGCAATTCATCTTGAAGAGGCAATCAGACAGAGGAAGTGTTCGCAACACCAAGTCTCAGGCATTGTTCAAATAAGTATAAACTAGCAAGGGAAGGAATAAATAAAGATAAAGGGTTTTTTTTTTTTTTTTTACATTTAGGATGAAGTCAAATAGTGTCGAAAGAGATGAGTTTTCAGATGTTGCTTGAAGATTGACAGGGATCCAGCATTCCGGATAGGGGTGAGAAGATCATTCCACCAGCCAGGAATGGTGAACGAGAATGTTCTGGAGAGTGATTTTGAGCCTCTCTGTGATGTCACCACTAGGCGTCGCTCAATAGCAGATCTCAGACTTCTGGAGGGGATGTGCTGAGCCTGTGGTTGTTCTATATGCAAGTCAAGTCAAGTGACCTTTATTTATATAGCGCTTTTAACAATACAGATTGTCTCAAAGCACTTAACAGTATCAAATTGTAAGATAGAGTGTCAGTAATGTATAATGATAAGATTAAACACTCAATTTTCAGTTAAAGGCATTTCATTATTGAATTCAGAGATGTCATTGTCTAGCTCAGTTTAGTTTAAATAATGTCTGTGCAATCAAATCAGCGATAATCGCTAAAAATTAAGTGTCCCCAACTGAGCAAGCCAGAGGCGACAGCGGCAAGGAACCAAAACTCCCTCTGTGACAGAATGGAGAAAAAAACCTTGGGAGAAACCAGGCTCAGTCGGGGGGCCAGTTCTCCCCTGGCCAGACGAAACCCGCAGTTCAAAAGTTTCTATTTCTATTTTTTATTTTGTTGCAATTTCTAACAATAATAGTATTATGTAGTTAGGTATTTTATTATATTTTAGTTAATTTGTTATATTTTTAGTTTTATTGTATTTTAATCGAGGTCATCACTGGGGATATGTCTCTGGGGCTCATCTGGGTGTCCTGGTCTCCGCTGACGATCAGGGCTGCAGACATCATCTTTTGGTGCTGATCCACCATCTGATCGGATATGGACTGAGAAACAGAATAGGAAAGAAACAGACAAATATTAGCGTAGATGCCATTCTACTTACGATGTAACGAGTACATCGTGTGTTATGGGGAGTGTTCCCGGTTCCGGTTGATCTAACTAATGCAGCCTAAAAATACTTTAACGGATTTGAATAATAGAAGCGTATTAGTGTGTTATGTGTAAGCCAGGCTAAAGAGATGGGTCTTTAATCTAGATTTAAACTGACAGAGTGTGTCTGCCTCCCGAACAGTGTTAGGTAGATTGTTCCAGAGTTTGGGTGCTAAATAGGAAAAGTTAAATGACTTGAACTTGATGCGAGCTGCAACTGGTAGCCAGTGCAAGGAGATAAAGAGAGGTGTAACATGGGCTCTATTGGGCTCGTTGAAGACCAGCCGTGCTGCTGAATTCTGAATCATTTGTAGAGGTTTGATTGTGTTTGATGGAAGTCCAGCCAGAAGAGCATTGCAGTAGTCCAGCCTAGAAAAGACAAAGGCCTGGACAAGAAGTTTTGCAGCATGCTCTGTCAGAAAGGGCCTGATCTTTCTGATGTTGTGTAGTGCAAACCTGCAAGATCGAGCAGTCTTTGCAATGTGCTCTTTGAAGGTCAGCTGGTCATCAAAGATTACACCAAGATTTCTGATCGTAGTTGATTGGGTAATTGTAGAAGTACCTAGCTGGATGGTGAAATCATGCTGTAGAGTCGGAGTGGCAGGGAAGACAAGAAGCTCAGTCTTTGCCAGGTTGAGCTGTAGGTGATGTTCTTTCATCCATGCCGAGATGTCCGCCAGGCAGCCTGAGATCCGTGCAGCTACCGTTGGATCATCTGGTTGAAAAGAGAGATAGAGCTGTGTGTCATCAGCGTAGAAATCGTAGGAGAAGCCATGTGCCTGTATGATGGGACCCAGTGATGTAGTGTATGTGGAGAAGAGGAGGGGTCCAAGAACCGATCCCTGAGGAACCCCAGTGTTTTGGATACCTCTTCTCCCCAGGCCACCCTGAAAGACCTACCAGTGAGATAGGATTCAAACCAGCGAAGTGGAATCCCAGTGATGCCCAGTGATGAGAGGGTGGACAGGAGGATCTGATGTAGGGTTGTGCCAATAGATGATAGTATCGTGTATCGATGACAGTCAGAGATATCGACGATAACAGATGTCTTTGTCGATAGTCAAGACAATATTAGGTTCATTCTCCTATTACTGTATAAAACTACTATTATTATTATTATTATTATTATTATCATTATTATTATTAGGCAGCCTATGTTATTATTGGGCTATTATTATCAGATTGACCCGCTATTTCTAAGCCCACATCAAAATTGAACTGCAGGGTGATAAACCTTTATTTACAAATTAGGCTATGTCAAGAGTGCAAAAAGAGACATCTTTTAGACATCTTCTTGAACAGCTATGAGCTAAGAATGAACATGACGAAACTGCACCGGCAGCATTTCTTTTTCTTTACAGCACATTAACAGAAAACAATGATGCTTATTCTTCATCATCATTATTATAAAAAATATGCAGTTAATAAGTTATCGTCTAAAACAGGGCTCGTCATGGGGCACACGGTCTGGAGCGCTGTATGACTGATGTATCCATTTAATTTAACTTTACTCCAAAAATATGAACTTACCTGAACATTTTTTTTTCTTTAACGTGTTCGTTTATGTCCAATATTTAGTGTTAAACTGTTGGTCTTTAAAATAAGTATACTTTTGCTTTTCTCCTTGACTGATTTTTAGACTGATAACTTCTGCGCTGATGCGGCAAACTTGTAGGTAGGACCCACAGTAGGACGCGCGGTAGCGATGTATGACTGCTGTATCCGAATATATGAACTAGCTGTTTTAAATATTTTTATATTTGCTGCGTCCGAGAACGCTAGGGGAACGCCTTCAGCTTGACCGCGTTCTGATACAAGTGAAATCTGTCCAATGGATGGGCGAGACATTACGGGCGGGTGACATAATGGCCAGGAAGCATAAAAGCACGTGCGGTGGAACCGGCGTCAGCTTTTGTCATTCAGCAGCCGCTACTCTGTGTGTGTGTGTCTGTCAATCTGTGTTGTGAGTCTTATTTAGTGTTGTTTGTCACTTGAAATAAGCTCCACTATGTCTAAAGTACGGTGAAAATAGCACTTGAAGGGCGAAAAGCAGATCGCATTACAGGCTGTGTGTTCTTCACTGCTGGGGATACACACAGTCCGTGTGTGGTCTGCTTGAGAGCAGAGCATGCAGATTTGCTCTCGAGGGAGCCGACTGCGTATGCTTGCTCTCAGAGGGCTATCGAAGAGAGGGAGCTTTCACCTGTGTTCCTTGCGGTACCGGCCCCGCTTTCGCCGAGGCAGAGCAGCGGCTGTGCTCGTGGGAATCGCAGATGGATCAGGTGGAGGGAATGAAGACGGGCGAGCCCCTATCTTCTTCCTTCCTATCAGATCCAGCGCCCGCTCTCTGGGTTTGGAAGACCCGCGGGTTCTTCCCCCTAGAGAGAGGGCTCGATGCTCCGCCTGTCTTCCTCCGAGGAGGTGGACGTACGTGAAGGGCGTCCATGAGCTTTGTAAAATTGCAGTGTTTGCACAAGCATTTTTTGCACAAGCTTATTATGAACGAGGTTGTCGTTATAGCAGCGTTCCTTCCTGAATAGAAACGGAGTTCGCGCTGTTAGCTCGAAAAAGAAAAAAAAGGGACTGATCGTGCTTCTCTGCGGCTTTCTCCTGCCGGTGTGCCGTTCCAGGATACCGAACTAGTGTCTCTGATTACACCAGAGGCCAGTCTCCACCCTGCTCGTGGTCTGTGGAGTACTTGCCGTCTCATGTGGCACATCAACTGCCTGGAGATGCTGGCGGTGTTTCACCGAAACACTTTCTCCCAGACCTAAGAGATTGCCGGTGTTGGTGTCTCTTACATTAACCACCGAGGAGGTCTGTGTTCACGCCCCCTGTACAGGCTGGCATACCAGATCCTTGGGTGGTCCCAAGACAAACTCCTCTCGCTGAGAGCAGTTCACATGCCTGAGCATCTCAGTGTGGGAGCAGACATCCCGTCGAGGCAGGGCCCTCGGGGTGAAGCAGATTTGGAGAGTGTTTGGCCAGGCTCAGGTGGACCTCTTCGCTACCCAGGTAAGTAGACAGCGCATGTCCCCTCCGATATTCTCTAAATTCATCCAGCTCCACTGGGGCTGGATGCCATGGTACAGACGTGGCCGAGCCTAGGTCTGTACGTTTTTCCCCGATCACTCTGCTCCCGGGAGTTCTGGCGAGAGTGCGCTGGGACGAGGTCAGTCTACTTCTGGTAGCACCGTTCTGGCTGGGCTGAGTATGGTTCTCGGACCTGATTTCTCTTCTTGACTGCTCTCCACGGGAGATTCCCGTCAGGAGGGATCTCCTCTCACAAGCGGGGGTCTATCACCCCCGCCCGGAGATGTGGAAGTTGTGGGGGTGACCCCTGAGGGGGCGCAATTCATAGCTTACGGTCTCTCAACTGAGGTTGTTGAGACCATCCTCCAAACCAGAGCTCCCTCAACAAGGAAACTTGAAGTGGAAACTTTTCACTTCATGGTGTGGAGACCGCCAGCTCGACCCAGTCAACTACCCGATTGGTACAGTTCTGGAGTTCCTGCAGGCCCAACTCTCAGCAGGGTTGACCCACTCCATCTTAAAGGTTTACGTGGCGGCAATTCGGCCTACCACACCTCTCTTGGTGGGCAATCAGTGGGTAGACTCCCACTAGTTACACGTTTCCTCCACAGCATGAGGAAATTGTACGCCCTGAAGAGAAAGTGTCACTTCATGGTGTGGAGGTTGCCAGCTCGACCCAGTCAACTGCCCGATTGGTACAGTTCTGGAGTTCGTGCAGGCTGGTTCCTCCGCACAGTTAACCCACTCCACCTTGAAGGTTTACGTGGCGGCAATTCGGCCTACCACACCTTTCTTGGTGGGCAATCTGTGGGTAGACACCCCCTAGTTACAAGTTTCCTCCAGAGGCTGAGACCTCCAGCCAGAGAGCTTATGCCATGTGGTGGATCAGGATGCTATTCCATAGCCTCGAGTCCTCTGCTCTCCCCTCTTGGGGATCAAGACTCACTTCTCAGAAGTTGGCCCTAAGGACGCAGGCCGGGTCATAAACTTTAAACATGGTGGAGGGAACAACTATTGATGCTGTCAATGCTGTTCTCACAACAACTACATCCCTTTGTCTTGTCACTAAAGTAGTGTATTGATAGGCTAGATATGAACGATCATGCAAAGCATATTGTATGTTTTATAAGCAGTGAAATAAGCATGTATTTGACCGAAATTCCAGAATTGTCAGCAAACTGCATGTATAGCGCGGTGAATGTTTATGATTGTCAACCAATCCTTCTTCCTGTTCTACGAACTGTGTTACACACGTGAAGGCAGCATTAGTACAGAGAGTCTCTCTCTTGCCCCCACCCACCCATGCACGATAATATCGTGTATCGGTGATCTCACAGGTTGGCGATATGACGATATGAAAAATGACCACATCGCCCAACACTAATCTGAAGATTGCCAGTGTCAAAAGCGGTAGATAGATCCAGCAGAATGAGGACTGATGAGTTGGAATCGGGTTTTGCAATTTGCAGGGCTTCAGTGTCCGAGAGTAGCGCAGTCTCAGCTGAATGGCCACTCCTGAAACCTGACTGTTTAGTGTCCAGTTTGTTGTTCTGTGAAAGAAACAATGATAACTGGTTGAAGACAACTCGTTTGAGTGTTTTCGCTATGAATGGAAGGAGAGAGACAGGTGTGTAGTTTTCTATCAGAGAAGTGTTTAATGTAGGTTTTTTGAGCAGTGAGGTTACCTGAGCCTGCTTGAACGCAGTGGGGAAAATGCCTGTGAGGAGGGATGTGTTGATGATGTGTGTGAGTCCCGCTAAGAGTGTAGGAGAGATTGCTTGGAGAAGGTGTAAGGGGATTGGGTCTAGAGGACATGTTGTAGGATGGCTGGAGAGGAAAAGTTTGGATACTTCCACCTCAGTGAGGGGACAGAAGTATTAGCAGTAGTATAGGAGTATTAGCAGTGGATGTGGTTGGTTGGAGGTCCTGTGTGTGTGGAGCTGAGAACTGACTACTGCTTGTTCTAGTTTTGTCTGTGAAAAAAGTGGCAAAGTCATCAGCTGTTATAGAAGTGGTGGGAGGTGGTGGAGGGGGACAGAGGAGAGAATTAAATGTTCCGAAAAGATTACGCGTGTCTGGAGCGCTGTTGATGGAAATGTGAGGATTTGGCAGTGTGGACTTCAGCAGAGAAAGATGAGAGCAAAGACTGATACCTACTCAGGTGCGACGGATCATTTGATTTGTGCCATTTTCTCTCTGCCGCTCTGAGTTTGGTCCGATGCTCACAAAGAACATCGGATAACCAGGGGTTAGAAGGGGCAGCCCGTGCTGGCCTGGAGGATAGAGGATAAATGTCGTCTAGACAAGAGGTTAAAGTAGAGCATACAGTGTCAGTAGCTGTATTCACATCCAGAGATGAGAAATGGGTAGGTGAGGGAAGAGAGGAGGATACTACAGAGGAAAGAAGGGAGGGAGAAAGGGAGCGTAGGTTTCGTCTAAAAGTAACCGGTAAAGGGGTTGGTGGCACACGGGTGGCAAAGTGTAATGTAAATGTAATGAAGAAATGGTCAGAGATTTGTAGTGGTTGTACAAAAATGTTACCTGCCATACAATTGTGTGTGTAAATTAAATCAAGTTGGTTGCCTGATTTGTGCGTGCGAGTAGTGGTAAGGCGTTTGAGATCAAATGAAGCTAGGAGTGAATGGAAGTCTGCAGCATAAGGCTTGTATAGATGAATGTTGAAATCGTCAAAGACTAAAGCCGGGCTAATACTATACGAAAGTCTTTTGGGATTGTACTTGTCAGACTGTACGAACATGAACATGAACATGACTGTCAAGCCCAAGATGCTGAGTGTGGATTGTAAAGAAAAAGCAGAAATGAAGTCTGCTTTGTTGACAGCTGACTGACAATTCCAGAGACCCACAGAGAAAGAAAGAGGTGCAGTAGAGGATGTAGAGATAGGGCGCAGATTAGCAGGATTACGTTTCCATCTGCATGTGATGTTAGAGCGTGTTTGAGAGAAAACCGGAATGGTTTGGAAACACATGATAGAGGTAGAAGGAAAGAGGATAGGAAAGGAGAGTGTGTGAGAGAAGATGGAAATCATACTTAAGTGTGTTGGTCGGTTTCGTTGCTCGGTTAAAGTCGCGCAGGAAAAAGTCGTCAGTCTTTACACTCATCGGTCTTCACATGAGATGGCTGAACGCTCTGACATCAAATAAATACACAGTCTAACTGTGTGTTCACACCAGACTCGACTTGCGCGAATAAATTGCGCTATTCGCGCGTAGTTGGACGCTTGAACATTTGTTTACTCGCTTCATTCGCGCGTGAAATTCAACAGACGCGAATTCGCATCAAGGAGGGGCTTCTGCCAGGAGGCTCCAATCTCATTACACTACACTGGTCCAATCACAAATAGCTATTTTTTACTATACTATTGTGAGTGTATTTGCAATAGGATATAATTAGAATGAATGTACAAATGTTTGCCATAAGTAGCCTATTCTAGTCTTAACATAGAAATAATATTTTTATGTAACAAATAGGCTATAAATTATGATTTACTATGTTGTGCACAAAGTAACACACCAAGCAAGATCCTTTTTATTCCTGTTTCTATAAAAGTACGAAGATGTATCGTACAGCTCCGGGTATCCACATACAGCGACGATGATTTTGTCCTCCATTGTTGTTTCAGATTTCTGCCTCCCTCACTACGTCGTAATCACGTCACTACTAGAGCAAGCTCCTGATTGGTTAATTTTCGCCAAAGTTCAGATTTTTCAACTTGCGCGAATCACGCGTTAAGTGCGTCAAACGCCCAAAACGCTCAATTCGCGCGAACCGCGCCGCAAGATGTCTATTCGCGTCTTTACATTGACTTAACATGTAAATCACTCACGCTTAACGCTTCATTCGCGTCTGGTGTGAACGCAACTTAAGAGACTAGAGTGAAAACATCTGTGGCCGGCTTCTGATTAGCTCAGCCAATAGCCTAGTGCAAATAGCTCAAGACGAAACTAACACTTCGCACAAGGAGCAATGCAAATGACACAGGCTCCTTCTTAGCCGAGGTGCAAATTATTATAATTACCAGCAATCCAAAATATAAACCTCAACGAAAATGCAGAATAGAAATAGGTAGGAAACAAAGTATTCCTTCCTAGCAGCAAGTAAATAATTTAAATAACAGATCTACGACCAAGTATTGCAACACTTACGCGCTGCCGTCCGTCTCTTCTGGTGACTAATTGGCTTCTCCCAAGTTATAACAGCGACCAAGCAGTTTAAATACTTTAACAGTCACTGTGGCCAGCTTCTGATTAGCCAAGCCAATAGCCTAGTGCGATTTAAAAGCAGCCAACTGCAAGCTTTTACATTTACAATGCTCATTTTGATCTTGGTGGTGAAGTGTGCAGAAAATTCTGCCGGACTGAAATTTAGTCTTTGGTGAACAGTTTTCAAGCGTGCAAATTAAGATTTTAAGTTTTAAGCACCTTTCAGTCTTGTGTGAGGTTTGCACAAGCAACAAAGTCTACACGAACAAACAGTTTACTACATTTAAAGTTTAGAAAACCTTTCTTCTAATTCCCACCTTCACCGTCCATCAGGTATGGCAGATGACCATTACAGACTGTTTGACTTTGAAGTGAGGCGCAGTCACAGTACTCGGTTCTGTTTCACCATTATTAATTTTCATTTCAAAGCACTTTTTTATTATCATCTGTGTCTCATTTTGAATTATGTTTAACCCCTCTGTAGGCTGCAGTGTCCTCAATGCAGTGTTAAACAGGATGGCCTTGTAAGACATACAGGACTTCATAAAATATTTGATATTTACAGGGGTGCAAACTCGTCAGGGGTGAAAAAGGTGACAAACCAAAATACCCCCCAGGCAACATACACACACACACACACACACACACACAGGTGTGTTAAAACTAAGGGCAAGTTAATTCACATAATTCACATAGCACATTTCACACACAGTGGCAAGTCAAAGTGCTTTATAGGGAGAAAATGTTACACACTGCTAAAAATGCTTTTTTTACTTTTTTTTTTTTTTAATTCTTAAATCAAATAATTTTATTATTATTATTTTTTTCCCCCCAGAAAACAAATAAGTCAAAAGTCAAAATAATCTTGTTTTCGGTTTGAAATAAGATTATTTTGCTTACCCCATTGGCAGATTATTTTGTTTGTTTTAAGGAAAACATTTTTTTTTTTTGTGAAATGCTTCTTGATTTAAGAATTTTTAGATATTTGGACTAGAAACAAGACAAAAACTCTTAAGTAGGAAATCATTTTTTGCAGTGCACCGTTCAAGGATAAACACCTTTATATGATTAAAAGACGTTTGAGCGACAACTACGGTCTACAATCAACAAGGATTGTTGTTAAGATGTTACATGAATTTAGTCAGGGCAAATAAACCACTGTAAATCTTCATTCAGCACTCAAATTATTGTTACAGGCTGACACTTAGCTATGGCTTAGCTCTGCCTCCACTTGAGCTGAGTGATTCTAATATTACTGTACATAAACGGTATGTTTTACTTGTAGGTCGAACAGTTCTCAAATCTACTTGTTTACTGATATGTGAGACAAATGTTAAGGTCGAGACTGAGGAGCATTTTGCAAAGGGTAGTGAACTAATGTAGCGATAACGTAACTTACAATCTTCATAGCTATTGCAACAGCAGCCTCACGCAAAAAACAAAACAAAACAAAAAACAAAAACAAAAAAAAAACAGCAGCCTCACGCAGTAATCACCATTTATACTGGAACACAATTTACAGCAGATACAAATGCATTCCGTCCTGCTCTACAGTGAACTTCATTTAGCTAGCTACAAACAGGCTAATCTAACCACCAGCATAGCCCAATTACTTCAAAAATGTGAATGACCTATTTATTTTAGTTCATGTAAGTGGATTAACAGTACAGTGCATACTTTTAGGTTAAATTAATTAGCTTATTCATCCATTAACAAATTGCCAGCAAAACATTTACAAAGCTATAAAAATCACTCATCTACACATAATATGTAATTAAAAACCCAAACTTTCATAAATAAGAGCTCAAATCTATAGCTAGCTTACCTCTTATAGTTAGCCTTTATAGTTAGCTCACGATTGTGATGCTAACGGACTTTTTCCCGATGACACTAAACTATTTCTGTAAAGTAAATATTCAAAAGAAGCGTGTCAATTACATGTAAGAAAGTGTCAGGAACAGTTGTATTATTTGTGTAATTTTAGCAGTGTTGGGCAGTAACTAATTACTAGTAATTTAGTTACTGTAATAATATTACTTTTTGCAGTAACTAGTAGTGTAACTAATTACTAATAAGATTTCAGTAATAATATTACAGTTACTTTCCATAAAACAGCTTAGTTACTTTTGATGCTGTAACGGTGCTGACGAGACGTGAGACGTGCGGATCCATATGCAAGCTTTTATTGATAAGAGACGTGGTCTTAACAGGCAGGGTCGAACAATGGCAGACAGGTATATCATAGGCAATGCAAAGAGTCATCTAAAAGGGGCGTGGGTCAGACGACAGCGAACAGTATCCAAAGGGGCTTGACAAGAGAGGTAATCCAAAATGTAAGCAATAGTCCAGGCAGGGGAAAACACAATACAAAACAGGCAAGGCAAGGAAAACTATCAAGGGCTCTGTAGATTAGCTAAGGCTAGGGGAGCGATAAGCGCATACAATACTCGGCAGTGAGGGAGAGAAAGTCCATGGCTTAAGTAAGGTGTGCAAATGGGAATCAGCTGTGTGTGATCAGTGCAATGAACTGTGTGCGTGTTGTCAGTGCAATGGATGATGGGAACTGTAGTCCAGAGGTGATCTGCAGCAGTTAGTGTAGTGCAAGAGTAACTGTGGTGGGTGAGTGACCTCTGGTGGTGAGTGAATGGAAGTTCACAGACCGGATTCGTGACAGATGCCTCAAACCCGCTGATTTAAAATCTAACAATCAAATAATTCCTAGATTTATTTTCATAGTTTTCATGACTCACACGTGCATGTGATGTCCCCAGTGCAGCAGGCAAGCTTGGAATATGGAAAAGCTTACATTCAGCAGATATAAATATTGCATTATATTGATTTTGTCAGGAAAAAAGATCTGTTGTGTAAGTTGTGGCTTTACTTTACTCTGGCATTACATCCCTCTGATCAGCATGTGGTACATTATATTAATATAATTAAAAATATTTTTGGAAAATAAAACAGTTTCTTACAAATTCATGTGATTTGATAAAATACATAACAAAATGTAATCTCATATGGGTAATGGAAAAATTACTTCAAGCTACACATGACAATCAATGAGATGAATACAACACTTCTACTTGAATGTCATTATCAATCACTATTGAGTGTTTGTGATAACTTCTGACTGCGATCAAATGTGGGTTTTGGTCAAATGATGAGGCAGAAATATGTTGTTAGTAACATTCTAGAATAATTTTATGTGGAAGATACACAGTTACAACTTCTGTGGGCTGTGAAGAAAAAGTAATGTAACTAGTAGTGTAACTAATTACTGTTGCCAGAAAGTAATAAGTAAAGTAACAATATTACTTTTGAAAGAAGTAACTAATAATGAGTAATATATTACATTCTTTGAGTAACTAGCCCAACACTGAATTTTAGTAATTTAATTTAACTTACCTGAAAGCAGTAAAAACAACAGTGAGAGTTTTTTTGCTACTTGTCAGCTGAGTTCGCCTCGAATGTTCAACGCGCGCGCCCATCAAACACATGAAAGTTACGCAGCATTTACATAATAGTACATAAAATTTGAAAATTGTCCTGAAACTTGACAATACAATATACTATAATATAATATAATAGCTTTAAAAATGGTAAACGTAGTGTAGAAACAAAATGCATTGCTGCATTGCAAAAACACAATGATTAAAAGTGAGGCATGAATATAGTTTCACAAATAGCCTATGTAAACACACACACGCACACACACACGAGCATTATATGTATTTTTTCAATATATTTTCAAAATATATTTCAATATATTTAACAGTGCTTCACATATATGTGAATATATTACCTTTCCGTATGGGGGACACGCGGACGGTTGCTGTTTACGGTGTTTATTACCACGACAACTGTCTGCGTGTCCGAGTTGAACGTGCTTCTTGTGTGTCCTGCTTGTAGCAAATATAAATATAACGAATCTGAAGCTGACTGCTGCACGAGCGCGAGGTCTCTCTTTCCCAGCGTGCACACACCTCTCTCTGCATAATTGTACATGAAAGTATAGCCGAAATCACAGCACAGCTATTGTCTTTAATTTATGTGTAGCCTATTTGATTTTATCAGAAGAGGCTTGATTATAAATTTATAAATAAATTAGGATTTTTGTGCAGATTAACATCTTGGAATGGAGAGCTGGTTATGTAGCCTTAATGGGTCGCGTTTCAGTCACTATTTCATATTCATCCCGTTTCATCAGAAACAGAAAAATATACGGTAACACTTTAGAATAGGGAACACTTCAGGGAATTCACTATTAACTACGACTTTTCCCTCAATAAATTCCTAATTTGCTGCTTATTAATAGTTAGTAAGGTAGTTGTTAAATTTAGGTATTGGGTAGGATTAAGGATGTAGAATAAGGTCATGTAGAATAAGGCATTAATATGTGCTTAATTACTACTAATAAGTTGCTAATATTCTAGTAATATGCATGCTAATAAGAAACTGGTTTAGAGACCCTAAAATAAAGTGTTACCAAATATACAAATGAAAACAGTTTTATTGAGAATTTAGCTGCATCAAAATACAGTATGTGGCACAGAGAGGCAAACAAATGTAATAATAATAAATTTACATTTTACATGTTTGGAAGAAGTGAGCTGCCCTGTCCTGCAAAAATGTCTAAAATTAAATGTAGTCTTATGCTGGTAACTCATCAGTGGACTTTCCTCGTCAATATAGACTATATGTTTTCACACTTTTCTCATTCTCACTAATTCAAGTTTTTATATAAATGAACCTCTGAAGGGAACCGATTGTCTTCAGAAATGTTTCGATGGCATTTTCATTTGACCTGATAAAGTATAATTTATGAGCTGAGCACTGCTTTGTTTACAACCGTTACCGGGGAAACCACTATATTTCTGATGTTCCAAAAGCACCTCCCACTGGCAGAGAATGAATGTGCATTTTAAATAATCCAGTCTGCAGTTTTTGTTCAGACCAATGCGAAAATCCATTCACATGAACCCGTTTTAAATAATATAATAATTTATACTTCTGTCTCATCCCTTTTCTTAAAAAAAAAAATGGTTTAAAGGTTCAATTGTGAGGTTTATCATTTTATAATTTATTTAGTTTTTTGTTAAAACTGGTATCTCAACAGTAAATCAATTGCTACTTCGTGGTCTATAACATGAAAGAATAAAAGTGTCTGCTAAATTATTAAATTTAAATGTAAATGAAATAATCCCATTATAACATGTACATGAAAAATGTAGAAACAATGGACTCGACTATGGGTCATCATTGTGCAGCAGCAAGCATCACGACAAAAAATTAACCTCAAGATTGATCTAGGTAAATGCGTGCAAATGTATAGGTCCGCATTCTTATATTTGCCTGGGGTCCCCAATTCACTAAATCCGCCCCTGCTGGGTTGGAAAGTTATACAGATTTGGAATGACATATGGGCTAGTAAATGACAACAGAATTTTCATTTTTGGGTGAACTATCATTTTAAGGCCCATATGAATAATACCTGGTTTACATGGAGACATGATGTCATTTTGTTGGCAATGAGGTTTCAATCTGTATCTTGAATGCCATTCATACTGATTTCATCATCCCTTCTACAGACACTTCTGCTTTACCTAATAATAATGAGTTCCCATCAGGAGCAGCCCAGCATATCTGGAAAAGGACTCATACTGTCCCTTCTGCTGTCAGTATGTTATAATCTCTATTAACACTGATGTGGGATGAATGACAGGAAGATGAATGGCAGCTCTTTGATAATAAAGAAAAGACTAAAATGCTGGCATACATTTGGATGGATGCCTCAGGTTTTGAAAATGAGATATGCTGAATTGGGATTGTGTTTGCAATGTTATTTAGCAGAGAATACATGTGAATTAGAATGCACTGCATTGAACGCAAGCTCTATGTGTGCGTGCTTGTCTCAGAAGATTGGTCAGCAATAGATTTCAGCAGGAAGCTGCTTTCAAAGCTGTAAATGACATGCACAGTGGCAAACATGCTTGCAGTGCCATTTACCGACAGAGAGGAAGACAAAGTGAAAATAAGGAGAGGTGGCCATAATTACCTCAGAGCCTCAGCGAGTCTCTCATAATGGGTTAGACTCATAAAACTTGCATTAAGCCTCTCTGTGGAACAAACAGAACAGCTCTCCTTTTCCCTCATGTTCTCAATGTAGATGTGTGAATGTAACCTTTTGTTGAATATAGATTATAACTTTAGTCTTGGTCTTTTGTATGGTCCATCTGTTGAACTGCCAGTAGTGTGTCTCATGAGCCTGTAGTGCACTTTTCTTGGTTAGGCAGGATCACTCATTGCTTTTCAACAATTAGTTCCAGTCCTCAAATTTGATCGGCTGAGCAGCGTTCCAGGAATTTTGGTGGTGGGGATTTTTAAGTGACTCTTTATGGTTAAATAGTTACGTATATGGCAACATATTACTGTTTTGAATCACTGAATCATTTACTCAACTGATTTATTAAAAAATGTGATCTTATTTGAGACTCCCAATGACTCACTTATGTGGTGGCTTTGTTTGAAATTAATTTTGTTGGCAGAGCAAAAAAAAGAAATAAAAATGGGAGAAAAGGTAATTTACTATATATATATATATATATATATATATATTTAATTTTTTGTTTAATGAGCTGCCATGTAAGAGCTATTAATTGACATTGCTTCAATTCTTCCCACATTACAGCAAAGGATTACTGTAATACAACATTTTTTTTAATAAACAACATTTGGAAAAATCTGCTGATTTCTAAGCTCATAACAAGTTAAAGGAATACTCCAATTTTTTTGGAAATAGGCTTATTTTACAACTCCCCTAGAGTTAAACAGTTTTACCATTTTTGAATCCATTCAGCCGATCTGGTAGGAGCACTTTTAGCTTAGCTTAGCATAGATCATTGAATCGGATTAGACCATTAGTATCTTGCTCAAAAATGACCAAAGAGTTTCAATATTTTTCCTATTTAAAGCTTGACTCTTCTGTAGTTACATCATGTACTAAAACTGACGGAAAATGAAAAGTTGCTCAATGATATTACGCAGCGCCTGAAAGTAGTCCCCAGCTAGGTAACTAGTTATGATATAGCTGGGGACTACTTTCAGGTGCTGCGTAATATCATTGCGCCTACTGCAGCCATGGTACGGCAGCAAAGTTCCTTCATTATTACGCCGGAATGAGAGTATAGTTCCTAGCCAAATCGGCCTAGAAAATCGCAACTTTTCATTTTCCATCAGTCTTAGTACACGATGTAACTACAGAAGAGTCCAGCTTTAAATAGGAAAAATATCGAAACTCTTTGGTCATTTTAAAGGGATAGTTCACCCAAAAATTACAATTCTGTCATTTACTCACCCTCAAGTAGTTCCAAACCTGTATGAATGTCTTTGTTCTGCTGAACGCAAAGGAAGATATTCTGAAGAATGTGGGAAACATAGCAGTTCTGGGGCACCATTGACTTCCATAGTATTTTTTTTCCTACTATGGAAGTCAATGGTGCCCCCAAACAGCCTGGTTACAAACTTTCTTCAAAATATCTGCCTTTGTGTGTGGCAGAACAAATAAATTCATACAGGTTTGGACCTACTTGAGGGTGAGTAAATGATGACAGAATTTTCATTTTTGGGTAAACTATCCCTTTAAGCGAGATGCTAATGGTCTAATCCGATTCAATGATCTATGCTAAGCTAAGCTAAAAGTGCTCCCACCAGACTCGGAGATCGACTGAATGGATTCAAAAACAGTAAAACTAAGCTGTTTAACTCTAGGGGAGTTGTAAAATGAGCCTATTTCCAAAAAAAGTGGAGTGTTCCTTTAACATCAGCTAGTTTGTTCATAACGGGTAATAATGAACAGGACAAACTGCCTGCCATGAATACAAAACAAATATACTCCTTTCATAAAGGAGAAAAAATGTTTATAGACCCAAGCAATATAAGACACTCACATAGAAAACTGTGACAGAGATTTTCTGTCTTCATCCATCTCAACCTTCACTCAACAGAAAAAACAACACATTTTAACAACACATTTAAAGGCACATTTTTTGAAAAGAACAAGTGACATCTGTCTTATTAGGAATGCAGCATATTGACTGTTTTATTGATTACCTCTGGAGTAAACTGACCTGTCACTGTATAATTCAGATACTAATATTTCATTATAAATCTGTATTGGTTAACAAATTAGCAGGCCAAGACAGAATTTGAACTTTCCATGCTAATTTTGAAGGAAAAACTATTGTCCAATACACTCTCTGATGAAATAGGTGTGTAAGATTGATCTGTAGAGAAAACTTCACCAGAATGAAGAAAACATATTTATTTCAAAAGATTTAATTGTTACACTTCATTAGTTGGCACCAATTCAACGTAATCCTCTCTCAATGTAAAAGTGTATTTCTGCTCTGGAAATGTCTAATTTGGTCTTCATTTAGCAGCAGTTTTGTGAGCCAAAGATCTGGCCCAGGCCATTTGATCCCATTTCCAATTAAGCACACTGAAAAGATTTAATCTGTGAAGCTCTGGAGTTGATGTTATTAAAACACTCATATTCCCCTGGAGGGGCTCATATAAACTATTTTGGCACAGTAGAGGCATTTTAACAAGGGAGAAATAGATAGAGACTTTCCAGCTGAATCAACGCCACTGTTGCAGGTATCGCGTTGTCCTATGATTACTGGAAACAGTATATTTAGATTGAGTTTATTTATGGTGTATTTTTAATAAACACAACTGCATCACAATTTTGTTGCAAAAAATAAAAATAAAATGAACAATAATAAAGTAAAATAAAATAAGTCAGCCATTTCCAGTTTTCTTTTTCCACAATAAAAACAAACAAACAAACAAACAAACAAATAAATGAATGAGTAAATGAATGAATGAATGAATGTGTTTGTCTCCATCTTTCTTTCCTCTGCAGATTTAAGACTTGGATTTTGTTCTTTTCTTTCTCCAAAGGGTTGTTTTTCCCATGCTTTTTGATGAATGAGCAAGGTTCTGCTTGACGAATAGATCTACACAGATATTGTGACTGCAGGGAATGCAGAGTCTCAAAACAGCCATTGCTTCATTTAACTAGCTTTTGTGTCTGAATCAACTAACACTGAATCAATTAACAAATAACTGAAAATGTGAAATTCTGCATCTATTGTCATTATGATGATAATAAAACTGCATCTTGATTTGAACGGTCAAATTACATCTTTTAAAATGGCTAGGGGGAATTTAGCACCAGCCATGGCTAACAATGATTTATTAGTGCAAGGAATATTAAACACAAACAACTGAAGAAGAAAAAAATAATAATTGAAGAAGCTCTGAAATGTCATTAGTTTTAAAAAAGCTTATTCTTTGTGTATGCAATTCTGTTGTCCTTAAGCAGTAAATAGATTGATGCAACAGTTAGTTTATTGGCATATAAAATGTAAACCAAACAACCAAATATTTTATTTATTTATTTGGTTGGTTGGGAAATTGTGGCTGGCCATTATAGAAAGTGGTCTTGTACTGTATATGATGGGCTTGGTGGACTTAGTTACCAGCTCACACTCCACGCACTAAGGGCCTGTCTTATTATGATGGATTTTTATAGTTTGCTTTCAGATCTGCCTCCATCCAACCATCACACGATGGAATCAAGTTCTCACGCTACATTTTATTTATTTACTCACTCTAGTGTCTATCCAAATCTGTAGCCATATTTTTTCTTTTTCTTTTTTTTTGGGCACACTTTCAGGAATCTTTCTGCATCTTCTAAAGGCTTCTTTTGTGCTCCATTGAAGAAAAATAACAGAGTACAGGTTTGTAACAAGATGAGAGTAGTGAGTAATGACAATTTTATTTTTGGGTGAACTCTTCTTTTAACCTTTCCACATTTTTCACCTGCCAGTCTAGCAGTTCTATCAACTACCATTAAAACATTTATCACATGACGGCTCATCACTTATGATAGTTTAGCAGGCCTACACCAAATTATATGCACACTTAGTGAATGAGTTATATTATGTTACTCCTGGAGAAACCCACTGCTTTCCTTATATTGAGTCAAATAAAATCTCTCCGATCTCTGAAAGGATATTACATTCATCTTCAACAGTTTAAGTGTCTGCTAGATATAAGAAGACTTCCAGCTTTTCGCCGCACATAGACAAATTGACCTCTATTTTCCAGGTGTCAGTCTGTCTTCCAGACTCATTACACTTCTGCTGGTCCCTTCAACCCCGTCCGTCATATCTCCATCAGTGATTCGTAAAACTACCACCCACCCAGAAGTTTCAGTTCCACTGAATAAACATTGCACTATACTATCCATATATTTTACCTATATGCAATTTACAGTATATATATATATATATATATATATATATATATATATATATATATATATATATATATATATATATATATACACAGTGGGTACGGAAAGTATTCAGACCCCTTAAATTTTTCACTCTTTGTTATATTTCAGCCATTTGCTAAAATGATTTAAGTTCTTTTTTTTTTTCTCATTAATGAAAAAACATATTGACAGAAAAATACAGAATTGTTGACATTTTTGCAGATTTATTAAAAAAGAAAAACTGAAATATCACATGGTCCTAAGTATTCAGACCCTTTGCTCAGTATTTAGTAGAAGCACCCTTTTGATCTAATACAGCCATGAGTCTTTTTGGGAAAGATGCAACAAGTTTTTCACACCTGGATTTGGGGATCCTCTGCCATTCCTCCTTGCAGATCCTCTCCAGTTCTGTCAGGTTGGATGGTAAACGTTGGTGGACAGCCATTTTTAGGTCTCTCCAGAGATGGTCAATTGGGTTTAAGTCAGGGCTCTGGCTGGGCCATTCAAGAACAGTCATGGAGTTGTTGTGAAGCCACTCCTTCGTTATTTTAGCTCTGTGCTTTGGGTCATTGTCTTGTTGGAAGGTAAAAATGATTTTAGCAAATGGCTGCAATATAACAAAGAGTCAAGTCAAGTTACCTTTATTTATATAGCGCTTTTACAATACAGATTGTGTCAAAGCACTTAACAGTATCAAATTGGAGGATAGAGTGTCAGTAATGTATAATGATAAGATTAAACACTCAAAAGAGTGAAAAATTTAAGGGGGTCTGAATACTTTCCGTACCCACTGTGTGCATATATACTGTGTATATATTAACCTACCACTTTAAAATAAGGTTCCATTGGTTAACTTTAGTTAATTTTTATTAACAGGAACTGACAATGAAAAGTTTAAAAATACTTACATTAAAAAAATATTAATGTTAATTTCAACATTTACTAATACATTATTAAAATCAAATAGTGTCATAATTTTTTCACATTACCTGAACAGTTTCACCTGTTATGAATCTTGTTCACCTGAAGCACCTGGTTGTTCACCTAGCCCTTGTCAAAGTCACTCAGATCTTTTCGCCCATTTTCCAACACACAGAATTCAAGAACTGACTGTTCACTTGTAACCTAATATATCACAACCCTTGAAAGGTGCCATTGTTACAATGTAATCAATATATCACCTCTCAGTGGCTTTAATGTTGTGGCTGATCAGTTCATAATTACATGGCTTGAAAGTTTTCTTGTTCACACTTTAGTTTGGGGACCAATTTTCACTATCAACTAACCATTATGACATCTGGATCAATAAACTCCTAATTTGTCGCTTATTAATAGTTAGTAAGTTGTTAAGTTTATGGGGTAGGTCTAGAATATGGTAATGCATAATAAGGAATTTTCGACATTGTAATACTCATCCTTCCATGTGATCATATTTACATTTCATGGTTTATATCTAATTTCCGGTTTCTGTGCCCCCTGCAGCAATCCCCCATCTCCCAAGCAGAAAAGTGGAACTAGACATACGAAGTAAGAAGAATCTTTCTGGACCCATTTAATACCACATTAATAAAACAACACATTTGCATCTTAGCAGAGGAGAAATTGAAGAGAGAAGAAAATAGCAACATGTGGTATGAAATGTCCTGTCTCTTCTAAAATAATGTCTTTATAGTTGTCAAAGTAAATTTCTTTACCAGAAAAAAAAATACTTTTATTTCATCTGCACGTCAAACTCATAATCTACATTAATGTGAGGCCTCCCTATGCTGACCCTTCTCTTTCTTATACATAATTACAGTAATAATTAGCTTGCTAATCCTGAGAAATTTCTTGAAGACAATTATGTATAATGCTACCAGATCTGAAATGAGAGAGAACAGAGACTATCATTATTAGCATGGCATAATCCACCATGAATAAATGCTGTCACTGATTCCCGTCACTTTGACAGATCTGAGCCCCCTGCTGGGACAGATGGAGCAGTGGGAATGAGAAGACAGAATGCTTTTGAGCTTTAGCAAGAGATTGCCAAAGAACATCATAGCAAAATGCAGACTTCCCTCATGGCTGGTGGAAAATTAATGCCTAAATTCTTGCTTAGAGTGCCATACTTGTTTACTTTTTGTAATGTAGCAGCATATAGTCAAGTGCAGATGACACAAAGTAGGCAGAGCAGTCCAGAAGGTTCCTGCAAGCACCATATGATACAAAACTTACACAAGTTTACTAAAATTTGAAAATGCTGTCATTATTTACTTACCATATTGTTCTAAACCCAAAGGAGATTTTTCAAAGGTATTCAGTTGTCCTTCTCCATAAAAAAGTAGACCCTGTACAGCCATTGAAAGGATAGGTCAACCCCCTACTACTTAATTACTACTAATAAATGGCTAATATTCTATTAATATGCATGCTAATTAGCAACTAGTTAAGAGACCTTAAAATAAAGTGTTACCTCATTTTTATTTAAAAATTACCCTCTAACACTAGCATTCCCTATTCTTTTTCTATTATTCTACTTGTTTTCTTTTTATTTATTATAAAATCAAAATAATCAAACAAACAAACAAACAAACAAAAAAAACCTTGCTACGTATATTGTTAGGCAAAGGCCCGCCCATGTCCCGGCCCACAAACCAAGTCTCCTACTGTCCTATTTTTGGAAAACTAAAATATGGTCACCAAGGAACCAAAACTCCATTGGTGACAGAATGGAGAAAAAAACCTTGGTAGAAAACAGGCTCAGTCAGGGGGCCAGTTCTCCTTTGGCCAGACGAACCAGCAGTTCAATTCCAACTGCAGCAAAGTCAGATTGTGCAAAGGACACATTTGGTTCCCGTGGTCTTGTCCCGATGGCTGTCTAGGTGACGAGGTCCTCACTGGGGATCTGTCTCTGGGGCTCATCTAGGTGTCCTGATCTCCGCTGACGTTCAGGGCTGTAGACGTCATCTCTAGGTGCTGATCCACCATCTGATCTGGATACGGACTGGATCCGGGTGACTGCAGTGACCTTCTGATCTGGATACAGACTGGATCGGGTGGCTACGGTGATCTCGGAATAAGAAAGAAGCAGACTAATATTAGCGTAGATACCATTCTTCTTACGATGTAACAAGTACATCGGGTGTTATGGGAAGTGTTCCCGGTTCTGGTTGACCTAATTAATGCAGCCTAACAATCCTTTAATGGATTTGAATATTAGAAGCATATTACTGTATTATGTGTAAGCCGGGTTGAAGAGATGGGTCTTTAATCTCGATTTAAACTGACAGTGTGTCTGCCTCCCGATCAATGTTAGGTAGTGTCAGTACATTCAAGTGTACTGATCGCTACTCTGGTGATTCAACCCGCTTGTGAAATGGCGGTCGCACCGGAGTGCGCTCCCAAGATGGCGGCCACAACAACGCCCAGTCATGTCATTGCTGCCATTCATGAGTCAAGTCAAGTCACAGCTGCTATTTCTGAGTCAAGTCAAGTAACAGCTGATCTTCATGAGTCAAGTAAAGTCACAGTTGATCGTCATGAAACAAGTCAAGTCACAGCTGCTATTTCTGAGTCAAGTCACTGTTGATCGTCATGAATCAAGTCAAGTCACAGCTGCTATTTCTGAGTCAAGTTACTGTTGATCGTCATGAATCAAGTCAAGTCACAGTTGCTATTTCTGAGTCAAGTCAAGTCACTGTTGATCGTCATGAATCAAGTCAAGTCACAGTTGATATTCAAGAGTCTCGTCACCTCACAGCTGATTGTCCAGAGTCTCATTACGTCTCGTCCGTTCATCCAGAGTCCTATCACTGCCTGTCTGTTGCATCCGGATATTCAAGGTCAGTCCTTCGATATCCCAGTCTGGTTTCCAGTGTGAAGGATGCACTGCTGGTGTCTGCACAAGCAGCTGGTATCCCCAAACCCACTCACTCTAGCCCTTCTGTTCCTGAACTAATTCTCCTGTCTGAAGCCCTTCCCATGATGGGGATCGCTTTGTGTTGCGTTTGGGCTGCGTACACCACCACAGAACTGCCCGAGGTGGCGACGTCCACTGTGATGTCTTCAGAGGTAGTGGCTGGTGCTGCAGAACCTCTTGGGGTAGTGACGCTCGCTGCTGTGTTCTCCAAAACGATGGCACTCCCGAAGCGGCGGTGCTTGCTTCAGCTCCTTGTATGGTGGTGGTGCCCAGCAATGTACTCTAAGCCTGTCGTGTTGCGGTCAAAGAGACTGTTACTGCTGTAGAACCTCCAGAGGTGGCGGCAACTGCTGCACAACCTCCGGAGGTGTCAGTGGTATCCACTCATGAACCCTCGTCCTGTCCTGTCACGGCTATGGAGGCCGTCTGTGAACGCTCTGCCTGTCCTGTCACGGCTATGGAGGCCGTCTGTGAACGCTCTGCCTGTCCTGTCACGGCTATGGAGGCCGCCTATGAACCCTCGACCTGTCCTGTCACGGCTATGGAGGCCGCCTATGAATCCTCATCCTGTCCTGTCATGGCTATGGAGGCCGTCAGTGAACTCTTGTCTTGCTCTGAACTGGCCAATGTGGCCATCTCCGAACTCTCGTCTTGTTCTGAATCAGTCTTGGAAGCTGATTGTGATCTATCTGTCTGTCTAGATGCTGATTTTGAACTCTCGTACAGGTTCGGGTCTATATTTTAAATGGTCAGCCGGGTCCGGGTCCCAATCTATTACTTCGGGTTCTGGGTCTGTTTAACATTGTGTGTAATAGCCTACCCGAGTCGATCGGAGAACACCACACCCGCCAGTGATCAGTGTCAGTCAGCATGCGTGTGTTTTGTAACTTGCAGTTTGTAAAATTAGGATGACAAAATTGTGAGCAGGAAATAAGGTGAAAGAAAAAAAAAATACACGCGTTACCTCAGCAGCCAGAAGCAGAGCGCGGTCGGAGTTAATGTAGCCTACTGCAAGCGGACTGTGATCATGGATTCCTTTATGAGTGATGTGGAAAAAAATAAGCTGAAACAAAACTGAAGAAGAGACGCACCTGTTATTGAACACGCACACAGTAAAGTGTAACGCACTTCTTGTTCTGCATGTTTTTTGCTAAAAAAGAATTACCCCAAGTCTTTATTACAACCAACAAAAAGTATCATTGTTGTAAGGTAAATGCAACAGTCGAAGTTGACTCAAGATGAAAAAAAAAAACAAAAAAAACTGCGAAGTTGCATTAGTCATCCGTCACTGACTGTGACAGAAGAACAGCCTAACATGGATGGAAATTTATTGGCTAGGAGGATTGTATGCATCGCAGTCAGGGAGAAGGCTACTAACAGAAGTAAGTAAGGGAATTTTTTTCTCTCTCTCGCAACTTGTTATTGACTTAATAGCAGTTTGCTGTGCAATATGTGCCGATATGGGTGCAGTCGGGTCTGTGCCTTCCCAGTCGGGTGCGGGTCGAACTTTCGAATAATGGTCAGGTCCGCGTCGGGTCCGGGTAGTACTTTTAAAGCATTTCTCGGGTCTGCACGGGTCCAGGGTCCCACTTTCAAATAAAATACGGGTCCGGGTCGGTTTGGTGCAGCACATTTACGAATTTTTGGACCCGTGAAGACCTCTAGCTTCAACCTCTGTCAATACCTTTGATTGTGAACTATTTGCCAGTCCCATTCCAGCCAAAGCACTTATTTATGAACTGTCTGTTAGTCCAGTTACTGTCAGAGGACCTGATTCTGAACAATCTGTCTATCCAGCTTCAATCCCTGAACTGGCTGCGAATCCATTACCCGTCAATGCATCCAATTGTGAACTGTCTGTTGGTTTGAATTCTGCAGTCAAATCTGCTTATGAACTGTTTTCCTATCCAGTTCCAGTCAATGAGTCAGGTTTTGAATTGTCTGCCTGTCCAATTTTGATCAAGGAGTTTGCTTATGGACTGTCTGCCTGCTCAGTTCCCACCAGGGAAAATATTGATGGACTTTCTATGTTCCCTGCCTCGGGCCTTGAGTCCGTACATGTTCTCTCTGTTTCTTGTGTCTCAGTTCTCCCTAGGTCCCAGTCTCTACTAAGGGTTCCTGCTCTGCCGTGGAGGTCTTCTGCCCTGTCTGCTTCACACTGGTGGGCTCCACTCGCCATCAGAGGTCACCCTTTCTTCATATTGACTCTTACACCACACAGGCTGTTACATGTTACTACAGTTCCCATCATCCATTGCACTGATTGCACATACACAGCTGAGTGCACTGATCACACAGCTGTCAACAATCACGCGCTCACCTGAGAGCCATTGCACACACTACATAACACCCACTCAGATTCTGTTCAGATCGCCGAGTATTGTCTAGCGTTTAGCACTCTCCTAGTGTTAGCTACTTACCAAGCCTTTCCGTGTTTGTTTTGTGTTTAGTCTCCTGTATTGTTCTGCATGTATCACTCTCCTAGTGATTGCTGCCTTACGGAGTCTTGTTCTAGTTTAGTCTAGTCTTTTCGTATTGCCTTGTTTCTTTCTTCCTGCCTGTGTACTTTGGATTAACCCTTGAAGCAAACAAACTTAATCTCACTGTTAATGCAACAGCATATGACTGAATGCAATTGTTAAATAACCATTTAACAATAGACATAAATCATTACTGCTTAAAAATATAAGATGAAAATTCAACTGTTAAAGTGTAAAATAAGAGACCAAGTTTAATGTATGTATATTATCTGTAAGTAATCATTAAACATTTGTAATCATTCAAAAAATATTATCCATTTATAATGTAATTCAGTGATAATTGTCCACACGAGGGAGCCACAGGATAGCAAATACTTAAAAGATAAAAACTGAAAATGGTTAAATGAAATTGACTTTTTATAAAAAAAAAAAAAAAATTGCATATAAATTTACTATATTTCCATAAGGTTTAATAAAGTCCAATGTAATAAAGTATGCACAAACTGTAATCTCCTAGAGACTTAGACCATTATGTTTTTGTTTTTTATATATATATTTTATTCGCGTTATTAGACATACTGTATATGTCAGACTGAATATGGGACACTATATTATTTATATATTTGCATAATAATCCTTACATAAAAACTCATAATTTACTTGAAAAGAGACAACTGTATGATCCACACAAGCCAATTGTGCTTGGATCTCAATGATCGGCTCAAGTTAAACTGCATTGTTCTAATTACCTTCTGTGTCATTGCCAATGCTTCGGTGACAGGACTTTTAAATTGTCAGGGAATAGGCTGGATTCAGATGCGGGTACAACAGAGGCTTTATTGAGCAGAAAATAATTAGAACAGGCGAGCAGCGCTTCCGCAGACAGCTTGCGTGGACGAGGGATTTCCTACCACACAGATAGGTGGATAGTAGCGGCTGGAGCAAGCCACAACAGCGGCAGTGGAGAAGAAGCCGGCAAGGCAGCTCACTAATCCGAGTGAGAGGCTGAGCGATCCACTAACGAGTCTGCAGAGACCCAGGTACGGTGGAAGCCAAAGGGAGCCCACGGGTATCTGAATGCACAGAGAGGTGCAGGATAACACACTAGCAGCAACAAGCACTGGAGCCTGAACGAGACAAGACAGGACAGGACAGGTAAGCGATACAAACTTGAGACAGTCAGAGCAATGGGAATAACCACAACAGTCTGACAAAAGACAGAGTAACACAGGGAGCTATAAAGGGGAAGCTAATGAGATGACCTGGTGTGAAACAAGATGAGCTAACGAGCAGAGAAACAAGGAGGGCGGGGAAACAATCACACTGACAATGCGCACGTGGCGAGCTGTCAAAACAAAGCCACGCACACAACACCTGAACACAGAGACAGCAAAGAACAGGTGATCAGACCCGACATAAATAACAATCAGGAAAAACAAAAAGCATGACTTACATCACATCCTGCTCGCCAACTCCGCCCAATCTCCATGATCTGTATTTTATTTTATCTAAATGCCTTGTGAAAGGATTTTTTGTAAAGTTAAAATCGAATTTACTTTCATCTCAGAGAATGGTCTAATAACATGAGGCTAAAATATATAAAAACAATATTGATTCGCTAAGATCAAAAGTGGGAGGTTCTTGGGCGCAGTGATCTGTGCCCCAAGGACAATCTGAAACAAGCCAATTAGAGCTCAGCCTCAAGTCACATGCGTTTCAGAAGTTTACAGACCCAATAGACACCCATTAGTCCGGCACCCCGCACACACACAAGCGAAATACAGTTTTTATTTTTTTTTTAATAGGTGCTAACATGATTACCAGTTGAATAGTACGACTAAACAATGCAATTTTGTGATTAATTTGCAATATATATTTAACTTATTTTTAAACATGCTGAAGTCGGCTTCTTCCCTAGCTAACTTGATGAGGGCGGCGCCCCAGCGACCCCTATTGACCAGCCGCCACTGATCAAATAGCACACCTAGGCTCCTAACTGGTGACGAATAATCGACAGAGCAGCCATCAAGTATTAGACAGTGTTCTAAGTTATTACATGTGGGGGTTTTAGGTCCAATAATTAACACCTCTGTTTTTTCAGAATTTAGCAGTAAGAAATTACTCGTCATCCTGTTTTTTATATCGACCATGCATTCTGTTAGTTTCTCAATTTGGTGTGTTTCACCGGGTCGCGAAGAAATATAGATCTGAGTATCATCAGCATAACGGTGAAAGCTAACACTGTGTTTCCTGATGATATTTCCTAAGGGTAACATGTAAAGCGTGAAAAGTAATGGCCCTAGTACTGAGCCTTGAGGTACTCCATACTGCACTTGTGATCGATATGATACCTCTTCATTCACTGCTACAAATTGATGGCGGTCAGATAAATACGATTTGAACCACACTGTAAAAAAACAATCCTGTAAAAAAACGGCAAAAAGTCTGGCAGCAGAGTTTCCAGATGGATTCCGTTAAATTACAGAAAATATCCATTTCACAAAAATACATGCAAAAACTGTAAAAATACAGAATGGACTTTACAGTCAAAATTAATTAAATTACAGTATATTACTGTTGATAATATGTTTTTAAACTATGGAAAAACTGACAAATTCTGTCAAATTACAAAGAAAAACAACCAACTTTCAGATTAATCTCTGTAAATTTGGGCTTTTAATTAGTTATTTTATAAAACTGCTCTGTCCATCTACAGTAATTTACTTTTAAATTAAAGTTTTTCCATGTACAATAACTAAGAAATATCTTTAAAACTTGCAATATGCACAAAAAAGTTTGTATATTTACAGGATTAATCCTTCCTTTTACATAAGCAATCTCACAATTTCAACCAATCTCTGTTAATTAAAAGGTATTTAGCAGTTATTTTAAGAAATGGCTGTCTACCTACAATCATTTTCTGTTAAAATAAAATTAAAATTAGCTACAATAACTAAGAAATATTGTATAAAAATGTAGTAAGTACAGAATACAAAGACAAATGTCTGTAGATATACATTTTAATCGTTCATTTTCCATAAATATCATAGTATTTAGTATATTATTACCTGCCAATTTCTGTAAAATTAATCTATTCTGTACTTATGCATAATTTTAAAGGAACCTGCACATTTACGTCAAGTTACACGAAGAATAAAATGATAGGAAATACATAATTCATCATTTAGAACATTCAAAAATACCTACATTAAAAGGAAATTGCTGTATACCTTTATACATTTACAATTACATTTTATCCAACGCAACATACAAAGTCCCCTTTTTTTTTTTTATAAACAGAAAGAGTTAGTATTAATGGGTCAAGTGTTAATGAAAATATGCATTTTTAGCCATTTCTTGAAAATGGGTGGAGTTAGGCAGTTTATGTCAACAGCAGGGAACAGTCAAAGTAAAGGTCCATGAAAGTGATTTTGTGTCTATGGGATGGCACCACAAGGCGTGAGTCACTTGCAGAACGCAAGCTTCTGGAAGACACAGGTCTGAAGTAGTGAGTTAATGTATAGGGGTGCAGAGCCAGTGGTTGTTCTGCAGACAAACATCAGTGCCTTCAATTTGATGTGAGCGGCAATTGGCAGCCAGTGCAAACTGATGAAGAGAGGTGTGACGTGTGCTCTATTCGGCTAGTTAATGATCACTCTTGCTGCAGCATTCTGGATCAGCTGCAGAGGTCTGACAGTGCATGCTGGAAGGCCTGCCAAGAGAACATTACAACAGTCCAGTCTGGATAGAACAAAAGCTTGAACAAGGAGTTGTGTAGCATGCTCCAAAAGGAAGGGCCTGATCTTCCTAATGTTGTACAAGGTATATCCACAGGATCAGGCAGTGCAATGTGGTTGGTGAACTTTATACGTGTTGGGTTGGCTGCAAACATGAGCAGTTTGACATGGTTGAGTTGAAAGTCATTCATCATCCAACAAGAAATTTCCATCCAGCTGGCTGAGATGCAAGCAGCAACCGTCGGAACATCCAGCTGGAATGAAAGGTAAAGATGCGTGTCATTAGGATAGCAATACTGTTGTCAAAAGTACAGACTTTGGTATCAAGTCAGTGAAATACTGGGATGCCAGGGGAAATGCTGGTATCGTCACATTTTTAAAATTTCAGTACTGACTTGGCACCAAAGTTAGTACTTTTGACAACACAAGATAGCAGTGATATGAAAAGCCATATTAATGAATGACAGACCCATAGTCATGTCATGTACATGGAGATGAGAAGTGTTCCAAGCACTGAGCCCTGAGGTACCCCAGAAGCTATATGTTACGAATTGGACACCTCACCCCTCCACAACACCCTGAAGGACCTACCTGTGAGGGAAGACTTGAACCACTGGAGTGCAGTTCCTTAGACACCCTTACATGTTTTCATGATTTCTAGAAACCAGAACTTGTCCAAGCACCTTGGTTTAACTAAAAACTTTTGCTTCTGTTTAAAATGACAATGACTGTTGGCATAGTGCCAGAGATTTCACACATTACATAATGTAGATTTCTTTAAAAGTGCTTCTCCTCATACAATAAAATTCACAGACATGTTTTCATGCAGCTGTTTTACACTGATTTTGGTTTTAAATGGTCCTTGGTTTGTTTATTCACCCCTTACCACATAGGAACTGAAAATTATACACAAACAAGAACCGCTTGCACAACCCCCCAAAAAAACTGCTGCATGAAAAGAAAATAAAGAATATGTTGCATTATCATATGGCATGAGAACACTTGTACATGCTGATTTCAGGTAAAAATAAATAAAATAAGTTAAAAGTTCAGTTTCACACCATGCCATGCTCATCTGCTGTAGCTCTCCAGTCTTTCCACCCGACCTGAAACCACAATTTAAAATAAATAAATAATAATAATAAATATTCAAATACTTCGTATTACATTCACACATTACAGTATATGTTCCACTGAGACAATGGTCTGGAAGCTGAGAAGTAAAGGCTAACAGTGATGTCTTGGTCTGCCATGAGGTAGCTAAATCTATATAAACATTTAGAGAAATTTATATTATTTACTTTGACTTAGCTGCATCATATTACTACAAAGGGGCGTAACTGTCCATTCATCTGGATATGTGCAATTTTTATAACTAACGATCCAATATATGTAATGACAATTTAACATCAGACATTAGCCACGTTCGGCGTTTCAAAATGTCCCGCCATTTAATAGTTTCAAAACTTGGCAGGTAAGTTACTGCCATATGAGCAAAGAATTCGTTCACTTGAACGGACTTTAATATGAATAACAATTTTACTAAAGCTTGTTTTGAGGTCAACGGATCTTTCTTGCATTAAAACAAATTTGAAAGACGCGTGCAGCACATCAAGTATTTGTAGTATGAAAGACTTACCTCAGTCGGTGATCGGTTGGCATGATGTCCGCTGTGGTATCATCAAAATGTGCTGTAGTTATCGAAAAACAGGCTCAGTGAAAGAGCGCGATATTTTCTCACACAGCTCCTAATGGATCCTGAAATTCAAGTCATCCGCTCGCCCTTCCGTTACTGTCGATGAGTAGAGAGCAGCTTTGCAGCTTGCATTGTGGGCGGGACTAAACAGAAAAGTTTTGGCGGCCGATTTGAAACTGCGTCATCACTTGTGTGCACACACCAT
Source organism: Onychostoma macrolepis (assembly GCF_012432095.1). Taxonomy (NCBI): domain Eukaryota; kingdom Metazoa; phylum Chordata; class Actinopteri; order Cypriniformes; family Cyprinidae; genus Onychostoma; species Onychostoma macrolepis. The sequence goes on along the minus strand of NC_081175.1, from coordinate 5,163,656 downwards.
AGACTGTAAAAAATCTTTATTTGAATAGGCAACATTATACTACTGCTTAGAATATTCCATAATTTATTTTTCATTTCTTTGAATATAGTGTAAATGATTTTAAGTAAATAGGCAAGGGTACACTGTAACCTCACTGTTCATTTTTAATGCAGTGATTTATAATAAAGAATGCCCATAGATGCTGCTGCAATACTATACTTTTTGGCATGAAACTTTAAAAAAATCAAATGTTTCCAGAAGCATCAAAATAAAATTCTGTCGAAATAATTGGACAGTACACAGTGGCTGACTGTTGATTTGTGGGTATACCTATTTTTTCCTATTTTTACAGGAAAAATCTGTAAAGATTATATAACATTTTATGTAAAATTACACATTACTCTGTAAAAATACAGAAAATGTCTTTTTAAAAGCGGAAAATTGTTGTAATACCAAAATACAAGCAATTATCTGTAAATATAATGGTAGAACTTTAAAATACAGGTATTATATTGTATAATGGAAAAACAGGAAAATTCTGTAAAAAAAATACAGACCATTAACTGTAAAATTACATTTATTTTTAACAGTGCATGCTAATGCACTTCCACTAATGCCAACAAAGTTTTCTAGTCTATTCAAAAGAATGTTGTGGTCGATTGTGTCGAACGCAGCGCTAAGATCCAGTAGTATTAATAGAGAGATACAATCACGATCAGATGATAAGAGCAGGTCATTTGTAACTCTAGTATCTTTGACAAAAAAGGGAGATTTGAGATCGCTCTGTAATTAACTAGATCTTTGGGGTCAAGTTGTGGTTTTTTAATGAGAGGCTACAATTTTGGTTACAATTTTATCTCTGAAAGTATCGATCTTGGAAGTAAAATAGTTCATAAAGTCATTACTGCTGTGCTTTTGGGAAATGTCAACACCTGCTGATACTTTATTTTTAGTTAATTTAGCCACTGTATTGAATAAATACCTGGGGTTATGTTTGTATTCTTCTAAAAGAGACGAAAAGTAATCAGATCTGGCAGTTTTAATTTTTCTGTAGGGTAGGGTACTTTCCCGCCAAGCAATACGAAATACCTCTAGTTTTGTTTTCTTCTAGTTGCGCTCCATTTTCCGGGCTGCTCTCTATAGGGTGCGAGTGTGCTCATTATACCACAGTGTTGGACTCTTTTCCTTAATCTTCCTTAAGCTTAAAGGAGCAACTGCATCTAAAGTGCTAGAAAAGAGAGAGTCCATAGTTTCTGTTACATCATCAAGTTTTTTTCTGTGCTGTTGGATATGCTGAGGAATTGAGATAAATCAGGAAGATTATTTACAAAGCAGTCTTTTGTGGTAGAAGTGATGGTTCTACCAAACTTGTAGCAAGGAGTAGAATTTACAGTTTTAGCTATATGGCGTTTACACAAGACTAGATAATGATCTGAGATATCAGCACTTTGCTGCAGAATTTCAATACCATTAACATCAATTCCATGTGACACTATTAAATCTAGAGTATGATTTCGACAATTAGTAGGTCCTGAGACATGTTGTCTAACCCCAATAGAGTTCACAATGTCTATGAATGCTGATCCTATGCATCTTTTTCATTATCAACGTGGATATTAAAATCACCAACAATTAAGACTTTATCTGTGGCCAGCACTAACTCTGATAGAAAATCAGCAAATTCTTTAATGAAGTCCGTATGGTGCCCTGGTGGCCTGTATACAGTAGCCAGTACAAACATCACAGGGGATTTATCATTAACACTTGTTTCTCTAGATAATGTTATATGAAGCATCATTACTTCAAAGGAGTTATACTTAAAGCCTGCCCTCTGAGAAATACTGAGAATATTGCTATAAATTGTAGAAACACCTCCCCCTTTGCCTTTTGGACGCGGTTCATTTTTATAACAGTAATCTTGGGGAGTAGACTCGTTTAAAATAATGTATTCATCTGGTTTTAGCCAGGTTTCTGTCAAACTGAGCACATCTAGGTTATGATCAGTGATCATGTCATTTACAAAAAGCTCTTTCGTAGAAAGGGACCTGATATTCAGTAAGCCAATCTTTATCATTTGTTTCTCTGTATTATATAATTTTTTTTATTCGTTGAACGTCAATTAAATTTTTACTCTTAAATTGGTTTGGACGTTTTTTTGTATTTTCTAGTTCAGGGAACAGACTCTCGATAGTGTGATATCTGAAAATTAACTGACTTCTGTGAAGTGAAGCAGCTAGCAGACATTCAGTTTAGCCAGTCTGTCTGCTTCCTGACCTGGGCCCCAGTTAGTCAAGTAAGAACTCTAAGACTATGTGCCATATTTCGAGAGAGAAGAGCGGCACCACCCCAGGAGGGATGAAGACCATCTCTTATCAACAGGTCAGGTCTGTCCCAAAAACTCGTCCAATTGTCTATTAAACCTATGTTATTCTGTGGGCACCACTTAGACATACAGCCATTGAGTGACGACAGTCTGCTATGAATCTCATCACCTTGGTAAGCAGGGAGCAGATCAGAGCATATTACAGTGTCTGACATCATATTTACAAATTCACACACCTCTTTAACATTATTTTTAGTGATCTCCAACTGGCGAAGTTGAACATCATTAACGCCGACGTGAATAACAATCTTACTGAATTTACATTTAGCATTAGCCAGTAGGGGTGTGCAGCAGAGCCATTATTTGTATCTGTATCTGTATCTGTGACAATCTCAAAATAGATCCGGAAGTGGGTGTGGCTTAAATCGGAAGTTCATCAAATTAAATGAAAATACCATTTTAAATGCAAATCTGTTCGATTCGTAGTTTTCATTTAACAAATATGCCTTGTATAACTAAAGAAAGTATTAGTTTTATTAAAATTATAACTTTGTAAATATCTTCTATTTAAATAATAATTTTATTCTCCTTATTTTCCAGTGAAACTTTGTGTACAAATTTGACAAGAGACAAGCATCCACAATCTTAAATAAGACCACTAGTAGAAAAAAAAAGAAACTGGAAAAAAAAAAAATAGAAATGGAAAGAAAGTGTTCAGTAGCCTACTCATAGCAGAATGACAATAAAGCTCGCTTGAACTTTAAGCAACTTAGATCATGTGTTGCGGGAGTTTGTGATCATTTACGAGTATTTTATCAACAGAGCACAACAAATCATTTGGACCCTCCAAAAGCCTTGATCAAACATCGCTTTTCTTCATCTTGTATAGCCTAATTAAATGTAATGCCATTCACGAAAATGACGAATAACCTGCGGACCACTTATGTGCACCCATGTTAATAAAGTAATTAGGGCATTAATAAAGTGGGACGATGAAGGTTAAGGTTAGAGATTCTGTATCCTATTTGCAAAATACAAGATTTAAACTTATTTTTGTGCATTTTTCAGGAGATTGGTTGTGTTTGTTTTTTTGTAGCAATATCTGGCAACACTGCTTCGCCGGCAACGACAGGCAGCAATCAAAAAAGGAGCGCGTTTATTGTTGTTTAGTTTATTGCTGAGGAGACCACATTCGTTAGATAAATGCAATGATCACCATTATCTGTACGAAACTGTGTCAAACGCTATCAAAGCAGTACTAGCTATTATTATTGCACAAATCTTAATAACCGCAGACCTCACTAATGTAGTGCTGTTCCAGCAAACATGTGATTGTGTCTGCCGAATATTTTTTCTGTTATTCGGATAAATCCGTTATTCGTTTTGATGCCATTGTCCGTGCCTTTCCGAATAAGGTATTCAGCTTTGGGCACTCCCCTATTAGCCAGCACTTTTAAATTTGCCAATATGTCAGGCGCTCTGGCTCCAGGTAAACATTGGACTATGGTGACTGGTGTCTCTATTTTCACGTTCCATACAATAGAATCGCCAATAACTAGAGCATTTTCATCAAGTTTCTCAGTGGGTGCATCACTGAGTGGGGAGAACCTGTTTGATGTTTTGATCGGAATGGAAGAGCGGTGTTTTGACCCATGACTAGGCTGCCTCACAGTCACCCAGTTACCCTGCTGCCGAGGCGCTGAAACCAGAACCGAAAAATGTACAGGACTCCCTGAGCTAGTCGCATCCAAAGCAGTATCTACAGCCCTCACATTCTTACTATCCTCAACTAAAGTTTGGATGCGTGTCTCTAGTTCTAAAATCTTCTCTGTCAGCCTAACTATTTCCCTGCATTTATCACATGTGAATCCCTCATCGCCGACAGAGAGAGATAAACTGTACATGTGGCAAACAGTGCAAACAACAATAGCAGGAGAAGAAGCCATTACTCACCATGATTGACGATTGATTCACTTACCACTGTTGTTTGATTAAATTTGATGAGGCTAACGAATGATAACGCGCTGACTTTAAGCTTGTTTCAGTCCCTTTCAATATAAAAGTCCTTGCAACTATAAATAATAGTTGTAATAATAATTATAATGTAACTTTCTCTGAAGATGAACCCGCAATCTCTAATGGACCCTTTCTCAATACTAAACCTACAGCATATTAGTTATATCAAAAATTATTTATTGAACAATAAAATATAAGTGAACAATAGCCACTGACAATATGTTCTAGAACAATATATTAATAAAACCAAAAATTCCCCATTTAATACAACCAAAATGAATTAAATCTTGTGAAACACCACCATTAGAACCAGCAGCAAATTCCTGAAGGACTGGCCGAGATAAAGCTGTTCTTGGCAGCTGTCGGCCTGGAGCTAACATCTCCGAAAATGTCTAAACAATTTGTCAAATAGGCGCTATCTTTATTTCAATTTTCATATTTTAGAAACAAATTACATACTACATTCTCGATCTCTTAACATATCTTAAAACTACATTCTGTCACACAATAACAGTAATAATATTGTAAAATTATATTGGGTTCGCTCTTCCACCACTGACTCACACTTCTACTGGAATATCGCACTGCTGGAAAAGGCCCCCCAGCCAATCAGATTCAAAACTGTAGTATAAATGATTATGTAATTTATTATAAAGCTGTTTGGTTACCAACATTCTTCAAAATATCTTGTTTGATGTTCCATTGAAGAAAGAAATGCATACAGGTTCAAAAGCATGAGGGTGAGTAAATGATGACGGAATATTCATTACATATAAGTACCCCAATGAAATCAACATTAAAGCATGTTTTTGTTTTTTAAACAAAATGCATGTTAAAGCATATGCTCTGAATTTGAACTCTTGCCCTTGGAGAGACATTAGAAAAATAAACTGTCATATTGTTCAGAGATTCATTTTGATGCATAAATGACAAAACTATGCGTTCCAACAGATAAGAAAGAACACAAGCAAACACTTGTGTGATACTCTTTAGAAACAGGTGCTTACTGCCCAAGATGTGTGGTCTGCAAAAGCCTGACATAATGTAATCACTATGGTGATGTTAATCCACCCACTCTTCCACGTGTGTGTGTACTGACGAACACACCACTTACAGTATGCTCCATTTCAACAACACATTTGTGATTACAATACAATGTGATGTAAATGTAAAAGCCCAATTTGTGTAGGAGGACAGAGTATTGCTCTCCTCTGTTTGTATTCATGGAAAGCTTTGATGCAGAAGGGATTTTTTTTTTCCCTGAGCCTCTCAACAATAGGAAACAAAGTGACTTTGAATTTGCATCAGAGTATGCTGCTAGGCAACTGAGAGTGGAGGCCAACCAACTACAATTCCCCTAATTTACACTTGTCATGCTTAAGAGAATCAAGTTCGATGTATTCCCCAAAGTAATTTGCGGCGGGTGTGCAGATAGGTGACTTATGATATCTGACATTTAACTAATGCTGTGTCATCTTTTCCCTTGCTGCTGCGCTAGTTCATTTCATATGCGGTTTTGCGTCTTGTGACACCTACTCCCTAAGAGGTAAACACGGGTAAGTAAGATTTGCAATGCCACAAAAAAGTCTTTCGCACAAGTAACAAAATACAAATATGCACATACACCTCCCGGCTCCTGACTTGTGAGCAGGTACACTCTGTTTTTTAACACTTGACAGCTAGCATGACAGTATAGATGCGCTTGTCAAGTTCTCCTCAAAGGACCTGTTTGCATCCCAAAATATATCTGACATGTTGAAGAGAAACATAAGCATACGCATAAGAGCATCCAATAAAAATCAGTTTTCCACAGCTGCTTTGCCATTCTGATTTCTAAAAGCATTGATGTAAAGCTTTGAAAATGGAGCATTTACACTGGCAGTGGATTTTTCTGTAATATACCTCATTTCAATTAAAGTGGAAGTATCATTTTTGTTTGTGTTAATATGTAGAGACAACTACAAGTAATCCATTGGCAACTTGATTTAGTAAAACGTTCTGCTGAAAGGATGAAAACATGAACATTCTGTTATCATTTACTCAGCCTTACAGTATGTGGTTTCAAACCTGAATGTATTTCTTTCTGCAAAATGAAAGAAAGTTGGGAACCAAACAAAACTATTAACTTCATTTTAATTGATTAACTATTAACTTATTAACTTTGTCTGTTAACTTCATTTGGATGGACTAAATAAATAATTAAAACTGACATTTCTCAAAATATCTTCTTCAATGTTCTACAGAAGAAAGGAAGTCATAGAATTCTGATACAACACAATATTAACGATGAAAGCATTTCAATTTTTTTTGTGAACTATCCCTTTAAATACTGCACAAAAGAACCTAGTTGTTTATTTGCATGCATATTCATATAATATTGCCCGTTTATTAGTACTTATAGAGCATTATTAATGCATTATTCTGCATGACCATATCTAAACTTAACAACTTTCTGACTAACTATTAATAAGCAGCATATTAAGAGTTTATTAAGGCAAAAATCATAGTTAATAGTGAGAATTGGTCTCCAAACTAAAGCAAGACAAATCAATCAAACAGTCAGTCTCAGTTTTTGTCCATAATCACCAATAATGTTGTGTTTTGGAAGTGGAGCACCCTTAAAAAACAGTATAACAAAAGTACATATATACCAATATGTTATATTATATTATCGTTATATTATAACCAATATACTTATATTTACAGTACGTTTTTAAATTTGCAGTCCAAAAATACATCACAGATCTGTTCTGATAGAGTCATAGACAAATAAATGCATATACTGTAGTCATATAATCATTCAGAGGTCGGAGAGAAAATGTATGCACTCTTAAAAATTCTGGGTTAACCCAGCGCTGGGTGAAATATGGACAAACCCAGCTATTGGGTTGTTTTGACCCAGTGGTTGGGTTAATACTCAGAAGGCTGGGTTAAACATTTAACCCAACCGCTAGGTCAAAACAACCCAATAGCTGGGTTTGCCCATATTTAACCCAACATCTTTTAGAGTGTAAATTCACTGACATTTAAACAAGAGAGTGCTTCCCTTATTTTTTTGTTGTTGACATCAAAGTCCATGCATCAATCTGTAAGTTATTTTAGAGCCAGTTTATCTGTTTCTTGGTAATATTACTAATACTAATACAATATTTAGCCATGTGTTTGTTCCATGTGTTAGAATGGTAGGCTAAATTACACTACTGCTGATGTTCATGCATTTGCAATAGTGTCAGTTTTCCTATTCATCCTAGGGTTTATATGTTGTGGGACCTTCTGAATGGTCATGAGGTAATTTTTATTAAATAGTCAAATTTTAATAGTCAAGTTTAGTACTGTGTTGTCAAGTTAAGTCAAGTCACTTTATTTATATAGTGCTTTTTCACATTACAGATTGTGTCAAATCAGCTTTACAGTATTAAATATTGTAGGAAGAATAGTGTGTAAATGCAAAAGGACAACAGTAAACAGTCAAGTTAGGTCATCATTGAATTCAGTGATGTCATCGTCCAGCTCAGTTCATTTCAAATAGTATCTGTGCAATCAAGTTGACGATATCGCTGGAAATGAAGTGTCCTAGCACTAATAGAGAGATACAACCACGATCGGATGATAATAGCAGATCATTTGTAACTCTAATGAGAGCAGTCTCAGTACTATGATATGGTCTAAATCCTGACTGGAAAACCTCATAGATACTATTTTTCTTGAAGAAGGAATATAGCTGTTAGGATACTAACTTTTCTAGTATCTTTGACAGAAAAGGAAGATTCGAGATCGGTCTGTAATTAAGTAATTCCTTTGAGTCTGTTATGGATGGAGCCGGACACAGGGATGAATGATAACAAATGTGGGTTTATTGAACTGATACTGGTCTGTGAGAGGTGAGTATTCAATCGTGCAGTGGCTTTCCGTGAGTGACTTGTTTCTCTTTGCAGTAGAGCCTGAAGACGAGACGAGGGGATCCACAATGACAGACACACACACATACACCGTCAATGGAGGATCTGGAAGGAGAGTACAACACAGGGTGATAGAGAACAGCAGGTAAGGACTACAAGGTAAGTACTTGGAAGGTAAGGATGTCTTTTGCTTTCTTGAGGTCAGAGTCCACGTTGAGACTAACGAGATCGGACGGCGTGGTGTGAGTTGTGCTGGCTTAAGTAGTGGGTTTGATGGCGGTGGTGATTAGGTGCAGGTGCGTGTGATTAGTATCCGGGTGACCTGGAACGCTGTGATTGGTGGAGTGAAGGGCCTGACTGATCCGTGACAGAGTCAAGTTGCGTTTTTTTTTTTTTTTTTAATAAGAGGCTTAATAACAGCCAGTTTGAAGGTTTTTGGGACATTATCCTAATGACAATGAAAAATGTATAATAGTCAACAGAGGATCTATGACTTCTGGAAACACCTCTTTTAGTAGCTTAGATGGAATAGGGTCTAACATACATGTTGTTGGTTTAGATGATTTAACAAGTTTATATAATTCTTTCTCTCCTATAGTAGAGAATGAATGGAATTGTTCCTCAGGGGATCTATAGTGAACTGTCTGATACGATACTGTAGCTGATAGCTGCATGGTTAGAGTTTTATCTCTAATAGTATCGATCTTGGAAGTAAAGTACATGTAGTTCATAAAGTCATTACTGTTATGCTGCTGGGAAATGTCAACGCCTGTTGATCCTTTATTTTTCGTTAATTTAGCCACTGTATTGAATAAATACCTGAGGTTGTGTTTGTTTTCTACTAAAAGAGAAGAAAAGTACTCAGATCTAGCAGTTTTTAATGCTTTTCTGTAGGAGAAGGTACTTTCCCGCCATGCAATACAAAATACCTCTAGTTTTGTTTTCTTACAGCTGCGCTCCATTTTCCGGGCTGCTCTCTTTAGGGTGCGAGTGTGCTAATTATACCACAGTGTCGGACTGTTTTCCTTAATCTTCCTTAAGCGTAAAGGAGCAACCATATCTAAAGTGCTAGAAAAGAGAGAGTCCATAGTTCCCCTTCAGGAACTCGAGCTGCGTCCGAAAACGCTATGGGAATGCCTTCAGCGTGACCACGCTCTGAATCACATATGTAATCAGTCGAACAGATGGGTGAGACGTCACGGGCAGGGTGACGTAATGACCAACTGGTATAAAACCATGTGCGGTGGAACCGGTGTCAGCTTTCTGTCATTCAGCAAGTGCTCTGTGTGTCTGTCAGTTTGATCGAATGTTGTCAGTCTTATTTGGTGTTGTTTGTCTGAAAACACAAGCACATAAGAAGGAGTTATGTATAAAACACTCGATAAGACAAAACATAAGGGCGATAGCAGATCACGTTTCAGGCTGTGTGTTCCTCCCTGCCCTCGCTACATCACGAGCGGGGATACACACAGTTTGTGCGTGGTCTGCTTGGGAGCGAAGCATGCGGCTCTCGAGGGAGCCGACTGCCCACATTGTGAGCGGCTTTCGCTACACACGCTTCGCTCTCGGAAGGCTCTCTTCGTGGAGGGAGCTTTCACTAGCGTTCCGCATGGGGCTGGCCCCGCCTCTGCCCAGGCAGAGCGGCTGCTGCACTCGTGGGGTTCGCAGGCTGATCTGGCAGAGGGAATGGAGACGGGCAAGTCCCTATCTTCTTCCTCTCCTGCCAGATCTGGCGCCCACTCCCTGGGATCGGAAGCCCGCTCCGCGGTTTCTTCTCCCTGGGGCGAGGGCTCGACGCTTCGCCTCTCTTCCTCTGAGGAGGTTGAGGCTTCCGCTGAGGCTTCAGGGCATCCGCATACTGAATTACATCGACGATTGGTTGATTCTAGCTCGCTCAGAGCAGACGGCGGCTCGACATCGAGATGTCGTTCTCGCCCACATGAAAGATTTGGGGTTAAGACTAAACGCCAAGAAAATTGTGCTTTCTCCATTACAGAGAATCACTTATCTGGGTGTGGAGTGGGATTCGACCACGATGCAGGCACACCTGTCTCCTGCTCGTATCGAGTCGATCCTCACAGCAGTCAAGAGAGTGAGAGAAGGCCAGTCACTCACTATCAAGCAGTTTCAAAGACTGCTGGGGCTGATGGCAGCTGCGTCCAACGTGATACCTTTTGGCCTGTTGTACATCAGATGCCTACAGTGGTGGCTCAAGACCAAGGGGTTCTCAAGGGGTTCTCCCCGAGGGGAAACCCACTCTGCACTTTCAAGGTCACGAGACGTAGCATACGTGCCTTAGACATGTGGAGGAAACCTTGGTTCTTGTCTCAGGGCCCAGTGCTGGGAACTCTTTGTCACCGTGTAACACTAGCGACAGACGCATCCCTCACCGGTTGGGGAGCGGTCATGGATGGTGGCACATCAATTGGCTGGAGATGCTGGCCGTGTTTCAGGCACTGAAACACTTTCTTCCAGACCTAAGAGATCACCATGTGTTGGTGCGCACCGACAGCACATCGGTGGTCTCTTGCATCAACCACCAGGGAGATCTGCATTCACGCCCCTTGTACAAGCTGGCGCACCAGATTCTTGTGTGGTCCCAGGACAAGCTCCTCTCGCTGAGAGCAGTTCATATTCCTGGGCATCTAAATGTGGGAGCAGGTGTTCTGTCGAGACTAGGGCCGAGGCCCGGGGAATGGATGCTTCACCCACAGGTGGTGAAGCAGATATGGAGAGTTTTTGGCCAGGCACAGGTGGACCTCTTTGCGACTCAGGAGACATCGCAATGTCCCCTCTGGTTCTCTCTGACTCATCCAGCTCCACTGGGGCTGGATGCCATGGTACAGACATGGCCGAGGCTTTGTCTGTACGCTTTTCCCCCTATCGCTCTGCTCCCGGGAGTTCTGGCGAGAGTGCGCCGGGACGAGGTCAGTCTACTTCTGATAGCACCGTTCTGGCCAGGCCGAGTATGGTTCTCGGACCTGATTTCTCTCCTCGACGGCTCTCCATGGGAGATTCCCGTCAGGAGGGATCTCCTCTCACAGGCGGGGGGCACTATCGTCCACCATCGCCCGGAGCTGTGGAAGTTGTGGGTGTGGCCCCTGAGGGGGCACAGCTCATAGCTTCCGGTCTCTCAACTGAGGTTGTTGAAACCATCCTCCAATCCAGAGCTCCCTCTATGAGCAAACTGTACGTGCTGAAGTGGAGACTCTTCACTTCATGGTGCGGAGACCGCCAGCTTGACCCAGTCAACTGCCCGATTGGTACAGTTCTGGAGTTCCTGCAGCCCCGTCTCTCTGCAGGGTTGACCTACTCCACCATTAAAGTTTACGTGGCGGCCATTGCGGCTTACCACGCCCCTCTCGGTGGTCAGTCAGTGGGTAGACACCCCTTAGTTACACGTTTCCTCCACGGTGCGCTGAGGCTGAGACCCCCAGTATGGTCCCGTGTCCCCACGTGGGATTTAGCTGTGGTACTAGAGGCTCTTTGCAAGGCTCCATTCCAGCCCATTGAGGAGATCTCTGACTGACTCCTCACCATCAAGACTGCTTTTCTTTTGGCTATTTCCTCTCTGAAGAGAGTTGGTGATCTTCAGGCCCTCTCAGTGGCCCCTGCCTATCTCGACTTTGCGCCCGGCATGGCCAAAGCGTTTCTCTACCCTCGAACAGGGTATGTGCCAAAAGTTCCCTCTGTTACACCACAGCCCATCGTACTGCAGGCCTTCTGTCCTCCTCCCTTTAGGGAGTCAGACCAGCTGAAGCTTAATTGTATGTGTCCAGTGCAAGCAGTGGGCACGTACGTCCACAGAGCTGCCCTGTGGAGAAAGGCAGACCAGCTGCTTGTGTGCTATGGTCCCCCTAAGAGGGGTCTTCCTGCTACGAAGCAAACCCTACGTAACCTGAGACGTTTCTGTTACATCAAGTTTTTCTGAGTTATTGGATATGCTGAGGAATTTAGATAAGTCAGGAAGATTACTTACAAAGCAGTCTTTTGTGGTAGAAGTGATGGTTCTACCATATCTGTAATAAGGAGTTGAATTTACAGCTTTAGCTATCTGGAGTACACACAAGACTAGATAATGATCTGAGATTTCATCACTCTGCTGCAGAATTTCAATGCCATTAACATCAATTCCATGTGACATTATTAAATCTAAAGCATGATTTCGACAATGAGCAGGTTCTGACACATGTTGTCTAACCCCAATAGAGTTCAGTTGTGTCACTGCTTGATGTCCAATGTTCCATATGAATAAGACAAATAATACTATAAATATATATATATATATATATATATATATAAACCCAACAACAACACAAATATCATTACCATCTGATCATTGAACCATGGTTCTGCCACAGTCTTTTTTTTTTTCTTCAGTAATTGCAGACTCTCTAACCTCTCACAGATAAACAACAAGCTTGTTTGTCCTAATTTTGCAAATCTATCAATTAGCTATTTAGCATCTTTTGCCTAATGGATGGTACCATTTCTGCTTTATTCTTCTCACATGGGACTCACTGTATACTCCCCTTACACATAACAAATGTGTTTTGTACTATAGTGTCAGAGTTCTCACCCCAACATCTCGCCCCCTCTGCATTTGGCAAAGGTTGCCATGGCGACCTCTAACCTGTACTTCTTCAGTTCTCAGTCAGAACCAGTACAAATAAAGAAGATGCAATATACTTTAGATCTGTTTAATGCATTGTGAACATTTTTACAGATTGTAAAGATTGCATGTTTTTCTAGCATACCTTAACATAAATTAGCACATTTCAATGTTATTAAAGGTACATCTTGAGTCAAATTCATCCATATTCCACTGAAGACTACTTTAATCTTTTAACAGGACATGATGGCTATGAATACATTTTGGTGTACCTGTAACATCCAGCAAGCCTCTCTTCATTGTAAAATGGAAAGCTGCTGTCCTTATCTTCTGCTGCAAGCAACACATGCACACACTCATATTTGAGCACAGACAGACAGTGAGAGAGAATGTAAAAAGAGGAATCTATGCTGATCTTGAGAAAGATGTTAGTCTTTTCTCATCAGAATAGGTGGATAGTTATTAAAGCCCTGAGTGGAGCCTAGATTAAGGTCAACCCGCTTGTCTGTTGTCATAAAGGCTGACAAAATTCCTCTCATAGCTGGCGGATAGAGAAAACAATTTTTTGATCATCTCTGCAGCGTGTGATGCACTGGATTGACATGTTCTCAGCAAACACTGTTATCCATCTGTACAAGTGTAGGAAAAACAGAGATTGATGCTTATTTAGATACTATTGTCACATCCCAGGACTATGTGTGTGTCTGTGTATGTGTGTGTGTGTGTGTGTGTGTGTCTGTCTGTCTGTGTCTGTGTGTGTCTTTCTGTGTTTGTGTGTGTCTGTCTGTATCTGTGTGTGTCTGTGTAATTATTAAAGTGTTATTGGAATTCTTCATCTTTGTCGTCCTACCTAATCCCACACTCCGAAGCTTGACAGAATACCGGACCAAAAGAAAAATAAGACGCCGTGATCTACCCCATTTAATTGTTTTTTTTTTTTTCACATTTTTTGTTCTATGGAGTACGCCGCTAGATTCACGGCTGGATCACGGATTTTTGTCGTCTTGCCGTCACCTGCCCCTATGATGACAAGACATTAAAGTCTCTCTTCTGGATCAGGGCAAATTTCCATTGCCCAGTTGACCTCCCAGACACCACGGGACTGAGCTGGAGGGATGCTATCATCCGGTGTCTGGACCAATCCAGAACAAAGCCCGACCCAAAGCCAAGCCAAGCATCACCCCACAGCGTGGGGCTGCCCGAGCCCACCGTAGACGGAGAGCCAGAGCCTGCCGCGGTTATTGAGCCATCGCCATCAGGAGCGACAGAGCGAACGACCGCCCTGGAGCCTGAGCCCGAAAGGTCTGACCAGGTGCAAGAGCCAACAGCACAAGTCACGGTAGATGAGACAGTGGAGCGCGAGAGTGCAGAGAGAAGCCCCGCCCACTGAGTGTGAGCGGAGGAAGGACTCGGGAGATCTCATTGACTTTTCCTCTGAAATACCCAGTCTTCCAACATCTTCCTGTTCTGATACGGCCATGGAGGCCGTGAATGAATCATTTGTCTGCCCTGAACTACCTACCTGTCCTGAAATGACCGCAGATGTCGTTCCCCTGTCTGCCGCACTCCCAGTGTTGGGAGTCGCAATATAATGTGTGTGGGTGGCACACACCATCCCTGAACCTGTCTGGATTTCACTCCCACCCTCCCTCTCCTGCCTCCACCTGTCATCCCTGCCTCAGCTCCGCCACCGCTGCGTCCTGGCAGCCTCTCTGCTCACCCTCAGCCCACCATTTGTACAGTGGGATCGCCGCGGGTCTGCCAGTCTCCATCAGCGTCATGGCTGGAGGATCTCTTGTCTCCGTCTCCAGCCTCTGAGTCCCAGACTCCGCCTCGGCCCTTTGACCCATCAGCTCCACCATGGCTCCTAACTCCCTCCTCTCCACTGTGGCCCGTCAGTCCACCAGCTCCACCGGGCTCCCTCTGGCTCCACCTCAGTCCTCTGTTGCTCCGGCTCCACTGCGGCCTTCCGGATCCCCTCCTCTGCCTCGGTCGCTGGAGCCATCTGCTTCACCTTGGCCCTCCGGATCCTCCCCATCGCCCTTGCCCATCGGCTCTCCATCTCCGCCTTGGGCTCCACCACCACCTGCTCTGCCGCTGTCGGTCGGCCCCCTGGAGTCAGCAGCCCTTCCTCCACCTCTGTCGGCTCCACCGTGGGCCACCATAATGGCTGTTGCCTGGGTCCCTCCTGGCTCCTAGAAAGCCTCCCCAGTAATAAAAATGCCCAAACTATAGTAAATCTAACTGATTTTCTTTTCTAATCTTTTTGATAACTGGAAAGTTGACATAGAAATGGCAAGATGAAGTATCTCGCACAAAACAAGCTGATGTTTTTGAATATAATAAATGACCATCGTGTCAATTTAAAATTATCTTTCCCTCATCGTCTGTGAAGTGCTTCAGAATCTCATCTGCAGATGTCTTGTTTTGGGCACGGGAGTGAGCATTTTTACTGCTTTATTAATATGTGCATCATTGCAAAACTTTGTGTTTGTTGTCTCCTAATTAGAACCTGAAATATATAAATATTAAGTCTGCATTTTAAAACAAAGAAAAGGAGGATGGTTAGTATGCAAAAACAGCCAGAAATTCAGTATATTCATGCAGTGTGCGTATCAAAAAATTAAATCCAATTTGAAGCTTGTGACATAAACACACACATCAACCCGATAGCATTATTTAGAGTTCATGTAAACACTATGTTCAGATTCATCAGTTTGAATGATTCTATTCTGAATTAAACAAATGTCCATGTGTCCTTGTAAACATGGATACGGTTTACAGTTTTCTGGGGAATCAAACTACAGATGACCTAAAGGAGCAGTTCACCTTTATTGTATGTATGTAAGATGTAAGATATCTTGCTAAGATAGAAAAGCATACAGGGTTGGAACAGCATGAGGGTAAGTGAATGATGATAGAATTTTCATTTTCGGTGAACCAACCTTTTAACACAACACAATAACGTAAAATTATGCAATTCACCTTTAAGAAATGCAAGAATAGAGTATCTTAAAAGAATTAGAAGTTGTAAAAAGAAATATATATATATATATATATACAGTGGGTACGGAAAGTATTCAGACCCCCTTAAATTTTTCACTCTTTGTTATATTGCAGCCATTTGCTAAAATCATTTAAGTTCTTTTTTTTTTCCTCAATGTACACACAGCACCCCATATTGACAGAAAAACACAGAATTGTTGACATTTTTGAAGATTTATTAAAAAAGAAAAACTGAAATATCACATGGTCCTAAGTATTCAGACCCTTTGCTCAGTATTTAGTATTTAGCACCTTTTTGATCTAATACAGCCATGAGTATTTTTGGGAAAGATGCAACAAGTTTTTCACACCTGGATTTGGGGATCCTCTGCCATTCCTCCTTGCAGATCCTCTCCAGTTCTGTCAGGTTGGATGCTAAACGTCGGTGGACAGCCATTTTTAGGTCTCTCCAGAGATGCTCAATTGGGTTTAAGTCAGGGCTCTGGCTGGGCCATTCAAGAACAGTCATGGAGTTGTTTTGAAGCCACTCCGTCGTTATTTTAGCTGTGTGCTTAGGGTCATTGTCTCGTTGGAAGGTAAACCTTCGGCCCAGTCTGAGGTCCTGAGCACTCTGGAGAAGGTTTTCGTCCAGGATATCCCTGTACTTGGCCGCATTCATCTTTCCCTCGATTGCAACCAGTCGTCCTGTCCCTGCAGCTGAAAAACACCCCCACAGCATGATGCTGACACCACCATGCTTCACTGTTGGGACTGTATTGGACAGGTGATGAGCAGTGCCTGGTTTTCTCCACACATACCGCTTAGAATTAAGGCCAAAAGTTCTATCTTGGTCTCAACAGACCAGAGAATCTTATTCAGGTGTTTTTTAGCAAACTCCATGCGGGCTTTCATGTGTCTTGCACTGAGGAGAGGCTTGCGTCGGGCCACTCTGCCATAAAGCCCCGACTGGTGGAGGGCTGCAGTGATGGTTGACTTTCTACTTTCCCAACTGCATCTCTGGAGCTCAGCCACAGTGATCTTTGGGTTCTTCTTTACCTCTCTCACCAAGGCTCTTCGCCCCCGATAGCTCAGTTTGGCCGGACGGCCAGCTCTAGGAAGGGTTCTGGTCGTCCCAAACGTCTTCCATTTAAGGATTATGGAGGCTACTGTGCTCTTAGGAACCTTAAGTGCAGCAGAAATTTTTTTGTAACCTTGGCCAGATCTGTGCCTTGCCACAATTCTGTCTCTGAGCTCTTCAGGCAGTTCCTTTGACCTCATGATTCTCATTTGCTCTGACATGCACTGTGAGCTGTAAGGTCTTATATAGACAGGTGTGTGGCTTTCCTAATCAAGTCCAATCAATATAATCAAACACAGCTGGACTCAAATGAAGGTGTAGAACCATCTCAAGGATGATCAGAAGAAATGGACAGCACCTGAGTTAAATATATGAGTGTCACAGCAAAGGGTCTGAATAGGACCATGTGATATTTCAGTTTTTCTTTTTTAATAAATCTGCAAAAATGTCAACAATTCTGTGTTTTTCTGTCAATATGGGGAGCTGTGTGTACATTAATGAGGAAAAAAAAATGAACTTAAATGATTTAAGCAAATGGCTGCAATATAACAAAAAGTGAAAAATTTAAGGGGGTCTGAATACTTTCTGTACCCACTGTATATATATATATATATATATATATATATATACTTTTTTTTCATTGATCTTATGATGTTACATGTTTATAATGTCAATAATCAGTTTAAAAGGTCAGGTAATGCATTTTTATTTCTTCTCACAAGACCCTGAGACTGCAAGAAGAAACCCTTTGTCACAGAAACAGGGTGGAGGATTATTTATAGCAGATTTATATTTGAAGACATCTCTCTTTCTCACAAAACTAATAATGGCGCTTTCCCGGAAAACTGCTTCCAAACTGTTCCAGAGAGACCTGTTTACTGAGAAAACCTAATCATTTTTATGATTGAGTGAGCTTGCTCATAAAAATGCTGTCTCTCCCAACTATCTAAATGATGAATCATCCATCTTTGGTGAATCTATAAACAAAACTCTTAATCTTTAGGCAAGAAAAAATAAAATAAAAACCAAATATTTGAAAATGAAAATGTATGCTCACCCAACTAAATAAAGATTTTATGCAGGTACTGTATAATGCATTCTTGTAATTCAGGTCAGTTTAATGGAAGGTTAGTGTGAACTTGTGATGGATCCTCTAGGAGAGCAGCAATGAGGTTCTCAACAAGAAAGCGAGATGAGAAGATGGGGCTGGAAACAGCAGAATGAGGACTCTCGAGTGACCGAGTCTGTCAGAAACATTTTGCTTGTCTTCTTGAGAGAGCTTTGCTGCGATTTAATAATGTAGGTTTGGCTCAATGGGATGTTAATGTTTACCACAGCAGTGAAAGGCCACTCCGTTCTGTCTGGTTTTCATTTTCTAGACCAATTTCTAACAGTCTAGTGCACGTATTTTGATAAACTACATTTTTACAACAAGCTAATACGGTGACTCAGTAGTGCACGACACAACGAAATTAGCACAACACAACAGAAATAAGCTGCAACACAACAGAAACAAGCCACAACACAACATTATTATGCAGTAAAATTTAATAGGTGTACTGTAGACAGTGTTAATGATTCTTAATGACATTAAGCGACTACTGTGCTTCACAGTGGTGTTTGTATTTTTGTGCCGGCATATTCATTTATGGTTGAAAGTATTGATTAAACAGCAACCATTAATTGATTAAGCATCTGCTTCATTTAAGTTGGACAGCAGATAGCTGACAAAACAAATTTTGTATTTAACAATTGGCTATAACATTTTATAAAGCAAAAATGTAGTATATAAGCCCCCCAAAATTAAAAATTTCACCTAAAGAGTGATTTTGTGAAAACAAAACGCTACCTGACCAATCCAATGTCCTATACTGTCTGACAATGAACACCATTTTCCACAGCGAAGAATCCTATTAATCCTAGACAAAATTTAATCAGAACTGTATCATAATAAAAGGATTTATTCAATTAAAATGCAAATGGGTCTTTGTTTCTGCTTGGTCTGGCTGATCAGGAAAAAGGCTTAGGCATAATGTGTTTGTGTTGGAAATAACACTGCGCTATTCGAACGGATGGAACAATATAGTTAATATCATTTCATGCAAGAGTACCAAGATAAATATTAATATGAAATCTGTAATTTAACCCCTTCAATACACAAGTGTTTTCCTGTATGTTACTATGCTGTAGAACGAGGTGTTAGGTTACTGATAAGCTGTCTTTGCTGAAAAGTAGTTAATAGGTTCCATAGCAACCATAAAAGCGTGAGTATGCCGAGATCAATAGCCTCTGAATACTGATGTGGATCTTGGTCATTAAACAATGAGTTTTAAAAGTGGTTTGTTGAGTGTGATAGCTGTGAACACACGGCTGGATAGATCGTGGGGTGAACGGGACATTGGCAAAATTGAAGCAAATGATTAATGATTGGACTTCACAGAGATGTTTTCTGTGTGTGTGTGTTAATGTATAATCTGTCCCTTGGGAGAGAGATTGTCACATGGTATATTGCTTATTCAGTAAAAGAAAATGGTTTGAAAAGCATGGGCAATGTGGTGAGAAACCTGATTCACTCTGTTTAAGGTATGAGCATTTAGCAACAAACATATTTGTTACACTTATGACATATATAAATGCACTGATATATTACTGGCCTTCAGTACATGGCATTGTTCTGCTTCTGAATGCAATGCCATGTGATGTGAATAAGAGATGGGATGTTATGACAAAGACCAAATGAAAAGCAAAAGGAGAGCGACATCTGCTGGATATGACTGGATCTGCAATGAAACGGAACCTAAGAATAAGCAAAAACACACAGGCCTACTGTATGCTTTGGGTTAGAGGACATACAGAACTGGCTAGATTACTTACAAATCAAGGGGTGAGAACCAGAAGGGCGTAAGTGACATTTTTGGTGAAATGGCGATATATATATCAAATGAAAGCTCTTAATGAGCTCTTTCTACTGGCAAAAGTACTGTCATCCACGAGTGTTCATTTTTTTATTATAAACATTTGAAATCAGTACACAAAGTCAGATCAAACTATGGTAAAATTTTTGTTTTGGCTCTCCTGTAAAGTTGGTGAAATGTCACTTACGCCTTTCTGGTTCTCACCCCTCGAAATTATAATTTGTTACTGATTACAGATTACATGAAGAAAACTGTAGTTAGTAACATAATATATATGTAATACAATCTGACTGCTTTTTTTGTATACTTTGATTACTTGATCAAACTTGTTTTAAACTTAAAATGAAATGTACCATATTGATAAAAAAGCAAAGAGAAAGAAAAATATATTACATTTTTGATATCAACACCATAAAATGCATTAAACATTATATGAAAAAAAAAAAAAAAAAAATTTATAAACATGAAATCAAAAATAAAATTACACATGCCGCCATGCATCACCAGGGTTTAGTAACTTCCATAATTATTTGTTTCACACATGGTCTAATTGCTTGAGAGGTGCTTTTCCCTCCTCAAATTCAGAAGCATGTTTTGCAAATATATTTAAATGGCATTTGTGAATATAGTCACAATTAGCTAAATGGTATGACACATAGTAAACTTTTTAGAGAAAAATATAAGAATTAGGGAGAATCAAATTATGAATTTTACTGCCAATGTGTGAATAGTTTGGAATCTAATTACACAATTACATGTAATCAGTTATATACTACCCATCTTTGGGTACATATAATGAAAAACAACAACAACAAAAACAAACAGGGAGGGAAAGTTCAGTCAGTGATTTTAGGATTGTTAAAAAAAATAAATTAAAAAAAATCCACAGATGTGTAAATGTCTCTTGATGGATTTATAACTGTGTACTATTGTCCTCTTTTTAGAGATGCCCTTCAGCAGAATTAAATTTGGTTCGCATCAATGAAACAGTATTAATACTGTAAAGCTGCTTTAACACAATATATTTAGTTGTGTCCTCTCTGTCTGAGTTTTTTTTATTCTCTACAAAAATAAATAAATAAATAAATAAATAAATAAATAAATAAATAAATAATAATAAAAAAAAAAAAATATATATATATATATATATATATATATATATATATATGTAAGGGATAATCAACGGCTAGCTGTGCGGCTAGCTTCGCGGAGGCAACCGTTCTTCGCCTCCACGTCCTGCATTCAAATCGTTTAATGCACAGCTAGCCGCTGATGATCCCGTTTATGCCATGGTCATTTCCCAGCATTCACATATTAAAGATGTTAATAATATTTGCGCTGCAATATTTGACCGGAACGATAAAAATTACGGTTATTTTCGTCTGTATTATTCAACTGTAACTGTATGTTACTATGGTTACCAATGTTTATAGGAAGCGCATATAGAACGCGATTAAACTGACCTGGAACTACCTGTGCAGTTCAACGAATTTAATCAACACCTGCCAGCCAATCAGAATCGAGTATTCAGACAGACCATGGCATAAATAAATATATATATAATTTCTTTTTTTTTCAATCAGTTTTTTTTTTTTCAGTAAATACATCAAAACATCCTCAAAACAATAGGCATTTGTGAATCATTGTATAAACAATCTTGGATTGCTTTAAAGGGATCCCTGGGTATTAAGACTTGTATGGCTTAATATAACGTAAATTATGTCTCTTACTGAAATATGTAGTAGAAAACCCATTAAAGATTTATGTTATTTTAAAAAATCACCTCGTTTTAAACATATTTTGAACAATGGGGGGCGCCACTTTTCTGATGACGTAAAATGGTTGCATTGGTGAGCTACTAGCGCTACCTGTTGCTATTTTTACCATAACACTCGGAATAGACAACTCAGAAAATAAAATACTGATATGATGACCACAGCTACTGAAAGAGCTTACAGGTGGCGATGGAAATAAGTATAGGTTTAAACCAAATGCTGTACCATGGATTTTCCCCCCACAAGGAGTGTAAACGCCTTGGATATCGAGGGAAGTCCGCACTGAGAAACTCCTCTAGCGGCCGCGCGTCGGCATGTTTACATCCTAACAGATGGCATCTAGCGTTTCTTGTCTCAGCCGTTTGTAAGCTCTTTCAGTAGCTGTGGTCTACTAAAAGACTCAAAGGCATCAGGGCTAAAGTGGAGAGAACAAAGAAGCGGGTCTTTAGGAAGTTTTATTCGTCCACAGGCATCCCATTCTTTTCTCCTCTTCTTATCGCTAGGAAAGCAGTTAAGTCTTACATTACATCGCTTCTTTTTTTGCCCTTCGACTGAAAATTACAACCAAAAGTCTCACAATGTGGTATCGTATCAGTATTTTATTTTCACTGAGTGCAACCATTTGACGTCATCGACGCAGAATGTACTGTGCACGTCAAATAATGGCGCCCCCCATAGTCCAAAAACGTCAAAAAAAATAATAATAATATACATTTTCATGGGTTTTTTACTACATATTTAAAAAAGAGACATCATTGACGTTATATTAAGCTATACATGTCTTAATACCCGGGGATCCCTTTAAGAATATATTGCTAAATGAAGAATATAGTTATAAAGAATATATTTATAAATTAATGTCATTTAGTCTAGTTTGTCACCCAAATGCTATTAATATTTGCTGCAACATCATGTTAGAATATACACAACTAGATCATCTAATCATATTCCTTTGATTATCCCTTAAAGCATTGGTCTCAAACTCAATTCCTGGAGGGCCACAGCTCTGCACAGCTTAGCTCCAACCTTAATCAAACACACCTGATCCAGCTAATCAAGGTCTTCAGGATTACTAGAAACTTGCAAGCAGGTGTAATTTGGAGCTGGTTGGAGCTAAACTCTGCAGAGCTGTGGCCCTCCAGGAATTGAGTTTGAGACCACTGCCTTAAAGGAAAACTGGAAAACTTGAAGGAAACATGATCATACTACTTTTGGATTTGCTGCTCCAAATGATTGTAATGTGTTACAAAAGTCTTTGAAATTAGAGTCTGTTTGTATGTATGTATGTGTGTGTGTGAATATATATATATATATATATATATATATATATACACAGTCATGGCCAAAAATATCAGCACCCTTGGTAAATATGATAAAAGAAGGCTGTGAAAATTAATCTGCATTGTTAATCCTTTTGATCTTTTATTTTAAAAAAATCACAAAAATCTAACCTTTCATTGGATAATAAGAATTTAAAATGGGGGGAAATATCATTATGAAATAAATGTTTTTCTCTAATACACATTGGCCACAATTAACGGCACCCTTTTATTCAATACTTTTTGAAACCTCCATTTGCAAGTTTAACAGCTCTACATTTTCTCCTATAATGCTTGATGAGGTTAGAGAACACATGCCAAGAGATCAGAGACCATTCCTTCATCCAGAATCACTCCAGATCCTTCAGATTCCCAGCTCCATGTTGGTGCTTCTTCTCTTCAGTTCACTCATGTTCTACAGGGTTCAGGTCAGAGGACTGGAATGGCCAGCAGAAGCTTGGTTTTGTGCTCAGTGACCCATTTTGTGTTGTTTTGAGGTTTGTGTTTGGATTATTATGCGGTTGGAAGATCCAAACATGGCCCATTATAAGATTTCTAACAGAGTCAGTCACTTATTGATTTTTTTATCTGTTGGTATTTGATAGAATCCATGATGCCATGTGTCTAAACAAGATGTCCAGGACCTCCAGCAGAAATATAAGCCCACAACATCAAAAATACAGCAATATATTTAATTGTACACATGGGGTACTTTTTATCCCTGTGTTCACCAAACCCATCTTGAGTGTTTGCTGATAAAAAGCTTTTTTTTTTTTTAGTTTCATCTGACCATAGAAGCCAGTCCCATTTGAAGATCCAGTCGTGTCTGATAACTGAATATGCTGGAGTTTGTTTTTGGATGTGTTTTCCTTGAAACCCTCCCAAACAACATGTGGTGATGTAGGTGCTGTTTGACAATTTCTTTTACGGTTTTCTGTCCCCGAGACTCAACTATTTTCTGCAATTCTCCAGCTGTGGTCCTTGGAGAGTCTTCAGCCACTCAAACTCTCCTTCTCACCGTGCATTAGGACAATATAGACACACGTCCTCTTCCAGGCAGTTTCGTGACATTTTATGTTGATTGGAAATTCTTAATTATTGCCCTGATGATGGAAATGGGAATTTTCACTGCTCTTTTCTTAAAGCCACTTCACTAATTTGTGAAGCTCAATTATCTTTTGCTGCACATCAGAAATATATTATTTGTTTTTTTCTCATTGTGATGGATGATTAAGGGAATTTGGGCTTTGTTTTCCCTCCTATTTATATTTCTGTGAAACAGGAAGCCATGGATGGATAATTTCATGTTCATAATCACCCTGGAGTGCTCAAAATTTTGAATATTAATGGGAATGTACTTCAGAGATTTTTTACTCATAAGAATTTCTAGGGGTGCCAAGAATTGTGTCCAACGTGTATTTGAGAAAAACAAACAAACAAAAAAATCATAATATTTCCCCCCATTTTAAATTCTTATTATCCAATGAAAGATTATATTTTTGTGATTTTTTTTAAATAAAAGATCATAAGGATTAACAATGCAGATTAATTTTCACAGCCTTCTTTGATCATATTTGCCAAGGGTGCCGATATTTTTGGCCATGACTGTATATATATGTATGTATATATATATATATATATATATATATATATATATATATATATATATATATATATAATATAGTAACAGTATCAGAACTGTACAATGTTTCAGTAGGTGTAATTTTCATCTTCGCCACCAGGGGGTTCTAGTGTGCTCCCTGGTTGTGATAAAAGGTGAGGAAGTAGTAGAGTGAGATAGAGGACAGCATGGTGTTCCTTGTGTTTCTACTCTTTCCTGAGAGATCATCCTTGTTGAGAAACTAAGTTGTTTGCCGCTCAATTGTAAGCAATGTTTGATTATAACTGCTAAACAGTCTATTCTGATGAGCTTTGACTTTGGTATTTATTTGCATATGTGAAATGTAGTTCTGAGGCAACGGTTATTTTTAAGGCTGGGACAATAAATCGTTGCAGAATTGATTCCTGGATAGATTCTGATATTTTCAGAATGCATTGCGATTCCTCTGGAATCGATTCTGAGCTTAGTTTTGAACAGCAGATGGCACTGCATGCTTTAGAAACAGCCGTACTCTGCTTGTTTCCAAATCATTACACACACTTGAACCTGAAATAATCATTCATACAATTCGAAAAGGTTGAAGCAATTTACAAGGGTGTTCACAGTGGGCTGTGTTTACATTAATTTTGCATCATAAAAGCATTCTGAGCTGAGGTGAAATTACATGACTCGGCCGAACGCACAAGCACTCTTCTTCATGAGCATTTAAGTGTGCAGACAAAAGCTAGAGTAGAGCCCATCTCCTGTTAAAATCTAAGCTCAGAATCGATTCCAGAGGAATCGTGTTGCATTCGGAAAATATCAGAATCGATCCATGAATGCGGAGGTGCTATCACTGAAGAAAAGATTGATGTGCAAGGGCATATGGGACATTTCCTACGTTTCCTACGTTCTGTGTCTGGACTTTATCACAAGTACAAACATTCTTTCCCCTGATAAGACTTTTTGTGATTTATCTTATTTATGGGTTATTGTTTGATTTCCTTTTTTTTTTCTTTTTTTTTTTGTATTATTATTTGGTTTGTATGACCATTATTTGTACTGATATATATATTGAGAAGGTCTGCTCAAAATGGGTTATCCATGTATGGTTTAAATGAAAGTCTTTGAAGAATCAAATCATTAAATGTGGACTTTGCATATGTTAT
This sequence comes from Onychostoma macrolepis, assembly GCF_012432095.1. Classification (NCBI taxonomy): domain Eukaryota; kingdom Metazoa; phylum Chordata; class Actinopteri; order Cypriniformes; family Cyprinidae; genus Onychostoma; species Onychostoma macrolepis. The sequence goes on along the minus strand of NC_081175.1, from coordinate 5,137,986 downwards.
GTTTATATATAAACATGAACTTAATGAACAAAAAGGTTTGGGAAAACTCTTTATTGGTGTAGCAGAATATATTGTGAAATAATACAGTTGATCCCTCCTTCATAAATTTGTATAGCTGTTTTTTTTTTTTTTTTGAGAGACAGAGAATCAGTTTTAGATATACAGCATCTTACAGAGGTGAGTACACCCCTCACATTTTTGTAAATGTCTTGTATCTTTTCACGTGACAACACTGAAGAAATGACACTTTGCTACAATGTAAAGTAGTGAGTGTACAGCTTGTATAACAGTGTAAATTCGCTGTCCTCTCAAAATAACTCAACACACAACCATTGTTGTGCTTTACCTTCATGCATTGTTGTGGCCAGAACGTGTAACAGATATGGCTTATAAAAAAACAAATGAGCCCGGTCTCATGAAAGTGCGTATAGCACGGTTTAGACATTAATGGCTGTGTGTTGAGTTATTTTGAGGGGACAGCAAATTTACACTGTTATACAAGCTGTATACTCACTACTTTACATTGTAGCAAAGTGTCATTTCTTCAGTGTTGTCACATCAAAACATATAATAAAATATTTACAAAAATGTGAGGGGCGCACTTCTGTGAGATAATGTGTGTGTATATATATATATATATATATATATATATATATTATAAATTTTGCTACTGTGTGTGTATAGCAATGTTGTTGAAAATAAGAACTTATTCTTAAATGACATGTCTGGTTAAATAAATGTCGTTAATAATAATAATAATAAATATACTTAATTTTGTCTATTTTCTTTTTAATTTTGTCAGGTGATCAATTATCACCGGTCAATTATATGTCACGATTTTAGTGCAACACAAGCTTGGAAGTCAATGCTGGTTAAAATGTCTCTAGTAAAAAAGAAATATACTAAAATGTATTTGAAATACATTGATTTCTTGCTAAGTATACTACAAATACATTTACATATTTATGTAGTTAATAAAAATACCCTGCAATTGTACTTTCATATAGTAAATGTACTCTGATAAATTGGAACTAGTTTTGTACCTAATGCATTTTAATTGTGCAGAAGTAGTGCTGAAGTCCTACTAAAGACTGAAGTATATTTGATTATGCTAAAGTGGAACTATTGCAAGTACACTTTAAATATATTGCATTTAAAAAACAATATTATTCAAAAATCATACAATCCTCATCAACAGTGACACTAAAATCCATTTTAGACTGGCACAACCAGGACTCCAAATAAAGTTTAATCACAATTGTTATATCTTGCTATATCTATCTCAGTAAATCTCAAGCAATATATCAATAAATATGTTAATAGATTTGAACTATACTTAGTATGAAATAAATGTATTTGGTAACACTTTACAATAAGGTTCATTAGTTAACTACATTAGTTAACATGAACTAATAATGAACTGCACTTATACAGCGTTTATTAATCTTTGTTAATGTTAATTTCAACATTTACTAATACATTATTAAAATCTTGTTAACTTTAGGTAATGCACTGTGAACTAACATGAACTAACAATGAACATCTGTATTTTTATTAACTAACATTAGCGAAGATTAGTAAATCCAGTAACAAATGTATTGCTCATGGTTAGTTCATGTTAGTTAATACATTAACTAATGTTTAACTAATGAACCTTATTGTAAAGTGTTACCATGTATTTTAATTATATATTTTTGTTTTACTAGGGGTAGTCTTAATGGGCCATGTTTCAGTTACTATTTCATATTTGTTTCCTTGTCTGACAACCGAAACAACAACAAAAACATTTTTTAATTTTAACTTTTTGAATTTTTAGTATTTTGTTTATTTATTTATTTTCAGGCTTTCACTACTTTCTACTAAAAGTAACTGGCAACAGTGGTAGCGATCCATGATGCAGCCATCACAAAGAAATCAGTTTCAAACCAAGCAGCTTTCTGTTGGTTATTGTGGGGAAAATTGCACAACCAACTTGAGCACGAGCGAGATCTGCATGGGGAACTTCCTCACGCAAAACTCCCAGTCATGCAGATGCCTACTGAAATGACTGGATTTTGAATGTGAATGTTAATACCTCCCGCAGCCTGTACTAGGGCAACAAGGTAGGGCAACAACCCCCAAGGGAGGCACCACCACCCATAGATATACCTCGGTCCTCTGTTTTATCATCTCTCAGCCAAAAATCCTAGGTCTGAGAACAATAGTAGCAGACCTCTCCTCGTTAAGATGCACAGTATCATAACCTTAAAGCTATTTTGTCCTTAGGTGGCTAGTGCTATGTTCCTGCACTAGAGGGGGCTATTTTCTCACCTTATCGACTACACATGCAACCATTTTCTCTATATAGGCTGGGATGAAATCCCAACAATTCAAATTCTGTAGGATTAACCAGCAGCTTTTAAGAGCCCATTCATTTGTATACGGGTATTTAACATACTCTGCCTTAAGCTCATTTTTGATCGTACAATGTGCATTTCAAACGATCTGGGACGTCTGCCAGGACATGGAGAGCGCAGATTAAGGCAAGTCATTGAAGGTCAAAAAATGTATTTTCAAAGGTTTTTAAAGGCCCTTCCCTTTCAAAGGATTGAAGGCTCATAAGTAGGCCTGTCAGCACACCATATAGCCGACCCCACGATGATGTGCTTGAGAATTATTTACATGATCAGGTGTTTCCTCAGGCTGAGGAGAAACACAATGAAAATAATAGCAGTCTTGAATTTAAAGTCCCTTCATTGCCGTAAGAGAGATCTCTAATGGAGACAGGCAATGAGGTTAGGTGACAGCCACACAAAAGGACAAAACTGGTCCGTTTGAAACTGAGAAGAGCAGTTATGACTTCGGGAATAATGAGAGATTTTAATGAGAGACGTTTGGATGGCGATTCGTGAATAAGACTGCTCCGCTGGCAGTGGGTTTGGCAGATCCCTTCTTTTACGACACAGGTGAGATCGACATCTTGGAGTCCTTCCATTTGATATTTGATCTAGGTGTACACGTTGCCGTCACAGTGTTGATACATATAATGAGAATATAATTAGGAATGATTGCTCGAATTCTCATGCTGAGAAGAAAATTGACACTTATTATATCTCATTAGATGGTCTTTCAGAGATAAACATCAAATAATGTCAGCCATGTGCATAACTGTTATGGAAGTAATGTGCATTTTCCTAAAGATAAGCTTCATTTTCTTTTTTTCCATTTTCAATTTTCGGTCTTGATTTTAGATTTTAGTCAATGACCTGGACATGTTTTTGTGAGATTTACCCATATATCTTTGAACTCAGCTCTCTATGTTGCAGTCTAAAAGACTTTCTCTATCCTGAAAACTCATGGGTAGTGCCTGTCCCTCTGTGGTTACATCTCCGGATCCTCATAACTGATAGACTCCAAACAAGAGGGCCTCTCCCAATTATATAACACAGAGTCCATCGCTTTCATCACAGACAATTGACTTAATTACAGCTCTAAGCAGACCACGGTATTAATCATATTGCCATATCTTTGATTTTCAAGCTTTGTTCCAATAATGGTACTCGGGATACATAAACACACAATTTACGTTGAGGTAACAGTATAAACAAAATTTACACCAAATGTGATTACAACTAAATGGGTCTTTTTTAAATTACGCTTGTGGTCTGAAATAGGCCCATAAAGGACTGTTTCCACCTCAAGTACTTGCGGTTCCATTGTTGTTTACGTGTGGACTTATTTATGCATGGCTGACAGGCAATAGGAAAGTCTTTGGGGCCTGGGATTTTTTTTTTTTCTAGAAAGGCTCTATTTAGCTTATCTGAAAAAAAGTATGGCACAGGCCTAAATGAGGTAGTGCTGTTGGAAACATGGGAAACTATCAAAATTTAATGGTGACAGACAACAAGGTTAATGTTAGATGCTGGGAGCTCTAGGAGTGCTACAAGACAAGATTCAAGACGTTTGCTTACTAAACCATCACACACGGCTTCATGGTAGTGCTTGTCTTAACATGGCACATAAACAGTCCGTAATGAACACTGCGATGGAAGAAACCTTAAGTTTGTCTCAGATTTTTTTAATCCATTTCTAAACAAATAAATTAAATGTCTTTGTACCTTATTATTCCTTTCTACAAACATAATACAGTCCCATCTGTGAAGACAGAGCTGAAGTTAGATCAAACGCACTTTAATGTCAAAGCAAATCTAAAAATCTAAGACAAAATCAAATTGTGAGAACAGAAAAAAGAAAAGAAAAAAAAATTCAGTCAACATTTTCTTCAACTATAGACACATTTGGCCCTGTGGACTACATCTTTCTTTAAAATTTTTCTTCCCTTCAGAATGTCACTTCCACCACATCTCACATAAAGCAAACAAAATTTACATATACTATATGGTTAGGGTTACTTTCATGTAATTATGCATAATTAATTGTTATTATAATTGTAAGTACATGTAATGTGTAACAAAGACACCTTAACATAAAATGTTACCTATTTCTAAATTTAAAAATTCTGACTACTTTTTGACTTGATAAGGCTAAGTTCACAGTTGGCCAAGTCAAGTCAATTTTATTTTCACAACACACAAGGAAGCTTTCAAGGAAGCATTACAGAAATTCATGATGTTAATGTTCATAATACCTTAGTGTCTAAATGTCCACATTTAGCAGTTTAGAACTAGGCAATATAGTTTACATTTGGTGACAATATAAACAAATCAACCAGCTGAGATTTAGTAATAGTATATATCGCTTTATGGGAGTGTACTGTATGCATGAAGGTAAAGCTGGATGTGTTTAGTTGGACTTAATAATACATTGTACGTTGATATGGAAATCCTTAAGGTCTGAAAGGTATGAAAGCTGATATAAATCATTTTGCACATTTTTTTAAGACACTCTGCTGAAGACCGTTCAGTTCAGTCATAAACAATACCTGACAGCAGCTGGCTGCTGCTGATGCAGAGTAATATGACTCTGATGTATCTTTGTGACAGAGCTTAAGCTCTAAACCTACAGACCACAACAGGCTTGTCAATGTCATCATCAAATGAACTATCCCCAGTGAATACTGACCGACCAAAAACAATCACTTAGTGCGATTTGTCTGTTCAAAGCCACTCAATAGAGGTGAAATATTTTCAGGGATTTCAGGATATTTGCATGAGATTGTATGAATGACTAATCTCCATATATCTCCTCAGACCATATATCTTTTAAGAAATCTTATTGTGGATTTTTGTCCTATTACCTAAATGTCAGTTGCTCGGTTGGTTGCAAATAATTTGAGCTACACTAACATAAATTTGTCTCACAGAAGCATCAAATACCTCATTGGTATTTGATATCTTAAGGTTATTCAGACAATCTACACAGACAACAGTTTTGACATCAACAACTGTATGTAAATGTAACTTATACAGAAGTCAGAAGCTTTGTTTGATAAGTATGATTCATAAACCAACCCATAGAGCTTTTCAGTTGTCTCAACATCTTTAGTACTGTACACATGTAGGAACATAATCATTAATCAAAACAGAACCTGCCCAGTAGAACAAAAGGCGTTCCCTCATGTGATGACATAAAAGGGCATCCTTTGTGATTACACAACTTGGATGCCCATATTTGTACAGGAGATTTGTGGGAAAATGTAAAAATGTTCTAATTAGATCATCTTTGAACAGTACTTAGTACTAACTGATTACATCTGGATTAAGTACAAAAATTAAGTACTTGTAATTAGAGGATATTACATTTTAAAATGTTCATAATCAGATTACAGTTACTTTTTATGGATTACATAATTACATATTATTCACACAATAATTCATAATTTATTGATTATCCCTAATTCTTCTCTCACTCTCTCTTACCTTTTCCTTTCTAAATATCCTGTCATAGCATTTAGCTTTGACTAGATTCACAATATAGGATGGCCATGTAAATGTCATGTAAATACATTTGCAAACCATGTTTCTGAATTTGGGGGAAAGCATCCCCTCAAGTAACTGACCATGTATGAAGCTAATATTTTAAGTTAATTTTTCATTATATGACAACACCTTCGCATGTTTACAGTTCTCTGATGTTGCGGTTAATGGTCACATTGACATGCAGGTGAACAAATAAAATATTTCTGTTTTTATTGTTCGAGTGTCAAAATAATTTATTAAAAAACTTTAATGATTTAATTAAGTATTAGCTTTTTATCAACTCACAAACCCACCATACAGTTATTACTGCTTTTTAATATCAATATGGCATCTGTAAGTTTAAACTAATCTAAAAAGTAGTCAGAATACATTACCTAAAATGAGTAATTTAGATTATACTCTCTAAATTAGATTATATTACTCATTACAATTTTCATCATGTAATGAATCATGCAATTTGTACGTAATACCCAGCACTGGCTTTGTATCAAAGATAGCAGGACTATGTATACATATACGTATACAATATTTAGTTATCTACATCTACAAGTTGACTGTGCTATATAAATAAATTTTGACTTGAGTTTGAAATATGAGACTAGGCAGGTTGTTCATAGTCACACAATGACAATGTAATGTTTAAATTCACACACACAATTTTCTTATGAATTTGTCCAGTCTATGTACATGTCACGCCCCTGGACTGATTTTGTTGTATTTTTGCTACCTATGTGCTCTGTGACCCAGTTTCTGTCTCCCGTTCAGTATGTCATTTGGTTCAGGTGTGTCTAGTCATTTGTCCCTAATTGTCTGTGTATTTAAGGTCTTGTCCATTCAGTTAGTGTTCGTCGGGTCTTAAACGTCATCCTTGTGTTCTGTGTCTCCTGCGATTCCTGTGTTCCAAGTGACAGGATAATTAAAGTCTGTTTATTGAATGAATCCCTACATCTCCTCGCTCTGAGTTTGTGAAGTGTGACAGAAGATCCGACCTAAAACAGTTACCTCCGTGTGTCTACCCTCCGTTTTGTTTCCCGTTTTTACTTAGTATTTTGTTTCCGTTGTGTATTTCCTGATGGATCCCCTCCTCCGCCCCAAATTCCTCCTCCTCCTGCTGGAGCAGGGGGACCTATCTCTTGAGGACCATACCAGACTGTTCCTCTTGTTAGCTAACGCCACCAGCTACCCAGACGACGCACTCTACGCATTCTATGATGCAAGCCTGAACACCGTGAGCAGAGCGCTGTCACCCAAAGATGGTCCTCGAGAGGATTTCGTTGCCTTCCTGGAGTGGATTTGCCCCTCACCGTCTCTCCCAAGGATGATCTCACCAGATCCACTCCAGACCCAGAGCCTAGCCCACCATCTCCCCGCAGTGCGGAGCATCAGCCCAAGCACACCGATGACGGAGAGCCATTTCCCGCTGCGATGAACGAACCAGCGCAAAGCCGAGCGACTGAGCGGAAGATCGCCCCGGAAGTTGAGCCCAACATGTCAGACCAAGTGCGAGAGCCGGCGACAGTGCCCACCATGAGGGAGCAAGCCATGGACGGTGTGAGCGCGGAGTGGAGCTCTGCCCCTTGCATCACGGCTGAGGGTGAGCTGAAAGTGCATCTGGGGCTGCTAGACTTGGAGGGGGATCTGATTGATTGGGAGACGGATTTGGAGTCCGACTTTCCCCCTCTCCTCTCTCCTTCGTCTCTGGTCCCCATGTCCAGCCCAGAGGGGGCTCCCGATCCTCCAGTGCCCGCTCCTCGAGAGCTCCCTCCAGAGCGTCATCCTGTTCCCATGTTCAGCCCAGAGGAGGCTCACAAATGCCCTCCCTCCCACCCGCTCCTGCCTCCTCCACCGCTGTCGTCTGGCAGCCCCTCCGCTCGCCCTCAGCCCCTATCTGTACGGTGCGAGCCCCACGGGACTGCCATCCTCCAGCGTCACCGGGGCTGGAGTATCCCTCACCTCCGCCTCCAGCCTCTAAGGCCCGGACTCCGCCTCGGCCCGTTGACCCAGCGGCTCCACCTAGGCTCCTAGCTCCTTCGCCTCCACCATCACCCGTCGATCCACCAGTTCTGGACTCCTCTCCTCTGGCTGCACCTCGTTGCTCTGTCCCACCGGCTCCGTTGGGCTCCTTCCTCCCGCCAGCTCCACCTTGGTCCTCAGTCGCTCCGGCCCCGCCAAAAATCTCCGGATCTCCGCCTCGGTCGCCAGAGCCCTTGCTCCACCCTGGTCCACCAGATCCTCTGCATCCCCCTGGCTCGTTGGCTCTCCGTCTCCACCTCGGGCTCCTCCACCACCTGCTCCACCGCTGTTGGTCGGCCTCCTGGAGTCGGCGGCCATTCCTTCTCCATGGCTCCTCCCTCCGTCCGCTCCATCGTGGGCCATGATCATGGCTGTGGCCTGAGTCCAGCTGGGCTCCTCCTGCTCCGGTTCCCTCCTGTCTCCTCCCTCCGTCATCACCTCCCTGGTCTCCACCCGTTGTCCTCCTCCCGCATATCCGTCCTCCTCCTGAGCCTCCTCCCAACCTCCCACCTTTGCCTCCCTCTGTTGTTGCCTATGGTGCGAGGACGCACCTTCCGGGAGGGGGCGTTATGTCACGCCCCTGGACCGATTTTGTTGTGTTTTTGCTCCTCATGCGCTCCGTGACCCAGTTTCTGTCTCCCGTTCAGTATATCATTTGGTTCAGGTGTGTCTAGTCATTTGTCCCTAATTGTCTGTGAATTTAATGTCTTGTCCGTTCAGTTAGTCTTTGCCTGGTCTTAAACGTCATCCTTGTGTTCTGTGTCTCCTGCGATTCCTGTGTTCCAAGTGACTGGATAATTAAAGTCTGTTTATTGAATGAATTCCTATGTCTCCTTGCTCTGAGTTTGAAGTGTGACAGTACAATGCTACAATATCACATTATTTTAACTAGATTGGGATACCAGAGAACAGAGTATACTTAAAGGTCATCTAGGGTCAAGATGTTCTTAAGTTTCAAGGCTTGTGTCCACATGGTCAGTTAGACATAATACCAAGAAATTAGTTATGAAACAGAATTTGACATATTGGTAGAATTTGACGATTGACATAGCAGGTGTTTCTAGGATGTCATACTAGTAAAACAGTAAACTGTTATTATCATTATTATTATTTTAAACTACTGGTAATTAAATATTTTAGTACGGTGACATTTCAAACATTTAATGTCAAAATATGGTATGTCTATAATTTTTTTTTTATTTAAATGAAATTAAATGTTTCATGTTCATCATAGAAAAGTTGTATCACTGTTAGGCATGGGCCGGTATGAGATTATGACGGTATGATAACCTTAGATATAAAAAATATCACGGTTTCACAGTATCACGGTATTGCGAATACAGCTCTAAAATATGTTATTTTTAAATGTCTGGGTAAAAAACAACAACGTTTTTTCCACTGAACACAATACATTTTATTTTTAAGAAACATATAGAACATTTTGGAACGGTAAACATGTCAGGCTAAATAATTAATATAAATAATTTAATTCTTGTTAGTTAAATTACGTGCAGTCACTTAAGTGAGCCTAAACCTGCAGCTCAATAATAATCAGAACATAAATAAATGATTTTCTGTAAAAAAAAATTAAAAAAAATCCTTCTAAATGAAAAAAAATTACAAATGCAGTCACTTAACCCTCTTATGTCCTCGGGGTCTATATGACCCCGATTGACGTTTCATTAGTTAAAAAAAATGGTTCCCTTCATCTTAGAGGAATGAAATTTTGTGACTTTTCCTACATTATCTATCTATACATGCACAGAAAAGCTGGAAAAAAAAATTACAAATGCAGTCACTTAACCACTGTTCCCTCTCAGCTGCGTGCGCGCGCGCGCGACCGCACTTCTTCCACCGTGGCCGCGCAGATAAATAATGTGCCGCGCACACACAAAAATGAGTTGGGAAAGCCATTTGATTGTATTCTAGTGAAAACGGAACAATTGCAATGCTCGGGTAAACCGCTATAGAGTTAGAACCGGTGAATGCGGTGTACAGGTTTCATAGAAACAGAACGATGTGCGCCAATGAGTCGCTGTAGAGACCGAATACTTTAAAGGTTGCGGACGAAATAACTCAAATCGAGAACCAACGCAAACGCAATGACATGTGAAATAAAACGTCCTCATGTATTAAAGAAGAGTGGCTTGATTAAGTGCTGAAAACAGCAGAGGATGGGCACAGAACGCTAACAAAACTCAGACATTTACAGTCATACACAGGTGTAGTGTTCAAACTGTACTTTAGGGATGTTTAGATAGCTATAGAAGAAGTCACATATTCGTATATTATATTACGTTATGTTAGGCCTATATTACAAACCTAATACAAAATTGACCTTGTTTTTTAATGGAGTCACTTATGCTCATCAAGTCTGTATTTATTTTATCAAAATACAGAAAAACAAAAAACAGTAATATTGTGAACTCTTAGGCTATTACAATTTCTAAAATTGGTTTTCTATTTTAATATATTTTAAAATAATAGTGTATTCCTGTACAGCAAAGCTGTATTTTCAGCATCATTACTCCAGTCTTCAGTGTCACATGATCTTCAGAAATCATTCTAATATTCTGATTTATTATCAGTGTTGAAACTGTTTGCTGCTTAATATTTTTTGGAACCTTTTTTCTTGGATTCTTTGATTAGGCTAATAAAAAGTTAAAAAGAACAGCATTAATTAAAAATATAAACCTTTTCTAACAATATAAGTCTTTACTTTTACTTTTTATCCATTTAACACATCCTTGCTGAATAAAAGTATTAATAAAAAAAAAATAAGAAATAAAAAATGTACTGACCCCACACTTTTGAATAGTAGTGTATATTGTAACACAAAATTGATATTTTGAGTAAACACTGTTCTTTTTAACTTTTTATTTCTCAAAGAATCCTGAAAAATATCACAGGGCCCAAAAAATATTGAGCAGCACAACTTTTTCCAACATTGATTATAAATTAGCATATTAGAATGATTTCTGAAGGATCATGTGACACTAAAATATAATTAATTTATTCATTAAAGAATGTTTTTGCTCAGGTGGCTGAAATGTCCGCCCAATAGAGAGAAGTTTTGCTCAGCAAGAAAAAACATTAAAGGGAACATTGCACTTAACCTAAACCTACAGCTCAAGAATCAAAAACATAAATCAAAACAATTTCTGTAAAAAATAAAAAATGCAGTCATTAAACCTGCAGCTCAACAAGGTTTTTGGAGATATGCTCACTTTCTACACATTCATATTTCAGTCCAAGTTATGAGCGGTGAGGTACAAAGATGTGTGCACATTCACATAAGGAGAGCGCGTGATTGTGTCTCACACACACACACACACACACGGTCTCTCGTATAATACTCAAACAGTGGCAAAGACACCTGAGCCAGCAGTTTGTTTCTTTTTTAAATGACGTGATTTTGAACAGATGTAAACAATGGCAGGAGGCTTAAAATTATAGACGTGAAACCAGCTAAATTTATTGTACTAAATCGCAGAAATGTAGTACTTTAGTCTGCTATTCCCCGCTCTGTGAAGTAACGTGAGGGAGGAAACTAGTTGGCGTTAGCTAGTTAATTAGCCATGTTATCTGCCTCGGTAGCAAGCCAAATAGTATTTATTTCAACACTGAAACAACCGGCGAATGGGTCTCTGTCTTGATTGAGGGTGAAAGAGGGAGAAATGAAGACGACACAGATATATCGTTTGTGTACGACCTGGAAGTATTTATTTAGCGATCGGCGCCAAAACGGCATCTGTACGGAACATCGTTGTGTACGGGACATGATTGGTCTACGTTACCCGAGAAATTCCCATACGGCAGACTTCGCCTTTTTCGACGGGGGAAAAAGTTCCAGGGATTCACCTCATTCGGCCATCATCCTACACACAGGTTACTCTCACTGACCGCTATCCGGAGGAGGAGGGGTTGTGTGACTCGTTACGCTCTTCACTGCTCACAACTGAGGGAGTCCTGCACTTTCCGTATTTGACGACACGTAAAAAAACTGTGCATACCGCAGGAACGGTATAACGGAAATTTTTTTGTGGTTTTGAATTTTCCAAACCGTGGTATACCTTGAAACCGGTTATCGTCCCATGCCTAATCACTGTATGTATGAAATTCAATTTGTAACACATTTTTGAATAAATTAATTGATCCAGACCTTCAAAAAACAAAAACAAAACAAAAAAGACTATTAGCCACCTTTCTACATAATTTAGGCCTACACTAAATATAATTCAGTGTTGTTTGCATCAGAGGTTTGGCTGTTAGCTGTTCTTACTTCGTTGTTATTTATCAAAAGCTCAAGTGCACTGATCTTAATGTGTGCAATAGCTGTCATCAACACACCTGCTTCCGAGAGTTTAATGACAACCTTTGCACTTCTCACCTACATGATGATCTTAACTACTGCATTAACAAAGGGCAAATCCCTATTTAAATCAACTTTAACATTCTTTTGCAAGACATGATGAACAAGGTCGCAAATTGATTTATATTTCCGTGTTTTGTAGGTGCTACGCAAGGGTCAAACTGTGCGGGGACTCCAACGCACCTGAAAGATGGGATAATTGTCGGGCTCCGGGCCAAACATTCAGCCCTCTAATACCCACGAGGGTCCGCTGCGGCGCCACGCATTGCGAAACATCACTCTTCTGTTCTAACGAGGAGTCATGGAGAGAGCAGTGCCCAGGGCACCATCAAGGTTAATCTGTTAAACACAGGGTGACAAAGCTGCACCATCAAATGAGGGGGTTTGCGCATGTCTAAGAGGTGTTTTTTGGAAGAAAAGAAGAGGTTACTGTTGACAGCTTTGCTTGAGATTTTAAGGGTTGCCATCCACCCTAAGGGATCATTCATATAGATAAAACTCAGTTACATCTAACAAAAATAGCATTGCAGTGTTGAATGTTTCTACTGCAGGCCTACTGCGGTTGCAAATAGTTTTATAATTGAGATGCGTTTCACCCAAGGCAAACACGCTTTCAAAGCAGGTTACTAGTTTAGATGAGAGTTCAGTAACGCTTAAAGATTTCATCTTGAATCGTGTTTTCATATTCAAATTTCAAATTACTCTGATCTTGAGATTACAATTTAAGAGTTAGATGCTGCTTTGTGAATGATTAACATTTAGTGTATAGCAAAAAAGAGTTTGTTTTCCATAGAACAATTATAAATTGTTGCACAGTCAATTTCAAAGAAATATTCAGAGTTTGAAACAAGTTAGGCTCAAATAACAGCATCTATGGCATCATGTTGATTACCAAAAAAAAAAAATAATAATTTACTCCGAATACTGAAACCTGATTTGTTAACGTTCATGTAACTGCACGAACAAATGGCATGTCAGCCCACCAAAACAGACAGACAGGGCTGACTGACTACTGTATATAAGTCAAGGCTAAATGCCATTTCATCAGAATCTTTCCCTTTCAGTGCGAAGATCATCTCCTCGCTGGAATCTGAAGAATAATGAAGAAGCCTGCTTATTTGCCATATGTGCACTCTTCTGATTTGGCATCCCAACCTGAGTTGTAGAGGCTTCATGTTTGACCCCTCGACGGGACTCTTTACAGCTCCCCATGAGGGTAGCTAATACCATTATCTGCATTTGCTCATTACTGTCAATAAAGACCCTGTTTGCTTCTTCAGTCTGTGTCCGTGTTCACATTCTGTAACAAGAAGACATAAATACATGTGTGTTAAGATTTTTGTATGAAAATTGAATGGAATGAACATTTTACTTTGATGCCATGACAATGTAAACTTTATATGCTCCAAAAAAAAAAAAAGTTTTAAAAGAAACAAAAAAATAATAATAATAATGTAATAATACTGTAGCAGTTCAATGAAGGGTTGGAATGCATGATGAGAATGATAATTGAACTTTCCTTTATTGCAGGTTCAGGAGATTGTGCACGGTGGAGCAGATGGATGCCCAGAGAGGAGTGAATGGAGTGAATTATTGGAGTGCGTTGAGAATGAAGGACATTCTGAAAACCTTTTGGACACCCCAGCGGAGTGGCTTCAGAGCCATTGGAGGAGGTGGGCTGATTCTGAGACCACTGGATGGGGTGGAAGGCAAGATGGGCTCAGGCCCTTCATTAGCTTCCTTGGGAACAAGGAGACAGGCAAGAGCGTCCGCCTTGTAGTTCTTGGCACCTGGATGATAGGAGATGGAGAAATTGAAGCAGGTGAAAAATAAAGCCCATTTTGCCTGACAAGGATTTAGTTTTTTGGTTTCCTGAAGGTATTTTAGGTTATTGTGGTCAGCTGACATGGTAGATGGTTGTTGAGCCCCCTTTCAACCAATGCCTCCATTCTTTCGAGCAGCAGCTTGTTGACCAGGAATTATTGTAGTTCTTTTTCAGGATGAGTTTCTTGGACAAGAAGGCACATGAATGGAGTTTAGGAGGATTCCCTTGCTGCTAAAACAGCACTACTAGGAGCAGTGCGCTGATGAAGGTGGTCTTGAGCTTCTGGAAGGCTTCTGTTGCACCTGAAGTCTAGGACAGAGACTTGGGCTTGTTCATGAACAGATTTGTCAATGGACTGTTGATGGAGCTGTAGTTCTGAATGAAATGCTGGTAGAAGTTTGCGAACCCTAGGAAGAATTGTTGGAAGGTGTGGGCCAATTCTTGACAACTTCCACCTTTCCCTCGTCCATATGGATACCGTGTTTACTGATGTTATATCCCAGGGAACTGCACTGAGGAATGATATAAAGAGCAATTTTCAGCTTTAAGGAACAGTTGGAATTCTCACAGGGATTTTTTAGATCTACCTCTAAACAATCAGTGAGGTGTAAGCTGATTGTACCAAAAGGTATGCATGAGATTATTTGAATTGATATGAATCAGCAGCCAATTCCTCAAAACATAAAATAGTTACTAATTGCAATAAGAATTTATTTTTCAAATTACAACCACTTAGTGTTCAGTGTTCACTGTGAAAGAATTTAACAGCAACAATAAAACCAAAGACATTAAATACACTAATATATTTGATTCTCATATAGCATATAGATATAGAAATAAGACTTGCATAATTAGTGGCTACGTTTACATGCACACTTTTTGGTTCAATCGGACTGAATTCATTCCGATTGATGAATCTGAATGTAGTGTTTACATGAACACTAAATAAAGTGATCGGGTTGATGTGCGCGTTTGTATGTCAAGCTTCCAATCGGAATTTTTATTTATTTTTTTTTTTTTGACATGCGCACACTACACAAATATGGAGTTACTATTTGCACATAATAATCACTCTCCTACACTGTTTCTTTATTTGTTTTTAACAGTGGAATTAATATTTATCCACTTCTGGATAAATATAACTGCAGTGCCGTGCTGCTCATATCGTGCAATAAAAATGAGCACAAAATGAGTTGCCTGTGGTTGAAAATCCGAAAAAAAGGACTGGTGGGAGGTTGTCCTGCTCCACTTCACAGATGCCGAGTGAAAGGAGAGTTTTATAATGACAAGACACGCATTTATACAACACTTTATTTAAAGGGAAGAACTGCTCGTTCAGCGCGTCATACGTCATGACGCTATTTCTGCGTTATTGCACATGCGCAGTCCTTTCAGTTTCGGTTTTCAATCCGATCGAGTGTTTACATGCACGCTCAATCGGATTAGAAAAGGAATAAACCACCCCCTTCAATCCGATCGAAATTTCATTCCGATCGAGCTCAGTCGGATCGATTAAGATGTTTACATGAAGCCTTTTCAGTCCGATTGAACCGTCAATCCGAATACAAACGGATTATTTGGTTGCATGGCAATGTAGCCAGTGTCTCTGATACAGATTATTTGCAATCGTGGGAGAAAAAAAAAGAGAAAGATGTCATTAAGACATTCATAATAAATCTAACGAACTTGAGCATAGACAGCATGCAAAAGTCCAAAATCCAACTGTCAATTTATTTTATTTTGCTGAGAATTTTAAGTAGGGCTCATTTACCAGAATTCATTAATATTTTAAAGGGGTCATGAACTGACTTTGTTTTTTATTTTGTACTGTTCTCTGAGGTCCACTTATAATGTTATCAAGATCTGTATATACAAAACCATCGTAATATAGAAGTAATAAGCTATTTTCTGTCCTGTTTTGACCCCCTGTCATCAATGCTCCGTTTGAATAGGTGTGGTGGATTGTAGACTCTGAAGTAAACACCCACTGCTATGATTGGCTAACAGTTGTTTATGTATGTTTGACAGTCTATGTCCTTCACAAATGGATGCTACAGTGATTTAAGTTAAAAACGCATAAATAATCATGTCTAATGATCTGTTTAACAGACAAAGCAATAGTGTCTATGTAATAAAATAAAATAAAAAAATTACACTTGTGTTTTGCAACATTAATGTCAGATCCAATATTATCTGCACAACACCATCTTTCAGTTTTAATCTTTCTGAAAATCCTGTGTCAAATTGTGCCTTTTTTGTAAATGAAACCGCGGTATAATGGAGTGAACAAAGGACCAAGTTCTTACTGACATGCTCTGGAACTTGGTCTGGAATCAGAAAGAAGGCAATGCAACGACTGTTTTTCCACAACTTGACACTGCACAGGGTCTTGTTGCCTTCGGAGCCATATTAAACATTTTGTAGACCTGCGTTTGCCTCTCTTGTCGGTGGTCGGGGCTAAACAGGCAGCGATGTCGAAGCAGGCGTTGATCCTCTTCTGCAGAGGTGGTGTTTAGCCATACTATTCCATCATAGAATGGCACATACCACAACCTGTCGTTTTGACTGACTGGCTTCAATATAAGCTGTTTTTAGGCAAACTAAAAAGTTCTGAGTTCTGAAACTTGTAGGATATTTTTATAGTAAAATTACCTCTTAAATATCAAGATCGGTTTCTCTGTTCATGACCCCTTTAAACCTAGAATTGCAGCCTTCATGTTGATTTTGTTCTCTGATCACTGTAATGAACATTAAGCCTATAATTTATTTATATATATTTTTTTACAAATATAATTTTTTACATTTACATTTAGTTATTAGCAGACACTTTTATCCAAAGTGATTTACAATTGAGGACAACAGAAGCAATCAAAACCAACAAAAGAGCAACGATATGCAAGCGTTATGACAAGTCTCGGTTAGCCTAACGCAGTACACATAAGCAAGTGTTTTTTTTTAAAGAAAATAAGTAGATAGAATAAAAAAACTAAAGCTAGAGTTAGAGGGTCAGATAGATATAAAGAAGACCAATAAATACAAAGAAGACAGATAGATAAAACATAATTATATTAGAGTGCTAGAGTTAGAGGGTCAGACAAATATGGAAGAAATGTGTTTTTAGCCATTTCTTGAAGACTTGAAGGACTCAGATTGAGTTGGGCAGGTCATTCCACCAGGATGGAACAGTTAATGGAAAAAGTCAGTGAAAGTGATTTTGTGCCTCTTTGGGATGGTACAATAATGCATCCTTCACTTGCAGAATGCAAGCGTCTAGAGGGCACATAGATCTGAAGTAGTGAATTTAAGTAAAGGGTTGTAGAGCCAGTGGTGATTTTTTAGACAAACATTAATGCCTTGAATTTTATGCGAGCAGCTATTGGTAGCCAGTGCAAATTGATGAACAGAGGTGTGACGTGCGTTCTTTTCGGCTCATTAAAGATTAATCTTGCAGCAGCATTTTGGATTAATTGTAAAGGTTTGACACAACTAGCTGGAAGACCTGCCAAAAGAGCATTGCAATAGTCCAGTCTGGACAGAACAAGAGCTTGAACAAGGAGTTGTGTTGCATGTTCCGAAAGAAAGGGCCTGATCTTCCTAATGTTGTATAAAGCAAATCTGCGGGACCGGGCAGTTTTAGCAATGTGGTCTGAGAAATTCAGCCTATCATCAATTATAACTCCAAGGTTTCTGGCTGTTTTTGGAAGAGTTATGGTTGATGAGCCTAACTGGAAGGTGAAATTGTGATGAAGCGATGGATTTGTTGAAACCACAAGCAGTTCTGTCTTAGCCATGTTGAGTTGAAGGTGATGGTCCTTCATCCAGCAAGAAATGTCTGTTAGACATGCTGAGATACGAGCAGCTATCGTCGGATCATCAGGATGGAATTAGAGGTAGAGTTGAGTGGCATCAACATAGCAGTGATATGAAAAGTCATGTTTCTGAATGACAGAACCTAGTGATGCCATGTGAAGTGGTCCAAGAACTGAGCCCTGAGGCACCCCAGTAGCTAGATGTTGCGACTTGGATACCTCACCTCTACAAGATACCTTGAAGGACATATTTGAGAGGTAAGACTCAAACCACTGGAGATGCCCTTTCCCAATAGGGTTGACAGGAGGATCTGGTGGTTGACCGTATCAAAAGCAGTGGACAGATCCAGTAAGATTAGGTAATGAAGTAATGAAGACTTGGAAGCCGCTCTTGCAAGTCTTAGTATTTTTTTATTATAAAACAAACAAACAGACAAAAAAACGTCTTACTTTTTTAGCTATACTTGTGGCTATGTTAATGGATTGGTTCCATTCACTTTCATTTTAAGTGCCTCACTGTAACCTGTATTTATTTTTTTCTTCTTAAGTTTGTCTTGATCCTAGAAAACCTTCTAGGATCAATGAATGATCAATGAAGGAATGAATAAAATAATGCCTTGCCAATTACATTAACAGAAATTACACTTCTGATCTCTTTTGTTCATAGAGCCGCTTTCTACCAAAATGCACATCAATTTTAGATTTGATTTTGACTTTAAAGAAAGAAAATATGGTAGTGCATGCAGTAACATGGTCTGGTATTTTAAACACTCAAAATATAACACTTTTTGAAGGGTATATGCCAAGCACAATGTAATTATGTTGGCCTCAGTTTCATAGATTGAGACAAGCCCTTTTTTATGGTTTGTAAAGGAAATTATTATCTGCATTCGTTTGTGATTATTGTGATTTTAATTGGCAAAAAGTTCTTCTGATAACCCCTTTTTGCACTCCTAATAAGCCGGCCCTTATGCATTGATTGTTGTCACGCTTAGATATGTTCAAAAGAAATCCTGACTTGGATACCTACAATGAATCAGCATTATGAGTCAACCACATCAAACTGAAAAAAGAACTGGCATCACAATTACAGGCTACCTGAAACAGTTTGCCTGAACAAACTGCTTATTATGCTCTTCCATACCTATATAATTAGAACAGTATTGCAAAGGTATTTTCCATATGATGAAGCAGGTCTGTCCAGAAGTGGCCCTACTCTGTTTGTCCATTAGGAGCTGTTTTTAGATTCAACTATGTAGTTTATCTAGCCCTGATTTGGATATGCATCAGCATACTAGCAGCTTCATGCAGTCTTTATCACGACAGGCATCAAAAAGACAGCATGCCTCATTAAAAAGAAGTGATGTCATTAAATTTATTGGCAATTTCCTTTTTGACATTATCATAGCAGCACCAAAGAGAACTGCTACTCTGGCTCCGGCACCACCCCTTTCATTCCCGTCTCCCTCCCCGGATGCTGTGATCAAGGGTAATTACCTGCACAGACATAGCACTGAACAAAGCAAACAGGGAGTGGCCCCAAATAGGAGGTCTAGACTTGGTGTCTCTCTGCAGTTTTCTCTTCCTCATTCTATCAATTTATATCTATCAATCAATTTGTCTATCTATCTATATCTATTTACTTAGATTGTTTGTTCTTAGCCACTGTGTGTTGTGTGTTGACACATCAGAGACAGAGAACCAGAAAAGAAAAACAAGAACATAATTACAGGAATTACCGTTGGTCTTTTGCAGACCATTTGACATTTGCTTGGCATACAGGAACTTATGGTATTTTTCATACTTAAATTTGTATACTGTGTTTTGGATTTGAACAGTCTATTGATAGAGTATGCATCTAGGAACTTCCAATGAATTTGGTACTTATGTACACTTCTTTGTTTCTTTGTAGAGTAAAAACTGTAATGTAGTGGTAAATAGAGGTATTATTTACAATAAACCAAAGCCTATACACTTTTAAAGTTTTTCTTAAACTATTTATTAAATAACTATAAAAATATACATGTTATGTTATTCATGAATACAACATTTGGAAACACTTTAAGGACCAGTTCTCACTATTAACTAGTTGCTTGTTAGCATGCATATATTGGCTGTTTATTAGTACTTATCAAGCACATATTAAAGCCTTGTTCTGCATTATCATATTTTAGATCCCTTGATCCTACACCACACCTAAACTTAATAAATACATTACTAAGTATTAATAAGCAGCAAATTAAGAGTTTGTTCAGGGAAAACTCTTAGATAATAGTAAATATGTGTTCCCTATTTTAAAGTGTTACCAAACATTTATTAATTATTAACAATTAGGTTAACCGTACCTATTAAGCTCACATACCCATTAAGCACACTTCCATGTTTGAGCTCAGATTATAAAAAGAAAACAATTATGTATTATCATACTGGATGTCTTAACCAATTGATGTGTTGGTTACTACAAGTCAATCAGACCATTGCGTACTGAGATATGAGTCTCCATGTGTTCACACTGTCTGGCGGCCATTTTGCTGTCTGAAAACTTTTACCAAAAGAGGAGCCCTTTAAATGTGCATTTTTAGATATGTAAGCCTTTATTTGGGATAGGTTTCACTACTTACTGTAAAATTAAGAGATTAATGTTTAGACTTTGCATATTATAACCTGGAACTTGGATGTGGGAAATAATTACAGTTAGATCCAAAAGATAGTTTTAGCAACACAGCGCAGATGCTACAGAACAGTTAGCTGACTAGCTGTATAAGATTGTACGCTACGCTAATATAATACTTCACAGGCATTACTGGCTTGTACTTTTAAATCCATAATATTATAAATCGACTGGTCTGTGGTTTTATGCTGCTGTAATTTTTAAAGATTTCATATTATTGTAAGGTGAGTTTAAAGGGTGCACTACTATGAAAATCACACAGTTTCAGTGTGACATCAATAAGAAAAAGTATAATTTCATAGATATTGTTAATAATAGTTGTTCACAATAAAATATGTATGAACGTAATACATGATTTAGATTATTTATTTTGAAAAATCTTGTCATTTTAATAAATATTAAATACTCTTTAAGCTCTTCCACACTGAACGTCTATGTAAACACTTCATGAACAGACTTTAAATATTAACTGATGGTTGTCATTTTAAGTTAATCAATGTTCTATAGTTGTTATTCGATCTACGTCATCAATGTTCGCGGCGGCCATGTTGTTGACATAGAAACCACAGCAACTGTCAGTCTGTCAATTGACAAGCGAGGCAGCTTCGGTATTATCCATGGTATTATCGCTGTATTTTTTTTTAAACAGGGCGATGGTGTGTTGTGTAATACACAGCTGTTCTAACAGCAGCAATAAGAACCCCGGAGTTAGTTTTTATGCGATACCGACTGTCAGAAAACGCGAAGGGAAGGAGACAGAGGAGTTGAGCCAGCGCAGGAGAGACTTGTGGCTAGCTAGGATAAATAGGCTAAACTTTCAGCCAACTCCCCACAGCAAAGTCTGTTCCCATCATTTTACCACAGGTAACGTTAGGGATATAACGTTATGCCTCACAGAAAAGTCTGTTCCCATCATTTTATCACATGTAGGCTATCTTCTCTTGATACCGACGAGATGAAGCCATTAGGCTAACTTACTTCTCCCCTCAACTCAAATCTACGCGCGGGTGGCTAGGGGCGGGCAAATGTCATGTCAACAAAATGGCTGCGGTTAGCTACTTCCGGTGTTTGCGAATAAGCCCTATACTGGTCTAGACTGGTTCTAATCAGACTGGCAACTAGCATTAACTTCTCCAAACTGTAAATCGGTGGAAAATCAGGGCAAAAATTGTGTAGTGTATTCCAGCCTTAAGAGACTACATATAAGATGACATCCATTTAATAAGAGGCTTCATGATGTGGCTAGTTTCTGTGTTCATCCCCATGAATTAAATGTTTTATTGGTTTGCTATATTTGATTTTTGAATGTGTTATTTAGCTGAAAGCAGACTAGTATAGATGTTGCAATGTGCTTAAATGACACTTCATTATGAATATATAACTGATCAAATTGAATGCCTTTTTTCTTGATTTTAGTGTTCTGTTTTTTTCTTTTCTTTTTTTTGTGATTAACTTTGTACCTTCCAAAAATATTTTTCAATTATTCTTTAAAAAGGTTGTTTAAAATAAACAAGAATTTTTAATAAAACATGATGTGAGCTTAATGGGAACAGTGGTGTGTTTAAAGGGTACAAAAATGTACCCATTAAGCACAGCCAGACTTCTTGAATTTAATGATGTACATATCTTAATTGAAATGCTTTTGTCATTTAAAATAAAATTAAATATTTGTATTTATTTTTTTGTGAGAGATTAATGTTTTATTTTAACAACTTTTTGTACTGAAACCAATGTCATGTGCACTAAAAATGTCTCAACGTGGATTTTGGTGAGCTTAATAGGTACATTTACCCTATTTATTAATCATTATTTATGTTCTGTCAATAAGTAATGGTTTCTGAAATTATAAATTGTGTTTAAACTTATTGTTCTTTTGGATGACTGAACAATTTGTATATCTTTAGTCATTTCTTTTTATTTTCCTTTATTTTCATTTTGTTTTTCTTTGTTATACTTGTGCTTATTGTTCAAATCATATCAGAACTTGCTTTTCAAACATCTCCTTTTTATTTTCTTCTCAAGTAAAAACTGTTTCAGTTAACCAGCTTAAACAACAAACTGTCAAGCAATGCCGTATCCACTTTATGCAATGGCTTGTGTAAGTATAATTACAGTTCAATCTCAAGAGCCTTTGATTTTTGTTTCTACCACTGAAGCCATTTGCCCTTTGGTGCCTTATTACAGCAAATGAAGCTGATTACACAACGTTTTGTTGTTATACTTAGGAGGAATATAGTTTCCTTTCCCAAAACCTCTGCTATACGGTGTACATAATGCTTGTGTAATCTCTGAATATTATGTCATATATATGACCTGGAAGCCTTAAATGTGTGCATAGTGGAAACTAATTAGTGGTTTCACTATTACCATTGCTCATACTAAAGTTGGAGTTTTGAACAGTTTTAAAATGCACCAAGCAACCCTCAAATTCCTCTAATTGTATTGTCATTGTAATCTCAAGTGTATTAGTATGTATTTTACAAAACAAATGTGGTTCTACCACACATACATTTACTTACATTAAAATACACAATCTAAAACTATTTACATACCAACAACTTTAAAGACGTACATTTAAGGAACCCTTATTTATGATTATTGAATTTATGGAATTAATCAGTTGATACTATTGTATTTTTGATCATTGAGATTATGTTTTCAGTCGCATTGTTTTATTATTCTGTGTGACTTCTGGTGCCAACTCTTTTCAAATGATTACATAACGTTAAACAAGACTACACGTGAATTACATTAATTCTCTAATCATTTAACTAATACTTGTCTCGTAATATTTGCAGTATTTTGTTTGCCATGGGACACAAATTAACCTTGCTCAATATTCTGTGTACTCGTCAAATATGTTGCCAGAAAAAAACTTGATGACAAAGGATTTAGGTCAGTGATATTACATGCTCATTGCATTGCAATGCTCAATTGCATATCGTCATTCAGACTACTTTGGTACTGCTTTTTGATATTTTTGTAATAGATAATTAATAGTGACTGCACTTACAGTATCAGTCTGTTACATTTTTATTTATGCTGTTTATATTTTTAAGAAATGTTTGGGGTTAGGTTTAGAGGTGAAGTGGGATTAGCAGCTCAAAAACATCTATTTAACAGTACAGCGGGAATAGTAAGGTGGTTATGTTTAGGTGTAGGGTTAAGGGATATAAAATATATCAATAAAATGGTAAAAATATGATAAAAATATAAAGAATAAAATATGATATAGAAGATTAATTTATGTTTTATGATTCTATAGCTGTAAATTAGTAATATGTCCATTTTGTAGGATTTTATGTATCTCCTTTTTTTACACTTTTTCATATAAATTGATGAAATTACAACTTGATCGCAAATGGTGCACAAAAAAAAAAAAAAATTACAAATAATACTTAGCTTGATTTCTTTGTTTTCTTCAATAATGTGATTCATCTAGTACTAGTTTTTGGAAAACAACAACAACAACAAAAACAGCCTAACTGTTTACAGTAGGCAAGCAATGTAGCAAGTTGGTATATTATTATAGAATGTTCACGTCACAGTTGTGAGTATATCAGTGTTTTTACAACAGCTTTGAAAGTGTCTCATCCGATGAAAATTTAGTGTAAGAAGTAGAGTCTATGTGGTCGACTGCAGGCCAACTTTAAAGTACTGAACTCTTCGTATTAGCTTTTAAAGCCAAGTGGTATCAAGGGCTCTCAAAGTATCAGCATTAATATTTCATCTTTGACTTGATACAAAACTCTTCTGCCCTGTCTCTTCCTTTCTCTCACTCTGTCGTTGTCTCTCTTTTCCTTTCTGTCGTTCCCTTTCCCTTGTCCATCCATCTGGAGTTGATCAGCTCATTTCCTGACTAGTATTACAGTGAACAATTATCTTCAGATCGGGAGACAGCGGGACTTGAAAGACTGAGTAGCAGGGGGCCGAAGAGCAGATGAAAAAGGGGGCACATGTGTCCCATCACCTTAATGAAATCAACCTGACCATCCCAGAGCGACTCCCTCTGCTAACACGACACGCTGTCACCACTCACTTACTTCTCCACTCGCACCAAACCGTACAACAAACACACTCAAGCTGACCTGTCACATCTAATATACACTCAATTATACAACTCTCAGACTGTCATGGCTAAGTGGCTACTTCTCTGACTCAATGATTTTGGTGGACAAAAAGTGTAACAAATCAGTCAATGTTTCCTTAGTTTTAGACCTTTAACCCTCTAAGAGATTTCCAAAATAATGCTAAAAAATGTTTCCAAAAACTCACAGAAGAATGTAGATTAACAATTATTGCTGTCAATCCTTGATTAAATGGAAACCATGTCCACCAAAACAAGCAGAGAATTGCTCATTTGCAGGCCCGCCAATCAATTAGACGACAGGCAGAAAACTACTGAAGTTCTTTCTTTCCTTTCTTTCTGAGGGCGCATGCCGGGGCACTGACATTTGAACTTGTGGGCGGAGGGTTCCTGACAGACCCCTGTGGCAGTCTGCTCCAATTGAGGGTCCATTCTAGTGAGAGGACTTTGGAGGGGAGGGAGAGTCCCTCCCACTCTGACTTGCCCCACTGTGCCTGGCGTCTCTCTCTCATTAAATGTTGTTGGGGTCGGAGGCAAATGTCTGCCTGGGCTGGGGGGCAGGAAGGATCGCATTAATGAAGGGGACACCCGCTGTCCAGGTGTCGGGTGACATGCCGTGCCCTGTTTGTGTTTGGGTCTAGAGGGTTTATTGTGACCGCACTTGTGAATAACAGTCTCGGTCTGTTTTGTTGTTTTAGCTCGCATTCTAATTCCTTCAGTGTCCATATTTAGAAAACACACGTGATATCTTTTTCTAAAGAGTTCTTTGAGGTGAGCAGACACCATTCAAGTCAACAATGAGTCCAAATTAAGGTGATGGAAGAACTTGAGCAGATATCTCCAGGGGTAATTCTTCTTCACGCTTTTGCTGTGGCAACCAATATTTTTTGTACCATTCCCTACATTTAAAAAACAATTATGCCAAGCTAGGGCCTTGACCTAAATTAAAAGCCTGTCTCTGTGTTGTAAACCCTTCTCATAAATCAAGGCTTCCGTGCATTGCTCAGTCACTGTCTGTGAGAAATGAGAGGTCGTGCAAGGGCCCCTTCATTTACTTGTGGGCGTTTACACGGAAACTTTAGTCATGAAGGTGGGTGAGTCATGAACCCTAATGGCTTCATCGGTTCAGGGATCTGGCATGGCGGCAATCTGTGATTACATAGCATGGCACATCTCCAGGGATCTAATAAGAGGACCCAGAACCAAAAAGAGGCCAGCTGAATGTTGTTTGTTTGGTCCTTCTCTGTAAGGATATTTATTTATTTTTTTTGTTATGAGGATTTGATACTTTGCCTTCATTAACAATCAGTGCGGAGTGACATATTATTACCATGTATCTCCTTGATAAAAAATAGATATCCAACTATTTATATTCCAAGCCACTTTTAGTGTTGCAGGGACAGTGGAACTTACACATATTTTTCTATACATTACATATACATATACATATACATATAAATAACAATTTTTCTATACATTAAAATGGGAAATTGAAAAATTCAAAACATAAAAAAATATATCAAGTCAACTGGTTTAATATTTATATTGCATTTTCCTAATAACATTTTTTTCAAAGCTTTAAAGAACAATATCACAGTAATAATGGCTTAACTTTCATGTAAAGCTACCTTAAGAAGTTATGCCTCATTTGTCTGTAACCCCCCAGTGAAAAAGTTGGAGGAGACTGTGACAAGAAACCATACCATAACATAACATACTTCCTTTTAAAGAAACAGTTACTTTTTTTTTAGTTCTTAAAAAAACACTTAGTCAGCAGGTATTTGTCAACAAAAAGGTAGACTTGCACAACAGGGAACCTATCATGTGTTGAGTGAATAATTTTTTATATTACATGATAATTTATTTGCCTCTAAGTAATACCTTCCTCCCTTGAGCTAATTGAAGCTGGCGCCATCCTCCTTTGGTGGGTAGCAATTTTCTCTCATTACAGCAAATGTTTGCTCTAAGAGAAGGCTCCGGAAGCCTAATAAGGTACTAATAAAAACAAAGCGATGACAGTTGCTGTCACCTGTGCCAAGTCTTGTCATGCAGTGTAATTAGTGAGACAAGGCTTGTGATCCCCTATTCTCTGCATTATCTGAGTTCAAAGACAATACATATGTTGCTCTCCTCAAACAAGATTTGCATTGCATTGCACCTTCTTACTCTATCCCTTTTGACCCTTAATTGTCCTGAGAGTATTTAGTTTAAACTAAGTTAATGTTTAAAAACTGAACAATGGTGATGTAAAGTTGACAGAAAATCATATTTAATGTTCACATTTGAACCAGAGGTAGGCAGATAACATCTGCCAATCTCTATCATGTTCAGTTGACAGAAATCCCTATTGAGTAAAGAATGATCGAGAAATGATATGGCCAGGTGCAAGTTTGATTTGGTGGATCATAGCGTGTGTAAAGCTGGGCAAATATACGTGTAAACAGTTTGTTAGATTGAAGAAATTTAAATAGCTACACACAAGCATTCCTGCACTGCAAAGCTGAGCCCATAATTACAATGCTCAAGGTGTGTCCAAACATACCAGAAAAACCAGGAGCACTCTTTTTGACATTTTCTGCAAACCTCTGGCAAACCTGCCTCCGTTTATTTACAAAGGTCAAAGAGATCAGAGAGGAAGGAAAGAGGATGTGTTGGTCAATTTCAGAAAGGCTTATCCTAAAGGGTAATTTTCCTGCATCTCTTTTGAACGCTATATTTAAGGCATAACATTGCTTTTTCTTCTCTCTCTCACGGTGAGTATTTCTCATATGTCTCCTGTCAGCTCCTATGATCCTCAACCGCAAACGTATGTCCTTCTCATCTATCACTACAGTTCAGCAGTCTTTCTCAGTCCATCTACGCAAAGAGTTGGATTGTGCTCGACAAGGTGCCTAAGGGCAGGGGCGTGACGGCTGAGTGTGTGCATGCGTGTGTGTTTGCGTGTGTGTGTATGTGTGTACAGGGAGGCGACTCCTCCTGAGTGGAGCCGCTAAACTGCCACAGTTTCTCCCCCGAGGAGAGGCGCCTTTCATCTCCCCGCTCACTGGCGCCTTCACAAACCTCAGATTGTCTGTGAAATCACCCTGCTTAATAAACGCGCTGAGGCTCCTGGGAACGACAAGCTAGCAGAATCTCACCCTGCAGCATTAGTGCACATACAAACACACATAAAGACCAGTCCAACAAGCAGCTGATTGCTGCTCCAGCTATTCATTACAAGAGAAGAAGGGTGATGTTTATTTTAAGTGTGATTGCCCAAATACCCTAAGTGTCATGGTTACAAACAATTCCCCCATCTAGGACGAGACCAAAAGTAATCCGTCTCTGTTAAATGCCTTATTACTGTACAGTTTCTCAGCTTCAGTGTCCACAAGACATAAATTTCATGATAAATACATTTCCTTCTCTCTCAGAGCGATAATTTGCTTCACTTTGAAACTAACTCTCGTGTTTAAAGAGTAAACACCCTAATGCTTTCTTTAGCAGTTTACTGCCGCTGCCAGGAACAGATGCTTTTTCCAAGGAGTTTAGATGGTGTGCAAAAAAATAGCAGACAGCAAGTGGCAAAATTACCTTTTAAAGCAAATAATAACACTTCAATTTATACCTTGGATAGTAATGATATATTGCATTGTAATGCCTCGAGCACATTTTCTTGTATTTGTCTGGGCCAGTATTGGGGGTAACGTATTACAATTAAAGTTACAGATTACTTTTTTCAAGTAACTAGTAAATTAACACATTGCTTTTTAATTTACAAGGAAACATCTGAGTTACTTTCTTTAAAAAAAAGGTAACTCCAGTTACTTTGTGTTCCCATTTATTGACTGACAGCTCTCATGTCTCCATGTTGAGAGAAATCAGGAGTAAGTGCGTTGTGTGCGCTGTGAAAACATGATGCTTATTGACTAAATGTGAACTTGCATTTACTCATCTCACTTACACAAAAACAATTTCCATATTCCACAAAATTAATAAAAACAGTGAAAATGAAACTCAGAATATGATGCAAACTTGCAATAATTAAATATGTTAACATAAAAATCCTATGTTTTTAACCCCATTTTATTAATGAGTGTTTTTGTTGCTGACCTTCAATAATCCAATTCCAATCATATTAATAAGCAAAAAATATTTAAGATAAACATAACATTTAGAGAAACATAACACTCACGGCACTCTTGTCTTTAGAAAGCACAAGAAGCAAATCGGCAGAATGGAACATGCTTGTGTCAAAATGCTTGTGTCTTGAGGCAAATTAAAAAATAAAAATAAAAATGTTTCCAACATACTTAAAAACGCCACATTTATGGTGTGAAGCTGATAAAAGAAAACAGCATGTTTTGTCACAGTGGTTAGTCTGTTTACATTAAAAAACAACAACAACTGTCTAACAAACTGTCTATCTGCTTTATTAAGAATTTTGGTAACAAACTGTCATGACCCTGCAAACGCCAATAGAATTAACTCCCTGAGGATGTATGTTTGTTAGAATAGTGTGAACTAACAGAACTTCAAACAACTAACTCAAATAGTCTTTTGAGTGTTTCAGCATCCAAGTCATTGTAAATATGTTTAATGCATAGGCTACTCAGTCATTACCCTACATTGTTATATTTCTTTCCTATTAATCCATAGCTTTACTTACCAAAATTCCAGAACCTGTCGCTAAATCTGTCGCTGTCATTTTGTCAATCATAATGATGGACACTTTCTTACAAACTCAGTAAGCCAATCACGAGTAATAGAACGCGCTGCCTAATTCAGCAGCGTCCTCATTGGTCAAAAGTTCTACAGTCTCAGTGTGCTGCTGAGCAACGGAGCGCGAGCCTTAATTTGGCAGCGCTCTGATTGGCTGAAAGTTCTGTTGTGGCCGCGTGCTTCAAGGCATCAAAGGCTTCATGCTTTTTGCATGAGACGTCAGAGTGACTTTGAAGTTCGTAAGTCCAGACGCTTGTCGCGAGGAGGATGTCCGCGTCCGCGAGCTTGAAGGAATCAGACGGAGATCGGGACATGGAGCAGCGCAAAACCCAAGTGTCAAGCCACCCATTCAGCGTGGAGTCTCTTATATCTAGCCACAAAACCAGTAAGGACTTTGAAAGACGGCGAGAAGAGGATGTATTCAGCCAGTTTGCTAAACCTGAGATCAGGGATTCTTGTGGTTCGGCTGGAATACAAAAGCACTTTATGCAGACCTCACCCGTCAAATCGGAGTCCCCTGAGCCGGATGACTGTACACCATGGGTTATGAACACTAGATTCGCTCAAACACGTAAGCAATTTCATTTTCTGAACTAACTGTTTATGCTTTAAATTAAATTATATCAATTACGACAGGGTCTATAATCGTCATAAAAATGAAATTTCCTAAAACGAGCAATTTGGCTCATTTTATTGAAACTTATAAAAGATCTAAAAAGTGGAAATGCTATCTTCTTAATTTATAAATAGCAGACATCATATTTGATGTTTACTTCGTATTAGGCAATTTGCAACTAAAGCGAATACATGCTTAATAGTGACTGTGAAAGTATAAATTTAATGGAAACTAGAGACACATGAGGGCCCACTGCCACAAGCAGTTTAATGTTTTATTTAGGAGAACTCTGATTTAATTCAGAACATAACACTAGCATAGCCTAAAGTAATATATATATATATATATATATATATATATATATATATATGATTTTGCCGTTTTTTAAACAACTGTGTTATTAAGCGGAATATGTACAATAGATGACAATATCGACATATATTTACTAAATATAACAAAAATGTTATTATAGCTTTATTTTAATTTTACTTATCCCCTACCTTCGTGTTCATCATAATTATTATTTAAATCATCAAAGTAAAAAAAGAATCAAAATAAAACACATTCACATGCTTACATTATGTAGGTTATACTTGTATAAAGTGTGTGTTTTATTTGAACTATGAAAACACTATAATTAAATTAGTTTATATTGTTAAATATAGTTTATATTGTTGACCAACCTAAAATCTACACGAAATCTATTAATGATTACATTTTGCTACACTAACGTTTAAACTAAACCTTCTTTTCCCACCACAGGCCAGGTAAGTCCCTGTCCTCTCCGCAAGCACAAGACCAACCGTAAACCCCGTACGCCATTCACCACCTCACAGCTCCTGGCCTTGGAGCGAAAGTTCAGACAGAAACAGTACCTGTCCATTGCCGAGCGAGCAGAATTCTCCAGCTCCCTCACCCTCACAGAGACCCAGGTGAAGATTTGGTTCCAGAACCGACGGGCCAAGGCCAAGCGTTTGCAAGAGGCCGAGCTGGAAAAGCTCAAACTGACTGCCAAACCTGCCCTGCACCCCAATTTCAGTTTGCCTCTTCCTCTTGGAACCCAACTTCATTCGGCCATCTCACTCTATGGCCAGTCGTATCCCTACCAGAGGCATTTATTGCCTGTTGCTCCAGTGGGACTTTATGGAACACCTTTAGGGTACAGCATGTATCACCTCGCTTGAGAAGAAGTGCTACAGTATGGACTAGTACTGAACTGTGGATGTACAGAAAGACAATGTTTACAAACTTTGGGTGTTCAAATCCGAAAAAAAAACACCAACCAAAAAAAAAAAAAAACTAATTCAATATTTCAATAATGTGCCTTCACTCACGTCTTAAAATACATAAAATAAAAAGCGGGACATTTTACCTCACTTTCCAATGACTGAAAGATCAAATTTTACCGTGTGGATGGATAATTCTGTTGCCAAATCTTTTGTGTATATTTGTGTCATACATCTTTATGTAATATATTGTAAAACTAATTATTTTGTGTACAAAATACTGAGTTTAAATTCCACTACATTTAATGTTGATGGATTTTTATCCTGTAAGAATGTGTTCTGACAAGTTCATTACACATTGTTTTTACTTTAATTGGTTTAATTGACGGACAATATTTTACAGAGGTCATTCTTTGAAACAAATTAAACATCAAGGTGAATGATTTTATATGATAAATACATTAGTATGTTCACACTGAGAAATTTAAGAATTTGACAGTGAATATGATATATGCAAAGATGTCTTTGAAATTAGTCACTTGTAACTAAAATGTGGAAGTTTATTTTTCTGGCCACATTTTTATATATATTTATACTATAATTCCATGTCACTGAAATTTGACATGTACAGTAAACTGCAATTGGCAAGCAAACACAATAGCATTTGTTTATTAAATTAGTTTATTAAATTAATAATTCTCTTTCATGTTTGAGAAAGTATGTGAGAGTTTTCACAATCACATTTATATTCATAATTTTCTCTGTATTCATTTCCTTTAAGTGCACTTTTTTTTTTTTTTTTTAAAGCAGGTGACACTTCACAATAAGGTCTCATTTGTTAACCTTTTTATTCAAATAGCAAAATGTTATTTTAAAAAAATCCAAGGCTGTTCATATTACAGGAACTACCCAGGTGGTTCCCAGGAATGCTCCTCTCTAAACTATAAATACACTCTTGCATAATGAATTATATATGAATATGAATTCTACTATTAAAAAAAATAAAAAAAATGTAAAGCAATTTCCTGCAAGGAAGCTTTATATTCATTTTCATTAACAAACAGCATGCATATTAGCAGTCTGAGAATACATATGACAGTATATCTAAATATGAACAATGTAAAACTTTTATGAATATATGGTCAATGGTTAAATAATGATTTGTTAAAAATGATATACAGTAGTAATGTTATTATTGAAAGGTGTGCTAAAATGTTACAGATTAGTTCGGTTTTACCTCTTTACTGCCTTGTTATGGCTTGTTCATTAAGTTGTGGCTCTATAAATGGGGACGTTCGAGGGCCTGTTTTACTGCTTCCGCGTGACTTTGATGCAATGAGGAAATCGTTTATGGTCAGCACTTTACTCATGAGCTTCCTTTAATCAAAACACGAACCCAGTCATGCTAATCAAACACAGAGCCGCTAAAGTGTTCGCGGATGTGTTTTATAATGTCGACTTTGAGCCACTTACGAGAGTGCAGTGAATCTGGGCAATTTGCCTGATCCTGTTCCTGTGGTGTAAAAAAAGTCAAAAGGCTCTCTGAAGCTAAATTCACAAAGCGGTCAAGTTGTTCAGAACTAGTTTAAATACCTGCCACATATCAGTAAGTGCAGTCTGTTCTATCCTTTGTTTCTCATTGGAAAAATCAGAAAGATCCATTTCCAGATTTGAGGTTTTCTTATATATATATATATATATATATATATATATATATATATATACATACATATATATTCTTGAAATTAAATGGGGGTGGACTTGGTGGAATTATATGTAATTATATTAAGTCATTAAATTAATTATTTTATTATCATTATCACTATTAATTGATTGATGTATTTATTGATTTTCAGGAGTCAAATGAATCGGGCTACAATTCTAAAATTGCATTTACATGGAGAAATAATAACAGTATTTAACTGCTGGGTTTCCATTCGGTCAGAGAAATACATAAAAATAATTTGAAAGGGGGAAAATGGGTTAATTTAGAAATGCACTATTATTCTTTTTACACATGCTTCATTGCGCTTCAGTAGTAAAAAAAAAAAAAAAAAAAATCAAACTTCCTTGCACTTCAGTAGGAAAATAAAAATAGTCTGAACAGAGCGGGTAATGGTGCCAATCTTACTTTAAAATGTTTCCTATAAAATTAGAGATGGGGATTATTAAAGTCACGATTTCCTACACTCCCAGATTAAGTTATCAAAACTCGTATAATACAGTAATTACCACTGACAAAATAATTGAATCAAACATTTCATTAATCTCATTTAATGTAGCGTACACTAAGCCCTAAGAAAAAGGTAAACTGTGGACATTATGTGCACAGAATGTTCCAGATTCAGCCTGCTTGTGATTTGACATATTTTATCGTCACATTAATGATGATGACTGTACTGTGTACACTTGTGTCAGGAACATGTCGTCCATGTTCAATGTTGTTCCTTCCATTATTCTCTTGATTTAGACCTCCTCTGCTGGTCACAGGGAGAACAACACCATTGTAAGATACAAATCAAAATGACTGGGTGTGTGTACTTCCTTGTGGAATTCCCTTGTATGATATTTTATGCATTCCAAGTCAACTTTTTTGCTTAATATGGTGTTTATGGTTATGAAAAACATTTAGACTACTATATTTTATATTTTATTACTCTAACGATGTCATGTGCTGCAGCCATTAACTACAACTACTAAGTAGGAATGCATTTTCCTTACACGTTGAGTGCATGTCAGTGCACACACCTAAAAGCTTTAAAATATTTATTTTATTTTATTTTAAACAACTATCATGAATTAGTCATTTATAAATATCATTACATTTGCTGGGTAGTCGCACATGACAATTTACAACTTATTCATTCATTCATTCATTCATTTATTCATCCATTCATTCATTCATTTATTCATCCATTCATTCATTCATTCATTCCAAGCTACTTTAATTTATTATCATTTATGCTTTTTTTCCCCCTTCAAACTTTATGGCCACCTAAAAATATCAAAATTAACTGTAATTTGGAAATGCACAACATGCTCATCACAAAGGATGTGTATTCAAGTTACTGTATAAATGAAGTGCATTTTAATGTAAACTTGTAGGCGATAAATTAAAAAAATACTCATGAATGTAACATAGTTAATAGTCCATTTTCAGTTATGAATTCCACCTCTGCTGTAGGCAGCTGGTAGTAGTTAGCATGATGCTATGCACTGAAGAAGACACAGAAAAGCATGAACTTGTTACACAAACTTTTTTTAAATTACCTTCCAAAATAGATCTTGCAGTCACTGGTTCCAAAATGGATGCTTTTCAGATGCAAACAGGTGTAAATAAAGTATTTTTGCGGGTTTTCTTAAAATAAAATTAACTTTGGTTGTAAGTCACATTATTTATTTTAATTTATTACACATTATTAGCATGCTTCTATTTATCAAATAAAAACAAAAAATCAACACACAAGATGAAGTTGACAAATGTTGCACAAGCATCTTGGATTAGGCAGATTTGCATTTAGTATATGATGTTTGCTTTAACTGTAGAGATTTATGGAGGAAATAAAATAAAAATCCTCCTCTAGGTTTCTTATGATAAAGCATACTGCCATATGAAATTGCACGCAGTCATCTAAACTGGATCTGGTAGTAATGAAAACTGCCCAAACACACAAGCTTTACCATTTATTTGTTTGGCCTTGGCTAACTGTTGAATGCTTGTCTATTCCTGACTTCATTAGTCAGACAGCTTGCTAAAGGAACAAGAGCACTGGGAAATTAGCTCTTTAAATGGGGATCAACTGCTACTGGTTTTCCAGTTACCACTGAGACCTTCATATTTAAGTATAATGGAATATTTTCAAGGTAAAATATGTGATTAAATGATTAATTATTATACGCATATTAACTTTCACAAGTGTGTTTTAGAAGCATGTTGTGCTGGGTGATGCATCATGCTATCATAAGTATAAAGGTTATTTTTGGAATTTGTGATTCCATGAAGAACCTTTAACATCCATGGAACCTTTCCATTCCATAAAAGATTCTTTACAGTGAAAAAAAAAAAAAAAGGTTTTTAAAATGTTCTTCACACTAAGAAAAAATTGTTATTTTAAGAACTATTCACAGAAATGTTCTTTGGAGACCTAAAAATGGTCACAGCAAGAACCCCCTTTTAGAACCTATATTTTTAAAAGTGTATGTTGATCTGTCGGTCATAAGAAGGATCACACCGAGATGTAAACATGGGAGTGATGTTGGCATCAAAAACGTGTTTATTTAAAGCAGATGGACAAAGTGAGCAAATAACTATGTTTAAGACCATAAAAACGAAGGTAATAATAAAAACAAGGTACTAAAACAGTAACAACAAATAATGGTGGAGTTTACCACGCTTAAGTGGCGCTATAATAACCTTGTTTGACTTGCTCTTAATTTGTCGAATTCCCCTTGCTACAAGTTATAGCAATCTTGCTCTTATTAATTGGAACATACCATTTTTATAAAAAATCTTGCCTCACCTTATGATTAATAAGTACATGAGAATTAAGGAAATGTCATGGATCGGCCAGGCTCTGAGTCCAATCAATCACAGCACACTCACTCACCCAACTACTAACCAGAGCCACACCTGTGCCTCATCTGATTCACTCATCAGCATCGCTAATTAAGAACACACCTCATCTCTCCTCATTGTCTGGTCTCGTTTATTCGAATTAGACTGCTTACATGTTCTCCAGCATATCTTCCCTCCTTCGTGTTTCCTGTGTCAAATGTTAATGGATTACCTGGATACCTACCACTAGAGACTAGGTGTGTGGCCACCATTCATCCGTTCCACTGTCCATGATCTCCTGCACCTGTAATAAAGGACAGTTCAGTTATCATCAGGATGTGCCTACCCAGCAAGAAGCTCATTCCCAGTTTCATCGGCCCCTTCACCATCACTCATTAGATCAACCCAGTCAGTTGCAATTCCCCGCACACTACAAGATTCACCCTCCCTTCTGTTCAAGCCTCATCACTCTCCTGTTTCTGTTTCCACAGAGCCTGGCCCAGCAGAGGAACCCCCCTTCAGCTGATCCTGGAGTAAATCCTGGAGGACTCCTCGTGCCATGGTGTTCATCTCAAATACCTTGTACACTATGTTGGGAAGATTACTTGGGAAATGTAATAGGTTATAGATTACAAGTTGCCCTGTTTAAAATTTAATAAGTAGTGTAACTATTTCAATTACTTTATTAAAGTAATGTAACTGATTACATTTCATTACTTTTCATTATGAAAATCAGGCCTGCAATCTGCCAGGATGCCAAGTCTTACAGTATTTCTAAGCCTGCAGTTTTCTTCCTAGATTTGAATGGATATTTGGCTGATTTTTTTAATGCAAATCTTACCTAAGCCGAGCTCTACGATCAAAGAACATAGAAGATAAACGGTAAATAAAAATTACCTACACCTTGATCTACATGACAAAGAAAATGTATAGTTTTTATTCTGTGTGAACTCACATGTGTACTCATTAAAGCTCTTTGGAAAATTAACCATGTTTTTAGTATAGTAAATAGTTTAACTATGGCATTTGCAGTAAAATCACAGTATCCACACATTTACTATTATCTCACTATAGTAACCATAATTATACTATTTGTAGTAAAACTACAGTAACTACAAATTTAACAGTTTCATTATAGTAACTATAATTTAATATTTGTAGCTAAACTATGGCAATACAAATAGTAGGCTAATATATCAGTCAAAAATGGCTGCTACCATATATAAAAAAAAAACCTTACCACTCAGGCACTTGGGTAAATTGCTGCTAAAAACTGGTCAAGGAAGCATATACATCTGAACATTATTTTACTGTCAAAACACTGCCCATAAATACATATATTTTTTGCAAACAAATGATCAATAAGTAGGTTAAATGATCACACAGGTGAAAATGTTTTACTTCACTTTTTAACAGCTTTGGAATCTAAACTGGGAATCGATAAGAATTGAAATCAAAAAGCAGGATCAGAATGGATAAAATTCCAACAATACCCAAGCATAGCCACATGTTGTGGAGTTCACTGATTTCTCAGCATTTTATGAACACTGATCAGTTGATGACAAAATTCAAAAAAGATGGTTCTTTGGTGCAACATGCACACCCATGGCCATACTGAGAGAGTATGTTCCAGTTTTCTGAAAAGACTAAAGATTTGTTTTCTTTTCAATGTTTGCTTTGTTTGCCTAAAATTAACCATATCATGGCCTTCAATATCTCTTTGAAAAATAAATTTGTAAC
Organism: Onychostoma macrolepis; assembly: GCF_012432095.1. Taxonomy (NCBI): domain Eukaryota; kingdom Metazoa; phylum Chordata; class Actinopteri; order Cypriniformes; family Cyprinidae; genus Onychostoma; species Onychostoma macrolepis. Next base: position 5,100,453 of record NC_081175.1, on the reverse strand, counting down.
TTTTAAACAGATATTAAAATGAGTTCAATGTAGCTGTAGGAGTGTTAAATAAAAAATAAAGATGATTATCTTCATTCAGTTGTTCCATTTATATTGGTTTGGTAACATAAAAGCTCTTAATTCCAAAGATAATACAAGCTAATCAGTATATTCAGTAGGTTGCATTAGTGGCATAAGGTATTGTAAGTATACAACAATGTGACAATAAAACAATGCGTTTACTTTTTACTTTTGATACTTAAGTATGGAAGAAAAGGGCATGAGACAACACCCAGTCCCCCACGTGAATTAATCTAAAACACGCACAGTGAGTCTTCAAATTCAGTACATGCTCCCTGTTGAAAACAGCACATCAGCCTACACTGCACACATAATTAAAGGCGTGTTACTCCATTCACTATACTCCCCGACTCCCCTCTTACACCGATCTCCCTTCACACACCCACCCAATTCATTCTTTCATCCACATACACAAGCACAGGAATTAAAATTTAAAATGCTAAAGTTAAAAAGAAGTTAAAATAAGTTGAAATGCGTCCCTCTCCCCTGGCTTGCAGGACCCAGCCGTGGGGTGAAGAGTGTCCACAGTAAACAGTCAGTCAGGAGAGAAGCACACGATAAGGAGGCAGAGTTGAAGTTCACTGTTCTTTCACAACAAGTTCATTCGCATTCGGAAACAGGGAAACAGGGTTGCTGCAGGATTTTTAAGCTCAGATTTAAGACTTTTTAAGACCTTTTTTAAGACCTGCACAAATAAAATTAATACCATATAAGCGGGGTAGGGCAACGTCTATGGTAAACTATTAAACTGTAAAATGACTGTAAAAAGCATGATTTACAAATCAGATAGAAGTTTTCACAAAAACAAAAAGTTTCATAAAATGATACACTTCACATTTGTGTTTAAACCATTTTTTAAGAAAATGCATATGTCAAAAGTATTAATTATTATATTAATTTAAACAATTATTATCAATAAATTATTATATTAATTAAATAACATACAAACACATTTTACTGTTTAGATTTTTATAATGAATTATCTTTTTATTGATTCACCAGTTCACATTTACAGCTCTGCGTGTTTGCAGGGTAAAAACATGGGTCGATTTTCATATTGGTCTGAACAAAAAACAACCCAATGTTCCTTCCGTACCGGAGGCTGCAGTTCTAGGACTGCATAGAACCCTATTTTTTGGGACAGTGCTATCTATTCCAACAGAGGAGACCTGATTCAAACATCAAACAAACAGTTGCAAAGGCTAGATCCATGGAAACTATTAATTTTTACTTAATTTTAACTATTAATCTTTCCATCTTATTTTTAATGTAAGAGCTAGCGTGAACTGTTTGCGGCGGAGTCCGCAATCTCCATTTAGCCTTTTTAGCTGTGCAAAAAAGTTCATTGTGCTGCTGGATTTTGTAAACTGGTATTTGTATTTAAATTATTTTACTTTTATTAAAGTACTAATAATCACACTAATTTGTACCGCAATTGTTTTACCATTTCCTGCACTTTAAGTGGGTCACACATCAGACGTGAAGCGCTACGGCTAATGAACTGAAGTCTCGCACAGACACAAGTCTTCTTTCCAAGAAAACTGAATTTAAAACCAGAATATATAGAATATATTGAAATAAATTATTTTAAATATTTCAAGAGGGTTACCAACGGGTATGTTTAGGGTTAGGAGTTGGTTAGGACAATAATTAAGTGTATACAATTAAACAACTACTTAATTTGTTAAAAATAATAATATACAGAATTGAATGGCAAGTGCTATAAAATAGTATGAGCCACTAATAGTTAGTCATTTAGCAGATGCTTTTATCCAAAGTGACTTACAAATGAGGACAATGGAAGCAATCAAAATCAACAAAAGAGCAATGTTATCCAAGTGCTGTAACAAGTCTCAATTAGCCTAATGCAGTACACATTTTTTTTATTATATAATAAATAAAAAGAAAACAGATAGAATAGAAAAAGAATAGAGCAAGCTAGTGTTAGAGACCTTTTTTGCTTTTGTTAATTGTATAATTACAATTAACAAAATTAGGACCTGAAGTGGGACAATCATATTGAGTCCATTGTGAAAAAGGCCCAGCAGAGGTTGTACTTCCTTCGGCAGCTGAGGAAGTTCAACCTGCCACAGGAGCTGCTGAAACAATTCTACTCTACCATCATTGAATCTGTCATCTGCTCTTCAATAACTGTCTGGTTCAACTCAGCTACCAAATCTGACCTCAGAAGACTACAGAGGGTAGTCCGGACTTCTGAGCGAATCATTGGTACAACCCTCCCCACTCTCCAAGAACTGTACTTATCCAGAGTGAGCAAAAGGGCTGGCAAAATCACTCTGGACCCCTCACATCCAGCACACTCCCTCTTTGAACTGTTGCCGTCTAGTCGACGCTACAGAGCTCTGAGCACCAGAAAGACCAGGCACGGGAACAGTTGACAATAAACATGGAACACACAACACTATTATACATTATTTACTTAAGTCAAGTCACCTTTATTTATATAGCGCTTTTAACAATACAGATAGTGTCAAAGCACTTAACAGTATCAAATTGGAGGATATAGTGTCAGTAATGTACAAGATTAAACACTCAATTTTCAGTTAAAGGCATTTCATTATTGAATTCAGAGATGTCATTGTCTAGCTCAGTTTAGTTTAAATAGTATATGTGCAATCAAATCGACGATGATCGCTAGAAATTAAATGTCCCCAACATAGCAAGTCAGAGGCGACAGCAGCAAGGAACCAAAACTCCCTCAGTGACAGAATGGAGAAAAAAACCTTGGGAGAAACCAGGCTCAGTCGGGGGGCCAGTTCTCCTCGGACCAGACGAAACCCGCAGTTCAATTCCAACCGCAGCCATGTCAGATTGTGTAAAGGGCTTATCTGATTCCCATGGTCTTGTCCCGATGGAGCATTTCATTTATAATTTAATGTATTTGTTATATTTGTGTTTTATTCATTATTTGAAGTTTTTCCATTTATATGATTTATTCATTTGCTATAATTGTAATGTATAGTTTAATGCATTTATTGTTTCTCGGTCTATTTTTATAATATATATTTGTTTGTTTATTCTAATTTTAATTTATAGTTTAATTAATTTAATATATTTCTGTTGTATATATATATATATATATATATATATATACTATTTATTATTTTAGAATGTATTTATTCATATTTTCAACAATAATACCTATAACAATAATAATATAACAATAATTAATAACAATAATAGTATTATGTAGTTAGGTATTTTATCATATTTTTAGTTATTTTGTTATATTTTTAGTTTTATTGTATTTTAGTCAAGGTCTTCACTGGGGATATGTCTCTGGGGCTCATCTAGGTGTCCTGGTCTCCGCTGACGATCAGGGCTGTAGACATCATCTCTTGGTGCTGATCCACCATCTGAACTGATACGGACTGAGAAACAGAATAAGAAAGAAACAGACAAATATTAGCGTAGATGCCATTCTTCTTACGATGTAACGAGTACATCGGGTGTTATGGGGAGTGTTCCCGGTTCCGGTTGATCTAATTAATGCAGCCTAACAATCCTTTAACGGATTTGAATAATAGAAGCGTATTAGTGTGTTATGTGTAAACCAGGTTAAAGAGATGTGTCTTTAATCTAGATTTAAACTGCCTGAGTGTGTCTGCCTCCTGAACAGTGTTAGGTAGATTGTTCCAGAATTTGGGTGCTAAATAGGAAAAGGATCTGCTGCCCGCAGTCGATTTTGATATTCTAGGTATTATCAAATGGCCAGAGTTTTTAGAACGCAGCGGACGTGGTGGACTATAATGTGATAAGAGCTCACTCAAGTACTGAGGAGCTGAGCCATTCAGGGCTTTATAAGTAATTAACAAGATTTTAAAATCTATCCGATGTTTGATAGGGAGCCAGTGCAGTGTTGACAGAACCGGGCTAATATGGTTATACTTCCTGGTTTTAGTAAGGACTCTAGCTGCTGCATTTTGGACCAACTGTAGTTTGTTGATCAAGCGTGCAGAACAACCACCCAATAAAGCATTACAATGGGCTCTATGCACGGCGGTGCATGACGTATTTCCGGTGAAATCTCAGAACCCTCGTTTACTTCCGCCGACCGTAGAATACTGTGCTACTACAGGAATGCTAGTCACCAAAACAGCTACGGATAATTGTGTTGATACTTGTTTGCTTTATATAGATATAGCCCACGTATTTACGTTTACCTCATTTACATCATAATGACATCTAAACGTATGAAAGTATAATTTCAAAGACGGGGGGACAGCACTTCTAGCTACCACTGCTGTGTGCCGCAATGTACAGCATCCTCAAAATTTAACTCTTTCCTCAGTTTCCACACATTTCCCAAAGACAAGGAAATATGGAAGAGATGGGTAGTTAATATACGACGAGACAGTTTTACAGTTACATACAAGACAAGAGTGTGTAGCCGACATTTCCAAAGTACAGACGTGATCGAGCCTCCAACTCCAGCCGGACGCAGACGTTTGAAGAATGGAGCTGTCCCGGTGCTTTTTCAGTGGAACGACTTCACTCTTCCAGCCCCATGGACCGGAGTTTGGGAAAGGGTAGAGCGACCAAACACAGACACACTGCATACTGATGACCCCTCTATGGGTGTGGATTGTTCAGACCATGACTACTGCTCCACTGCTGAGCCTGCTGCCCTGGATTTGTCCCTGGACCACACTGAAGCTCTACGTGTGGAAATTGCGAGGCTCCAAAAGCAAATTGAGGAGATATCCTTCAGCAGCAAGTTTTGTTTGGAGCGGTTCGCTGCCTCCAATGATGACATTAGGTTTTACACAAGGTAAGCTGACAATGTCAACAGTGTTTTTCAGATCAATGTAAAATTATTAGGGCTATCAACAACAAATAGCAGCACACTGTGCTTTCAAGAATGGCTGAAATGAAAGTAAACAAACTCCAAAATGACTCTCTGTCTAGATGGAGTTGTGATGTGTGGTCCAGTTTCTATTCTTATTAAATTACTTTGTAAACGCTGGCAGGCTTTTTTTTCTCTGTCCTAATATGTTGTTGTGTTAATGGAAATTACAACTAGGATGCTAATAAATCTGCAATTTAATACAGTCTAAAGACACTTAACATGCTATCTAAGTAAATATGTCCGACAGATTTGCAACTCATGCCCACTTCATGGACTTTTGGAGGCAGATAGAGCCAGCAACCGGCAAGATTGTGCGTGTGACAAGTGCACGGACTGCAGCCAAGACAGATGAGGTCCCTCACACTGCCAGTGCAACGGTAAATGTATTAAGCAGCATTTAATATGATTCAGATAATGCATCTTTATGTTTTACAATCAAACGTACTGTGCTAGTTATGCTGTTTGTGTAATAGTAATAAAATTATTTTCTTCTTTTCACAGTCTCTTCAACCCATTGATGAGTTTTTTCTGTTTATGACATATCTGTCATTGGGCCTGATGCAGAAGGATTTGGCCCACAGGTTCAGAATCCACCAATCAACTGTAAGCCACATCATCAACACATGGGCTAACTTTCTCTATACTGTACTTGGAGCTGTGGGCATTTGGCTGGATGAGGAGACTGTCAAAGCTCACATGCCAGATGTTTTTCAGTATTACTGTGGTACACAGGTGATTTTGGACTGTACTGAACTGCGTTGCCAGACACCAAACTCTCTTCTCCTTCAGAGTGAGGTATTCTCTACCTATAAATCTCACTGCACATTCAAAGGGTTGATTGGGATGGCCCCTCACGGTGCGGTAACCTTTGTGTCATCTCTCTATGAAGGTGCCATCAGTGATCGAGAGATTCTAAAGCAGTCTGGTATTGTCTCTCTTCTAAAGCCAACAATGGCTATAATGGTATGACTGGTAGACTGTGTGCCCTGCAAGGTCCACATACCTACCTTCCTGTCAAAGAGAGCACAACTGTCTGGGCCAGAGGTCAGGAAAACACATTCTATTGCAAGACTGCGAGTCCATGTTGAGCGACTGATTCGAAGGGTGAAGGAGCACAAGATATTCAGTACGGTAATCCCTCTTTCACTTACAGGCAGCATGAATCAACTTTACACAGTAGCCTGTCTCTTGGTCAACTACCAAAACGGACCCTTAGTTAAAGTTTGGCCAAGCAATTACTAATGCTGTATAAGCAGAATTAGACAGAAATGTAATGTCTATAAATGTATATACTATATAATCACTTGAAACTAATCATTTTTGTTTTAAGCTTAGAATAAGCCCTTCATATTATTCACTGTACATACATAATTTGTAATAAAATTGTCAACAAATGTAAAATTGTGAAAAAATTCTATAATCAAAATGACCTGACAAAATAAAAATACATGTTTGTAAAATCTTGCATGAACTTGTTTCTTCAGGACTGTGCCTCTTCAGTTACTTGTTCCTAGAAAGGTATTTTGACAGATATGTATAAAAAACAAACAAATTGTCAGAGAGTCACCTCAGTTACTGCAGTCTCCACTAACCACACTCACCAGATCCCAATCCCCGGATTACTTATCACTGCCACCTGTCAACAATCATCAACGACACTATATCCCTGCACTCCTCCCGTTCACTCACTGTCTGGTCTCAAACTTACTGTGTTGACTTACCTGACCCACTTACCTGTGTTATCTACTTACCAGTTGTTCCTGTGTTCCTCTCCCTGCTCTCCACGCTCCACTGTTCCCTCCGGATCCCCTGGAAATAGGAAAAGGACATTCACCCTCAGATAAGCCCCACTGGCATCCCTGTTCCCCACCTGCTGACCTGGACCTTCAGCTCATCTCATTCCCCTCTGCACCTTGTCAATAAACCTGTTCACTATATTGCACTTACCTCTGTGTCCTGTGTCTATCAGCTGACACAAATCACACCTCTGTTTCAGGGAGCTCAACACAGAAGTGTCTCTGTAAATGCGCTGCACAAACATGTCATCATGGGCGCAAATAACAAAGTCAAACCATTCCATGCCTGTGATAAGCAACTGCCCCTGCACTTGCCAATAATAAGGATGGCTTTCCTTCAGTTTGTATATGCCATGGTCAGCTCTGAGGTACCTGCAGTCAATGTAGCTTACTGCATTTGGGCATTTTATTTCAACCAAGCCAAATGATGGTCTCTCAAGTGGGTCATATACCAGCCCATCAGGTGACGCACCCAGCCAAGTTGCATCTGGATGAATCACCAGTCCACATTTCCTTAAGTTGAGGTTTTTCAGAGTTGCATAGTCCTTTAAGGCACCTGCCTCCATATCCAGTCCCCTCTTCATGTGTGCTGTTTGGTTTGTCCCTCTTATGATCCTCTCAGCTAGGTTTTCTGCAGCATTTGAACCTCTAACATGGCTAACCTCCTGAAAATTTGAAGCGGTCACTCTCTCCTTCCTCAATGAATGCCACTCAGGTGCTGCACATTGGCATCTTGTTACTGCTTCTATGAGGTGTGACTGTGACAAAGTCACAGACAATGAATTGAGATGCAGCTGTTCCTGATTTGTTGGTACATATGTACCAGTTGGATTTAACTGGTAGCCCTCTGGTGGTACTTTAGGGAATGGGTGTGCATCCTTATGGGTGATAACACCATCAGGTGTAGGTGGTGGATGCTGATACGACAGGATACTGCCAGCTTGTACCTTACCAAAGAAGGAGTCCACGAGTGGCTTGTCAGGTAAGAGATTCATTTTGCAGATAAGGGGAAGAGAGTCTGGTTTGAAGTCAGCATAGGCAGCTTTAGGGTTGAGGGTTAATGGGACTGGCAGCTCACCACTGTAGGCCTTGTATAGTGCAGATCTGGAATAATATTTTCAAGCAATCAATAGTCATTTTTGCTACACAGTATAGTATAGCAAACCTGTTTACACTGACTCTACATACCTGATTCCACTTGCTGAAGTAGCACCTGGTTTTGGCTTCACGACCACCATGGCATCCACAGGTCCCGGTTTCACTCCCTATTCATTAGATGACATTAAAGGGTTAGTTCACCAAAAAATAAAAAATCTGTCATTAATTACTCACCCTCATGTTTCAAACCCGTAAGACCTTTGTTCATCTTCAAAACACAAATATGAACACACTGGCTTGTAGTGCAAACAGTTTTATCATTTACTGAACTTTGTTTTTCTTCTCGTTATTTCCCTACAGCAGCTAAATAACTGTAAGTCTCACACATTCACAGTTACGTCCACGTTGAAAAATAAAGTGAATAGCAAAAAACAATATCCAAACAAACATTGTGCCAGATATTTAATTGATCCAAACCATTGTTCGTGGTTAATGCCACTTCTGTTCCGTTTGGGTACATTAAAGGACAGGAGGGACAACAGACATTCCACATTCAGAGTAATGGGCTGTCTGGTAAAGCAAGGTTGCACATCCCACTCCCAGCCACACAATAGCAGGAGCTGCTAACCAGCACAACTGGCTCTGAATCACGTAATGTCATCTGAAATATACAAACAAAAAAGTATTAATGGGTATTTAAAAAGCAGAGTCATCAAGTACATCAGCAACAAAGTTGGATCCATATGTATCTATGCTTGGAACAGGTAAAAACAACCGTTTGAGGTAGAACATGAGCAGTTTGAAAGGCAGCAAAGTAAGTGAAATGCTTTCTGCATCCATTGCATCAGGTAAAACTACATTTTATATCATTGTTCTGATGATTTTAAAACTAACTCACATTTGTTTACAGTGTTACAGACTAAATAGAAAGCATGACAACTTCTACACTCTGCTACCCTGTATCTGCATTGCCACTGTTTCAGCTAGAATTTGCAGTGATAACACAGTGCTATTCATCTATTGTGGATAGAACTGTATATTTCTTCTTTATTTTGTACAATCATCCTGCATACTAGCTAAGATAATATCTGTGTTTCTGTGCTTATCCAAACTGAACAGTGGTAACGTTAGAACAGTAAAAACTCAGAACATGTTCAACAGAACTTCACATTTAAGCTACCAATCCTACTCTAAGTTGGTTTGGTGACACTGATTTCTTCATAGAGCGGTAGCAATGAGCTCTCATTGAGATCTCATTTGTGGCCCTGTTTTTACCTGACACAAAATTACATACATATTTGATATAAACATTTCTACTAAGGTGATTAGCCTGCAGATGGATGGATCATAAAAATAACAGTGCAATATTAGCCCTTCTAGTTCAGGCTAGCTAAGTTTGCTCTGTGGCGTTGTAGTGCACATCCGGGCAATTCTTCGCACATAATTAACTGTAAATTTGGGCAACTCCAACAAACAACGTGTAAACTTTGACGACTCTGGCATCATCCCGTTTACCTCCGCTTTAAATCTCCCGTGCCGGAAACTGAAGGGCGGCCTTGTGCCAAACGCGGAAGTAACACGTGCATAGAGCGTATAGTCTAAACTTGAGGTCATAAACGCATGAATTAGCATTTCTGCATTTGACGTTGAAAGCATAGGTCACAACTTTTACTAAGTCGCAACTTAACACACATACTTATTTAAATTTCAAATTTGCACATATCATACATGTACATACATAATTGTCTATATTATATATTGTGTTTTTGCTATTTTGTACATTGTCTATTTGCATATTATTATCTGTGTCCTGTCCTGTCGCTGTCATTCTGTTGCACTGTGGAGCTTCTGTCACTATAACAAATTCCTCGTATGTGTAAACATACCTGCCAATAAAGCTCATTCTCTTCATTAAAAAAGAAAACCGATAGAATACAAAAAGAGTAGAAAAGCTAGTGTTAGGTTTTTTTTTTTTTTTTCTTTAAGAAAACGTACTCGTAACGTTCCCTTCTCTGTCGGTCACTACGAGTCACGTCGGTGATCGACGAATTGGGATCTCGCCAGAGAGACCAATCCACTTCGAGTGTAACTAAACAAGCCAATGGACATTGGCAAGCATATTCCGCATCTGGCTGCCACACCCCGCAGTGCGGGTATAAGAGGTAGCAGGTGCACCGCATTAATTCATCCTTTTGCTTCGGAGCCGAGCGGTGGTGCATCACTACTGCTCTCTACTTCGGTGTTGCAGAGAGAACGAGCGAGTGTGGGCGTTACGGCCACAGCAGCGGTGGTCACGGTCTCATGGCTTCAACAAAGATTGTGCAGACAGCCGCACCAGGAGTGTGCGGTGGACAGCTCCCCTGCGTGCTTCAGCACTAAAAGAGCAATTTCTCTAAAAGAGCAACACGGGTGATCGCGTCTTTTTAAAGATGTCTTATTACACTTGCGTTTCTGGGTGTGGTTGTTTCCTGGCGGCTCAGGACGGTCACGATCGCTCCCTCACGTGTCTGGGCATTAAGCATGCTGAGGAAGCTTTCGTGGATGGTGCATGTTCTTCTTGTAGGGACATGACCATCTTAGAGTTGCGTAATAGACTCCGTTATGTCAAACATGGCGGAGTCCCTCTGCCTCTGCCAGCGTTCGTACTGGCACCCGGGGTGGCGCTGTGTCTGGTGGAGTCAGAGGTGATTTGAGGATCAAGGTGAGGGCTTCCCCAAAGGGAGTTCCTCACCCCTCAAGCACTCCGCAGCCGGTGCAGCTGCTGGTGGAGCGGGCTGGGCCCTCTGCGTGACAGAGGGCACCACTTGTTTCCTTTGGTGTCCCCTCTGACGACCAGATGTCGATCACTGCATCGGAGGGCGAGCCCTCTCTCTCCGGGGATGACGACTCGGCTGCGTTGCCCCCTTCAGGTGAGGTAGCATTGTTCGAGCCAGACCCAGAGATGATGGCTATGCTTTCCCGGGCCGCTGAGAATGTTGGGCTCATGTGGAATCCTCCACCGCGTCCCAATCCTTCGAGGCCGGACGAATGGTTTCTCGGTGGGGGTCGCGCTGGTTCTCAGTGTCCCCCTCCGGTGCCATTCTTCCCGGAGGTGCATGAGGAGCTCACTAGATCATGGAAGGCACCTTTTACTGCCCAAAACAAATCTTGCGGCTCGATTTGGGGTATGCCGGCATCCCCTCAGTGGAGTGGTCTGTGGCCATGCAAATGTGTCCGACAGCCGCTACCACTCTGCGGGGTAAGGGCTGTTGCACTTGAGTCCCCACTTCAGGGCGTCACACACCGGGCTGTCACAGGTCTCAAGCCGGGCTCTTGCGTTTTCTCCCGCACGTGGAGGAATCAGGTGAGTGTCACACTTCACACCCAGACCCCGCTCCCTGCCATCACAGGCCCCGGGCCGGGTCCCTGTGTTCCACCACGCTGCCCCACCACGGGTACTCTTGTAGCCTGGCTAGCGCTCCCCAGTCCGTCTCGGTGACTCCTGCGGACCATCAGACTCGGCTATGCGATTCAGTTCGCCCGGCATCCCCCCAGGTTCAGGGGCATCCAGTTCACTTCAGTCAAGGCCATCAATGCCCCTGTCTTGCGTGCGGAAATCGCAGTCCTGCTGGTGAAGGATGCGATAGAGCTGGTCCCTCCAGCCAATATGAGGTCAGGGTTTTACAGCCCTTACTTCATTGTGCCCAAGAAAAGCAGTGGGTTACGACCGATCTTGGATCTGTGAGTTTTGAACCGTGCACTTCACAAGCTGCCATTCAAGATTTTGACGGAGAAACGCATTTTCGGGTGCGTCCGTCCCCAAGATTGGTTTGTAGCGATTGACCTGAAGGACGTGTACTTTCATGTCTTGATCCTCCCGCGGCACAGGCCATTCCTGCGGTTCACATTCGAGGGTTGGGTGTATCAGTACAAGGTCCTGCCCTTCGGGCTGTCCCTATCACCTCGTGTCTTCACCAAAGTTGCCCTTGTTCCCTTGAGAAAACGGGGTGTGCGCATCCTCAACGATATGCTCATACTCACAGTTGTGCGCACACAGGGACCTGTTCCTCAGGCACCTCAGCCAGTTGGGTCTTCGGGTCAACTGGGAACAGAGCAAACTCGTGCCAACGCAGATGATCTCTTTTCTCGGCATGGAGTTGGACTCGGTCAACCAGACAGCACGCCTCACCCAGGAACGTGCTCAGTCGGTGCTGAACTGCCTCAAGACTATATCAGACATGACGGCGGTCCCAATGAAACTCTTTCAGAGGCTCCTGGGGAATATGGCTGCAGCTGCGGCGATAATTCTGCTTGGTCTGCTCCATATGAGACCGCTTCAGCACTGGCTCCATGGCCAAGTCCCGAGGTGTCTATGAAACCATGTTGTTGTAGCACATGCAGAATGAGACCTGGCATTGTCTTGATCTAATAACCATGGACTTCCCATGAAAGATGTGATGGCACTATATATCTCTGTACAATCCCAGTAAATGCCTCCACACATAAGCCAGTCACCCATGCTGTTTGCACTGCTGCACCCTCATATCATGACAGACGTGTGCTTTTGCATCTGTCACTGATGAAAATCTGGATGGTCCCTTTGGTCTTTAGGACTGAAAACTCAACATCCATTTTTCCCAAGAAACAAGTGGACTAATTTGAGCACAGCACACATTTCCACTGTCTTTTTGGCTATCTGAGATGGGCTCTGGTCCTGATAATCTGGTGTTATCACTGCATAAAATTGATAGCTTTCTCCTTGAGTAACAGAGATTCAAGTTGCATTTCTTGATGCAGCAGCAGACTGTATTAAGTGACAGCAGTTTTCTGAAGTTCTCCTGAGCCCTTGTGGCTATATTTAACACTGCAGCATGATGTTTTCTCATGCAATGCCATCTGAGGGCTCAAAGGTCATGCAAATTCACACTGAGATTTCTCTGGATTCCCTGAATCTTTTCACAGTATGGTAGTTGGTGAAAGGCCTAAATTCTTTGTGATTTTGCATTGAGAAATGTGATTTTTGATTTGTTTGGCACAAAGCGATGAGCCATGACTGAGACTGAGATGATCCTTTTATACCCAAACATGATACCCTGGCCTAGTTCACCTGCTTACTTGTGAACTGTTTCAAAATAGTTTAATTTGGAAATTCAATAGCCTTTTCATTTTTATTTTGCCTCTGTCCCAACTTAATTGGAGTGTATTGCAGCCATCAAAATTGAAATTTGTTTATATTTATAAAATGCATTTATGTTGGTCAGCAAAAACATTGGAAATATTTTCTTTGTACTTCTGTCAATTAAATAAAAGTTAAAGAGAACTAACAAATCACAGGTTCTTGATTTTATTGCATTTTACAAAACATCCCAACTTTTCTGAAATTGGGGTTGTACTTTGAAGTATTTGTAAGCAAACTTTGAAATATTTTCACAGAATTTATGAAATATAGTAAAAGAGGGTTTATATTTCTTCCATTTGCAAGTGTAAATGTGGTTTACCCACCAAAATTACCATGTCTACTATGTCAGAAAAATGGGGGCGGCCGTTGAGGGACCTGGATAATGGGTAGGGGGGCGCTGGCCCAAAAAAGGTTGAGAACCACTTTGTTATGGTTAGGGGAAAAAGCCCCCTCCTTATTTTTTCCAGATGTGTCTGCCACGTAGGCACCTTTGCACAGAGGCCTTAGAATATAATGGGATATTACATAGATTCACATTGATTATACTCGATTAATTCAGATCCTTAACAATAAAAATCTTCTTCATTCCTCCATTTGAGACTTTACTAAGTCTCAAGTCAAGTCAAGTCACCTTTATTTATATAGCGCTTTTACAATACAGATTGTGTCAAAGCACTTAACAGTATCAAATTGGAGGATAGAGTGTCAGTAATGTATAATGATAAGATTAAACACTCAATTTTCAGTTAAAGGCATTTCATTATTGAATTCAGAGATGTCATTGTCTAGCTCAGTTTAGTTTAAATAGTATCTGTGCAATCAAATCGGCGATAATCGCTAGAAATTAAGTGTCCCACAATTGCTTATGTCTACCCAGAGTGCTACTTCATAATTTAGTCCTTTCCATTAACACTATCTAGTGACTAAATAAGTCACAGTATTATCATCAACGACTAGATGATGCCGCAGCACTCTGGAGGAGAAGCAGAACCAAACGTCTCTCTCCACCCTTGCCTAAGAGAGAGTAAAAGATTCTGTCTCCTTACCTCCTTTATCATAAAATACAATGTTATAAGCATGAGCGTGCATTTGGTTCAGCGCTTGCCTGTGGTTGTCACAGTTATGTATATCAAAAACATAAAAACACATTCAAAATATAGTACATTGAATATTCCCAGAAACAATAGTTCAGATCCGTTGATCTTCAGCCCAGATACTTTACGCATCGTAGAGGGCTATCCATGGGCAGAGGTTAGGCTAGCACTTACACCCAGGATTTGGCTCATCCTTCCATCTCTTTTTCATAGTCATCAGAGTCGCTTGATCCATCATCTGAAGTTTGCTCATTTAAGATCAGTTTGTTTAGCAATCCTTCATAATACTCGTCCAAGTTCTTTTCTGTGATAACTTGTTGATTATTTGGGACTTTTATCATCTCCATTTGTTTCACAGTAGCATTGACAACCAATGTTCTTAGTATAGATAATACACAACAAAATAATAAACCTCCTATTAATATGGCAACTCGCAAAAACATTCCCAGTTTAGCAAACCAAGCTCCCCAAGCTCCTAATTTTAAATCAAACCAATCCCACATCTTACCATCTGTCCCAGCATTGGTTTTAAGTTCAACCCTTAAGTTTTTCAATTTAGTCATTACTTTCAGTGAATGCTCCTTCTGGAGCAGTATTATTTGGTATAAAAGTACAGCATTGATCCCCAAACATAACACAGACTCCTCCCTTTTCAGCTAACAAATAGTCCAAAACTATTCTGTTTTGCCATGTCATTCGGCTTGTTGCATCCAATTGCTCTCCTAAAAATGATAAGGCGTCATCAGTGTCATTAATAAATCTTTGCTGGTTGTAATATATATAATTGATCCATTCTGTATTTTTATTTTGCGCAATCCAAATGAATATTGATTTCAAATCCTGATTTAACTTCATCTCTTGCTTTAAATTCATAAGGTATACCTCTTGGTTGACCAATTGAATCTATATATACTGCCTTTTTTTCATAACATTCAAATTCCTGATCTGCCATTAATTGTATTCTTCCTTGCGGCTTTTGTTTTTTTTTGTTTCTTGTATTATAGGCCATTTACAGCTACGTTCAAACTGCAATTCAGTAGCTTCTCTGTATATCGTTGTAGATTGGAGAAACTGGCACCAATATGGGCAAAATGCCATTTTTTGGGTACAGTTTCTAAAGACATTTATCGCTTTGCCTCTTTCTATAAAACATTTACCTCCCATTTTTAATACATCTAACCCCATTGCATTAGACAGTCCAGGACATGTCTTAAACCATTCATCATGAAATATTTTGCAACTAGAACTGTGTATAGGTATTGGTACAATATATAAAATTGGTCTCGCTTCAAGGCAAACTATGCTGTTTTCCCATTCCTCTTTTTCTGCTGTGTAATTTACCCATTTGTACCAACTATTGTCTTCTGCCTTTTCCCATAATATATCTGAATTGCCTTTAATAGTGAATTTATAATTGTCATCTACAATGTGTCTATTTTGTCTATATATTTTTTTCCTCCTCAACTGGTGCTTGTTCATTTTGGATTACGTTAAAGTCACTGCTAGATTCATTTGAGGGCTGAAAAGTCAATTCTTGGGAAGTCTGGTTGCTGTTGGTTATCGCTTGTGTTTGCAATTGAAGGGAAGTCTGGTTGCTTTCTATTGGTGGAGCTTGAAGTTGCATTTGAAGGGAAGTCTGTTTTTTTTCTATGGGTTGAGCTTGGAGTTGCATTATTAGATACATTAAGCATAAGAGGATCTTCAGACACATTGTCAGATTCGTTCTCTTTCCTCTCCTGTTCCTCTGACAGGAAGACTGGAGCTCCTTGTGAAACCTTTTCTGTGCTATCGTTTGTTTGCACTTCATCCTGTGTTTCAGGTTCCTCCTTGTCACTCTCTGCTTCACAGTCTGCCTGTCTGTTTTCCTCCCTTTCTGTCTTTTTCTTGGGAACTCTCGTGCAGTGGTTTAGATGATACCAAGTTGTGCTTCCATCCACTTGGATTGCTGTCGGAGTTGCTCTCACCACTGTGTACGGTCCCTCTCTTCTCGGCTCATTCCATTTTCTCCGGAACACTCTCAGATATAATTGGTCACCCGGAACAACTGGACACGTTGTCTCCGTTTCCTCTCTGGGGTCTTTTCTTTCTTCCTGTAAATAGATAGCTTTATGTATGGAAGTTAGTTTCTTCATATATGAACGAAGTTCCATTTGTAACTGCTCTAGAGGCGGTCCTTTGTAGGGACATCTACAATGTGGTGAGGGCATGGGCCGACCCGTAAGCATTTCATGCGGTGTTAAGTGTGTGGTTCAGTTAGTTTGCATGCGATAGCTCATTAGTGCTAGAGGCAACGCATCAATCCAATTAAGTTTAGTACTTTCACATATTTTGTTTATTTTGGCCTTGATAATTCCATTCATTTTCTCTACCTGTCCTTGACTTTGAGGATGGTAAATGCAACCTAGTCTTTGTTTTATTCTTTATTGTTGCAACACTTGTTTTACAGTTTTTTGTATGAATGCCAAACCATTATATGAACTTATTTCTGATGGTATTTCTAGGAATCTAGGAATTACTTCTCTTGTTAGAAATTTGATTACTGTCCCTGCTCCCAGATCTGCTGCCTCCACCCATTTGCTAAATCTGTCAACAATCACCAGCATGTATCTTTTACCTTGTACTCGCTTTATCATGTCCACGTAGTCCATGACCAGATGTTTAAAAGGCCCTTCCGGTACTGGTATATGCCCTATTGGTGTCGTTATCCCTTTTCTCACATTGTACTTTGCACAAATTTCACATGTAGACAAGAATCCATCTACCATTGCATACAAATAAGGAGACCAATATCATTGCTTTTTATTTTTTCTTACCACTTCCCCCCTTGCGCAATGGTCAAAACCTTGCGCATCTGCGATAAGAATATTCAAAAGTGAAATTGGCGCAACCATGTGTCCTTGATGTGTGCGCCAGATCTCTTGTGAGTCTTTTTTGGCCCCCCTTTGGTGCCACATTGATTGTTCGTAGGGGCCTGCTTGTTGCTGAATTCGAATTATATGATCCAGTTGAGGTTGAGGTTCTATAAGTGCTAATATTGCTATTTGCCATCCTGAAGCCTTTTTAGCCTGTAAATCTGCTGCATTGTTTCCTTTAATGACATAATCATTTCCTTGTTTTATGTGCTTGACATTTGATTATTGCTAATCTTTTTGGTAGCATCATAGCATAAATTAATTGCCCTTTTTGTTCACCGTGTTGGATGGGAGTCCCATCACTTTTTTTGAAAAAGGTTTGGTTTCCACATTGCACCAAATAAGTGACATACACCATGAGCATATGCTGAATCAGTGAAAATGTTAGCAGTTTGTCCTTGTGCTATCTGACATGCAGCTGTAAGAGCTTTTAATTCAGCTAATTGAGCAGAACAAGGTTGTACACAATGTTGCGATATTACTGGTACAAATTCTTTCTTGTCTCTCTTCACTACTGAATATCCTGTATGATTTCCTTCATGGTCTCTAAAGCTAGAACCATCTACAAAGTAAGTGACCTCTGCTTCAGAAATGGGTGTCGATTCAAGATCTGGTCATAATCTGGTAAATGCCAATGATTCATTCACACAATCATGAGGTTTTGCTTCAAAAGACAAAGGGATCAAGTCAGCCGGATTGACTGTATGACATCGCTTAATAGTTACATCTGGATATGTAAGTAATGAGGAATAGGCCAAAATTCGAGCCTGTGTTAGAACAAATTTTCCTTGCTCTAATAATTCTACAGTTTTGTTATGAGTGTAAATAGTTACTGGGTACCCTGTAGTTATTGTGGATGCTTTTTCATAAGCATAATATACTGCCACCCTGTTGGTAACATGGAGGTTATCCCTGGGCCACGTTATCCAGCTTTGTGCTGTAATAAGCTATAGGCTCTTTTTTCCTCCCACTGCAAGTCTCCTGCATCAGTACAGCTGATGCATAACCATCAGCACAGCTGATGCATAACCATCAGCTTTATTAGCCACATACAAATGAAACATTTTATTATAATTTGCTGTTCCTAGAGCAGGTGCCGGTTGTAATTATTTTTTCATTGTTTCAAATGCTAGTATTGCATCTGTGTTCCATATTAATGGATTGCTTAAATGCTGAATTCCTGCCTGTTTCATAATTTCTCTCAATGGTCCTGTTTTTACTGTATAGTCTTCTATCCAGTCTGAACTAAAGCCAGTCATTCCTAGAAAAGTCATCATTTGCCCTACTGTCTGAGGCATCGGCGTTTTGCTTATGCCTTCTAATTAAGTTGGTGCTATAGCTCGTGTGCCAAATGCAATCAATCTTCCCAAGTATTCAACTTGAGGCTGACAATACTGTATTTTGTTTTTGGACACTTTGTGTCCTCCTTGCGCCAATTTTGTTAAGACTTTGATTGAGTCTCTGTGACATTGTTCTAGCGAAGAACCAGAAATGAGTAAATCATCCATGTACTGTATTAGCGTTCCGTCTATTACAAGATCTTCTAAATCGGCCTTTAGCACTTGATTGAATATGTGAGCCGAGTGTTTGAATCCCTGAGGAATTATTTTATAACTGAATTGTTTTCCTGCATAAGTAAACGCAAACAGGTATCTACTCTCTTCTGCTAATGGCACGCTGAAGTAGGCGGAGCAGAGATCAATTACGGTAAAGTATTTGGCATCAGGAGGGACATTTGTTAGTAACGTGTGTGGGGTTGGCACGTCAGCTGGCAAATCTTAAACTATTTCATTGATAGCTCGTAAATCATGAAGATGCCATCGGGTTTTTGTCTGCTTTTAGTATAGGCATAATTGGAGTATTACAGTAACTAGACGTTTCTATTAAAACTCCTGCCTTCACTAAACCTTCAATATTGTCTTTTATGCCTGCCTGAGCCTCTGGTCTTAAAGGATATTGTGCTTTTCTGGGCAGACATGCGTCTGGTTTTAGTTGAACTCTTACTGGATTAGCTGATTTTATTAATCCTACATCTGTATCATGTTGTGACCACAATTCATTTGGTACCTGACTCTCCATTTCCCTAAACAATTCAGTCTCAGAGTTTAGTAATTCAGTCGTTGTGGTCATTTGTGCTAAATTCTTTTGACTGATTACTACTTCCTGAGGAATTCCCAGCAAACTGGTTGCACACAAAATTTTGATGTAATTTTTGTCAGCTGAATGAAAAATCAACTGTTGATTCCCATTTGCTTTTTCCTGCTTATTTCATCATTAGTTCTAAATCCTTTGTTTCCCAGTTTTTTTCCTACACATATCGCAATATGTGGGACAGAATCAGTTACATTGAATAATTTTTATACAAATTCACTGTTTGGAATATTTAAAGCTGCTCCTTGTTTACCTATTATGATATACTCAGAGACTGTCTCGACTTTTTGACTTTTCTTTTCTTCCTGCCATTTTTGTTCTATTTTTTCATCTCTGTCTGGATCATAGATCATTGTACAATGAAATTCTGATTTTATTAACCGCGCTTCAGGAATCTGTGCTTCAATAAACTTTCCCCACTTGTTTACTGTCTGTCTCACATCTTGTTCTATCTGTCCTATCCAATAGACATTTGCTTTTGGCTCTGCAACTACCATTTGTATTTCTGTTCCTATTGCAACAATAAATATTCCTTCTGGAGAACACCAAATTTGTAACCCCAATTTGCATAATGCATCTCTTCCTAACAAGTTGATAGGAGTTTGATTTGATACAATAATGGGCATTGTTATACTTTGATTTTTTGTTTGTAGACACACTGGAGCCGTCATCAGAATTAATTGCATGTGTCCCGAGAATCCTACTGTCTTTGTGAATTTTCCAGACAAGGGGAGATGTGAAGCATATTTTGAATTTAAACAAGTAAAAATTGCTCCTGTGTCTAACATTATGGTTGTGTCTTTACCTTCTATTTTAATTTGCATGATAGGCTCTTGATCGGCTTTAGTTGTTAACATTGGTAGCTGGTTCTCCCCTGTAGAATTCTCTGGGCACCCCTAGTAACCCTGATTTGGACCTCTCCACGGATTAACAGGGCCTTCTCCCGCACCTCGATCGGACTGCTGCCAGCTCTCCCCCCTTCCACCCCGAGGGTACTGTTGGCATGGGTAGGTGGGACAATTATATTGGATGTGTCCCGGCTGTTCACACGCCCAGCAAATGCCAGGAGGACCAGTATAAGGTCTGCCTCTTCCTCTCTGTCCTCTCTGCATTGGTCTTTTTCTCCATCCCATTGGAGCTGGCTGTTGAGGATAAACATTAATTATGGGTACAGGAAGGTGGTGTGTGTTCGGAGGGACTGCTGTAGATGGGCTTGGCTGTACAGTTGGTTGCGGAATGCTTACTGAAGACAACTGTCATTTGTTCCTTTCCTTCTTTCATTATCGGAGCTTGAATTTTTCTTTTCTTTTTCTTTGTCAGCTCTTCAAGCTGTAATTGAGTTAGCTTTCGTTGTAACTCTTTCTCTTGGGTCTTGAGCTTTAGTTCATTTTTGCTGTGTTGCTCCACTGCATGTGTCACATGATCACACAATTCTTTATGAGTTTTTGAATAAGCTTTGTATTTACCTCAGAAACGCGCTGAGAGGAAAAGGCCTTGTATTTACCCCTAGAAGACGTGTTGAGAGGAAAAAGCTTTGTTTACCTCACAAACAGAACGCGAGCGCAGTTGGAGCCGGCAGAGGAGGAGATATTTTATACCGAGTAAGTAATGTTTCTTATTGGCATTCGATAATGTGTTGGTGTGACAAAGTTGAACGCATTTACTAGTCGAACTTTTCCCAAACTATAACTCCAGAATAAAATGTGTGAAATCGAGTGCAACATTTTGAAATATGATAGGCAAACTTCATTGCATTTAAATGTTGCACGATGTGAGGATAGTTATATGTTCTATAAACAATGATATAAAAGTAATGTCTAAGAAAGTTTAGACCAATCTTTACTGTGAAGTAGCCTACTCTGTTTGAAAATACCTGCTCAAACATGTTTATAATAAGCTTAACAATAATAATTTCGTTTCTCAGTTATAAAATGTTGTTTTTGCATTGTATGATAATACATGCAAAGCATGTGTGCATCTATGTTATAAAATCACGTGGGCAATATTGGTGATTGCTAATGTAATGATATAGTTGCTCCTGATAAGCCTATTAACATGCTCACTAATTTATTTATTAATTTTAGTGTCTGTGTGTGTGTGGGGGTGCTTTATTTATTTTGAATAGTAACAATATGTAGGCCTATATATTATAATAAATATAATGTACTGTTTTTGCTGTAGTTTGGATCAAATAAATGCAGGCTTGGTGAGCTGAAGACAATTCTTAAAAAAAAAAAAAATTACAAATATTACGGTTTAAATAATTTGACTGGTAGTGTATGTATTGTCACCATGTTTGCTTTGTCTTTGTCCGTTCATTGTGTTGCTCACGTCTGTTTTGTTTTCTCATGCAGTTTCTGCTGATTCCCGTTTTCCTGGCTTCCAGTTTCCTGCCACTGTTTTGGATATTTTGGATATTGCACCCACAATGTCTTGACTCTTCCGTTGTTTATTTGTTTGTTTGTTCCTAATAAACTGTTTAACTGCACTTGCAAGTGAATCTCAAGTTATTTTATGTGATAGTTATATGTATACACATTTCTTTTTTCCCTCACATTCTTTCTTGTAACTCTTCCCTCTCAGTCAGACACCTGACTCAATGGCTCATTATGGAGCTCATTATGCGGGCCTTTGTCTTCTCAGGTGTGAGTCACAGCATTATCCAGGATAGTTCACGCCCTCTTGCATAGACCCTTTCTACTCAAAAAGTGACTTAGAAAATTTAAATCAATATATTGTTTTCTCTGAATGAGTGAGTTAGATTATTTTCAGATCATTTTGAAGCAAATATTCTAGGCTACAAGATCCAGTTCGCAAAAGTCTTGTGAACAAATGTTCTGTATGTGTTTTATGGCCTTATTTCAGTTACTTTAAAATTTTAGTTTTTTTCTAACCATGCATAAACGTTGTTTTCTCAAAAACACAATCATGTACGTACATGCTGCTCACATATTATTGTAGCCCATTTTGTGCTAAATACAGTGTTTTTAGACTTTAGCCATTAAAATGTTTATAAGCAACTGAAAAAAGCACAAATGTCAGGGCATGTCAAAAATTCTCCGGGGCCCCAAAATACCCTCAGACCCCAGAGGGTTAAACATAGCCAACAATTATTTTTATTTTTCTCTTTTAGTTTCCATTTTCTCTCTCTTTTTACTGATACATTTAGTTTTGTAGTTTTTTTATCAGAGTTTCCATTTCCTCACACAACGCCACATCAAACGTCCCTTCCTTTGGCCATTTTGTCATTTTATTCTTTGTGCTCTTTTGCCATTTGTCTGAGATTTTGTTTATCATGTCTTTACACAGAGGATATTTTAATCCTAATATCTCTACCGGAGTAGCTGCCATATTTTCTCTTCCAATCTTTTAGTTTTATTTGTTCTACTCTATTTATTTTATTTAAAAATGTTTCCACTACTTTTCAATTAATTTTATTCTTTATTTGGTGACTTGCGTCTTTTATCTTAGTTTTTTTATTCTATCTTATGCAAGTACACTTTCTATATGAATTTTTCAACTTTATTTTATGATCACACAGTATGCATAAAATTTTTAATAATAATAATTTATTTATTTTTCAATTACCTATCATCTCTATTGTTTTATTTAGTGTGCACTTATTATTTTTAATGTACTTTATTTAACTTCCTATCTTAATCACTCCTTCTCCACAGCACTGCTCTCTCCCTTTTGCTCTCTCACACACAGTCACCCAACATAAGATCTTATAACACATCTGGATTCAATCTTTATTGACCCTATTTTCCTAAAAACATTCACACTGCTAAGTCCCTTCATTAAGTCAGGGCTCATTGATTCACACTGTATCCCTTCATTTATAGGGCTCATTCTTTCATGCTGCACACCTTTAATTTTTATAGGGTTTATTCTTTCATTCACTCCTCTTGGATGTAACAAGATCCGCGGCCGTTCTCTACTTAGAAAAAGGCACGCTTCTCTCCTCCATCCCAATCGGAATTTATTTGTTTTCTCATTCACTTTCAGTCTTTCACACCGACATGCATTCGGACACGGACACAGTTTCAAACATTCATCAAAACAAAAAAAATGCTTTTCTCTCGAGTTACCTGCTCCAAAACACTGGTTCTCTCACTGTAACCACTCCTTTCTCTCTCTCCCAGTAAAAGAACAAGGCTCTGCAAGGAATTTTTCTTCGCCCTACCAAAACTGACCTCTGACCTTACAACTTTTTTTGTCTTTTTTAATTTAATCAGGGCAGTATCCGTAGGCCTTGCGCGCTCTCTGTATTACATCTGCTTCACGTTTATTTCTGTCCCTTCAGGCCCAGACTAAATAAACACAGACTATTGCTAGCAATGCATTTTTGCCTACACCATCCAATTCTAGTTTAAGTTACTTATCAAGGCCATAAACAGTAAACCAGATAATGCATGCAGTTATTTCTTCTGGAATAAAACTACCTTTTTTGTTCTTTTCTTTAAATTTTGAATTTTGGAAGAGCAAAATTTAAGTGACCTTACCACTATGAACAGATTCTGCAAACAACACAAAATTATATAAGCAAAAATGCTTACCTGTTTAGTTTGTGGCCACTTTTGTGCTACTCGCCAAAATCTGCTCAAAGCGGTCGTCCACTCAGTTGCTCCTTTCCAAGTCCCATCTGGGGTGCCAAATGTAGCTTCGTCCTCTGCAGCTCAAAGAACGCAACACAGTCTTGGAGTTTTGATGCCAGAAGAATAGATTTTATTCAACAGGAATACAACCGAAGCCTGTCTGCAGAGAAGCTTCTTGAATGTCTTTCGACTTTGGTATTTATACATGATTTTAAGGCGGGCTTCTATACATTAAGCCATATGTATACAATTCTACATTTCACTTGCGTATGTAATTCTATCTCTCTCTTGGGAGAAAAGACCATCTAGACTTTGTTATGGTTAGGGGGGAAAAGCCTTTGCACAGAGGCCTTAGAATATAATGGGAGATTACATAGCTATATTAATGGCAAGATTCACATTGATTATACTCGATTAATTCAGATCCTTAACAATAAAAATCTTCTTCACAACTCGCCCGCCACCTCCTTTGGGATCAGAAGCATCTGAGGTCCCTTCGTGCCATCCACATTCCAGGAGTGTTCAATCAGACGAGCTGTCTCGAGCGGCACTTCCAGGAGAGTGGAGACTCCATCCCCAGGCGGTCCAGCTGATTTGGAGACTGTTCGGAATTGCTCAGGTGGACCTGTTTGCATCTCCAGAAACCACCCACTGCCAGTGGTTCTACTCCCTAACCGAGGCAACGCTCGGCACGGATGCACTGGCACACAGCTGGCCCGCGGGGCCTGCGCAAATATGCGGTCCCCCCAGTGAGCCTGCTAGCACAGACACTCTGCAAGATCAGGGAGGACAAGGAACAGGTCCTGTTAGCGGCTCCATATTGGCTCAACAGGACCTGGTTCCGGAACTCATGCTCCTTGCGACAGCCCCTCCCTGGCCGATTCATCTGAGGAAGGATCTGCTTTCTCAGAGACGGGGCACCCTCTGGCTCCTGCATCCGGACCTGTGGAAACTCCATGTGTGGTCCCTGGACGGAATGCGGAGGTTCTAGGCGATCTACGCCAGGAGGTAGCACTCACTATCACTTCAGCACGAGCACTGTCCACAAGACGGGCCCATGCGCTGAAGTGTCGAATGGTGTTCTTCTCACTGTGAGGACCCCCAGAGATGTTCGATCAGAGCCGTGCTGTTCCTTCTTGCAGCAAGGGCCGGAGTGTAGGATGTCCCTGTCCACCCTTAAGGTTTATGTTGCTGCTATTTCTACCCACCACGACCCCATTGAGGGGAGGCGGGTGGGGAAGCATGATCTGGTAGTCAGGTTCCTTAGGGGGGCCAGGAGGTTAAATCCTCCTAGGCCTCCCTCCCTACCCTCTTGGGATTTGGCATTGGTGCTGACAGCTCTACAAGCTGCCCCCTTTGAGCCTTTGCAGTCAGTCGAGTTAAAGTTTCTCTCTATGAAAACCCTACTCCTGTCTGCATTGGCCTCGATCAAGAGGGTGGGGGACCTGCAGGCATTTTCGGTCAACGAATCGTTCCTTGAGTTTGGGCCGGCTGACTCCAGTGCAACACTGAGACCATGGCCCGGCTACGTGCCCAAGATTCCTACCACTCCCTTCAGGTA
Source organism: Onychostoma macrolepis (assembly GCF_012432095.1). Lineage (NCBI taxonomy): Eukaryota > Metazoa > Chordata > Actinopteri > Cypriniformes > Cyprinidae > Onychostoma > Onychostoma macrolepis. Next base: position 5,075,155 of record NC_081175.1, on the reverse strand, counting down.
CCAGGTGGTGAACCTGCAAGCGCTGCCCCTGGAGGAGGCAGACCCAGCCCTAGCTTTGCTCTGTCCTGTACGCACACTGCGATAGTACGTGGATAGAACTCAGAGCTTTAGGACCTCAGAACAGCTCTTTGTCTGTTACGGAACACAACAGAAGGGGAAGGCTGTCTCCAAGCAGAGGATGGCCCACTGGATAGTGGATGTCATCACCTTGGCCTATGAAGCACAAGGTGTGCCCTGCCCGCTCAGGCTGCGTGCTCACTCCACTAGGGGCATCGCATCATCCTGGGTGCTGGCTCACGGTGCTTTGCTAGCAGACATTTGTAGAGCTGCGGGCTGGGCGACTCCTAACACGTTCGCTAGGTTCTATAGCCTGCGTGTCGAACTGGTTTCCTCCTGTGTTCTCACCTCAAACGGGTAGTGGCACTGAGAGGCCCGGTTCAGAGTCGGCTTGCGGCGTCTTTAACGCCTAAATTCTCCAGAGAGTTCTTTGACCGGGCAAACCCTGTCGAGTCCTCCATCACAGAGAGCGCCTGCAAATCTCCCATTCGCTTGACCGATGCTAGCGCCAGTAGCAGAGCAGTCTTTAGCGACAGACTGTAGCGGCTCAAAGGGAGGGCCCTTCAGCCAGATCCCAAGTAGGGACTGTGAAGGGGCGAGGAGGGTACGCCACGACCTGGTCAGTTCTTCGTGGACTTCTGGGAAGTACGGCGAGGCTCGCTGACGAGGGGCCTGATGGCGCCCCAGCAAGGAACCACTCATCCAGGCGGCTGCGAGTGGGCTCCTCCGGCGGAGACCACTCCGAACCCAGCTCATCCAGAGCCATAGACAGGACGCGGAGCAGTTCGGTGTCCGTGCTCGGCTTCGGCTCGCTGGGCTCCACAGACTGAAGGAGGGCTAGGTCACCAATCGAGCCCGACAGCTCCTCAGCGGCTGATGCAGCCAGTGAGGATAGTTATATGTTCTATAAACAATGATATAAAAGTAATGTCTAAGAAAGTTTAGACCAATCTTTACTGTAAAGTAGCCTACTCTGTTTGCAAATACCTGCTCAAACATGTTTATAATAAGCTTAACAATAATAATTTAGTTTCTCAGTTAGAAAATGTTGTTTTTGTATTGTATGATAATACATGCAAAGCATGTGTGCATCTATGTTATAAAATCACATGGGCAATATTGGTGATTGCTAATGTAATAATATAGTTGCTCCTGATAAGACTATCAACATGCTCACTAATTTATTTATTAATTTTAATGTAATTTATTTATTAATTTTAATGTAGGCCTATATATTATAATAAATATAATGTACGGTTTTTGCTGTACTTTGTATCAAATAAATGAGCTGAAGACTCTTCTTAAAAAAAAACATTACAAATCTTACTGTTTAAATAATTTGACTGGTAGTGTATGTATTGTCACCATCTTTGCTTTGTCTTTGTCCGTTCATTGTGTTGCTCACGTCTATTTTGTGTCTTCTCATGCAGTTTCTACTGTCTCCCGTTTTACTGGGTTCCAGTTTCCTGCCACTGTTTTGGATATTTTGGATATTGCACCCACGATGTCTTGACTCTTCTGTTGTTTATTTGTTTGTTTGTTCCTAATAAACTGTTTAACTGCACTCGCAAGTGAATCTCAAGTTATTTTATGTGATAGTTATATGTATACACATTTCTTTTTTCCTCACATTCTTTCTAGTAGCAATTCCCTCAGTAGCAATTCACATACCTGACTGAATGGCTCATTATGGAGCTCATTATGCGGGCCTTTGTCTTCTCAGGTGTGAGTCACGCCCTCTTGCATAGAGCCTTTCCACTCAAAAAGTGACTTAGAAAATTTAAATCAATATATTATTTTCTCTGAATGAGTGAGTTAGATTATTTTCAGATCATTTTGAAGCAAATATTCTAGGCTACAAGATCCAGTTCTCAAAAGTCTTGTGAACAAATGTTCTGTATGTGTTTTATGGCCTTATTTCAGTTACTTTAAAATTTTAGTTTTTTTCAAACCACGCATAAACGTTGTTTTCTCAAAAACACAATCATGTACGTACATGCTGCTCACATATTATTGTAGCCCAGTTTGTGCTGAATACAGTGTTTTTAGACTTTAGCCATTAAAATATTTATTAGCAACTGAAAAAAGCACAAATATCAGGGCTTGTCAAAACTTCTCCAGGGCCCCAATACACCCTCAGACCCCAGAGGGTTAAAGCATTGCACAAACCAATGGCCATGCAGTATCACTGCGTTATTAAAAAAAGGAGAAGAAGGAGTTTTCCCCATATGCGTCTAGTAAGACGCAGTACGAGTGAAGTATCGAAAGGGAACAAGCAGTCAATGAATAGAGTGCAAGTCTAAAAGGGACAGGTCTTATTTTTAAGAATAGAATTATAATAGAGAGTGCTAGAGTTAGAGGGTGAAATTAAGATGGAAGAGATGTGTTTTTAGATTCTTGAACTAAGATTCCGCACTCCACAAGTCATAACCTCGAATCCCCTGCTTTGTGTCACACACCTCTTTTTAAAGAGTCCTTTGATGTTGTGTAGACAGGTGAATACAGTCAGAGCAATCACATGATCACCTGATAGCAACACTGTGCACTGGAAAATTAGCTCTTTAAATAGGGATCAACTGCTATTGGTTTTCCAGTTACCACTGAGACGTTCATATTTGACTATAATGGAACATTTTCAAAGTAAAATATGTGATTAAATGATTAATTATGATAAGCTTATTAACTTTCACAAGTGTGTTTAGAAGTATGTTGTGCTGGGTGATGCATCATGCTATCATAAGTATAAAGGTTATTTTAGGAATCTGTGGTTCCATGAAGAACCTTTAACATCCATGGAACCTTTCCATTCCATAAAAGGTTCTTTATAGTGGGAAAAAAAAGGTTCTTTTTAAAATGTTCTTCACACTAAGAAAAAGTATGGTTCGGTCATACTTTATATTAAGTGGCGTTAACTACTATGTACTAGCATCAGAAAATAAGTACAATGTATTGCAAAACAATGCTATTTTGCTGCTATTGAGGTGGGATACGGGTAAGGTTAGGGACAGGTTTGGTAGTATGGGTAGGTTTAACGGTGGGTTAAGGTGTAAGGAATGGGTCAACAGTGTAATTATAATGTACAATGTAAAAACATATATGTACACAATAAGTGCATTGTACCAAATTATTCATTTAAATGTGAGTACACAGTAGTTAAGGCCACCTAATATAAAGTGGGACCAGTGGTTCTTTTAAGAACTATTCACAGAAATGTTCTTTGGAGACCAAAAATGGTCACAGCAAGAATCCCCTTTTGCAACCTATATTTTTAAAAGTGTATGTTGATCTGTCGGTCACAAGGAGGATCACATCGAGATGTAAACATAGGAGTGATGTTGGCATCAAAAAGGTGTTTATTTAAAGCAGATGGACAAAGTGAGCAAATAAATATGTTTAACACCATAAAAACAAAGGTAATAATAAAAACAAGGTACTAAAACAGTACCAATTCCCCTCAATGCAAAAAATGGTGGAGTTTACCATGCTTAAGTGGCGCTATAATAACCTTGTTTGACTTGCTCTTAATTTGTCCAATTCCCCTTGCTACTAGTTATAGCAATCTTGCTCTTACTAATTGGAACATACCATTTTTATAAAAACCCTTGCCTCACATTTAAGCCCACCGGCAACTATAGTTGCCGCAGTTTATAGTTGTCATTTTCCGTTTGTAATTAATTTTCTAGATGTTTTCTATGTTTGATGTCTCAATGACATGCAAGCTAACAACCAAATAAAGGATGTCAAGGGGGAAAAAAAGGTATTCACTTCCTTCCTGTCACATGAGGCTGTCAACTTCCTACTCCTATTTTCAGGAAGCATGGCAAAGGCAAACCCTCCCAAGGAAAGGTCATTTTCATGTTACTAATAAGTATTTTTTGTTGACTTATATACATCTACATAATCATGAAGGTCTCTATAACCATCCAAACAAAACAATTCTTACAAGAGATCTATAGTTTTTTGTCCAAGCGGCAAATGACTTGTAAGTACATATAACATATATCATGGGGAAATGGGGGTATAATGTTGCTACTATCATGCTACTCATGTTAGCTTCTTGTTAAGAACAGCTTTTTATCATCATGCTAGCAACATGCTAATCATGCTAACATGTTAATCATGTTAGTATGTTGCTAGCATCATGCTAATCACATTAACAACTTGTTTAAAACATGTTAACATCATGCTAGCAAAATGTTAATCATGCTAATTTTATTTTAACATTTTCTTGTGTTAACATGTTGTTAGCATAATGCTAACACAATTAACATGTTGTTAGCATGTTGTTAACATGATGCTAAAATGATTAGAGTTACTATTAGTGCCTAGTGCCGAGTTTTCCCAGGGCAAGTACCACTTACATTTTCTTCAGAAAATGTACAGTGCCCTCCACTAATATTGGCACCATTGGTAAATTTGAGCAAAGGCAGCTGTGAAAATAAATTTGCATTGTTTATGTTTTTGATCTTTCATTCAAAAAATTCACAAAGAAAATGAAGAAAAACAATTGAAAGTTGCGAGAAGATCTCATGATGATTTTTTCCCCCCCCAATGCATGTTGGACACAATTATTGGCACCCCTAGAAATTCTTATGAGTAAAATATCTCTGAAGTATTTTCCCATTCATATTTACATTTTTTAGCACACCCGGTGACTGGGAGCATGACATTGTCTGTAACACTTTATTTTGATGTTCCCTTTTGAACATTCTGTTGACACTAAGTAATGTTGCAACTACATGTCAACAAACTCTCTACCATTAGTAGACTGCCTGCTTCATATCTACTAACTCCTTGTTGTGTTGGTCTCCCAACAGATATTCTACTGACTATAAGTAACTTTGCAAGAACGTGTCAACTTAATCTAACCCTAACCCTACCAGTCAACTAATACACTACTAACACTCTAATGAGAGTCAGTAGAAATGTAGGTGCAACATTACTTATAGTCAATAGAATGTGTTAAAGGGACCATCAAAATAAAGTGAAACCAAATTGTCCAGCCATGACTTCCTGTTCCACAGGATTATAAATGCCAACTAATAAAAAAATCAAAACCTGACTGCCTCTGTTAGAAATCTTATAATGGGCCATGGTTGGATCTTCCATCAGGACAATAATCCAAAACAAACAACAAAATCAACACAAAAATGTGTCACTGAGCACAAAATGAAGCTTCTGCCATGGCCATCCCAGTACTCTGACCTGAACCCTATAGAAAATGAGTAGGTGAACTGAAGCGAAGCAGCACCAACATGGAGCTGGGAATCTGAAGGATCTGGAGAGAATGGTCTCTGATCTCTTCTCAGGTGTTCTCCAAACTCTTCAGGCATTATCTTGCACTCTCAGAAATAAAGGTACAAAAGCTGTCACTGGGGCGGTACCTTTTCAAAAGGTACACTTTTGTACCTATTAGGTTCAAATATATACATTTTAAGTACTAATATGTACCTTTAAGGTACCAAAATGGACCTTTTAGGTACTGTGACGAGTCGGTTGCCCTCCCCCTTATTGTCATCACCACCCCGTCCCTTATTCGCCGCCCTTCACCAGGCTCCCGACGGGAGTGGGTGTGCGAGACAGGAGGGGCGTGGAAACAGCGAGGGCTGGCGTCGTGTGATGAGGCACAGCTGAACTGAATGAAGCCTCATCACTGCCGCTGTTTAAATGCCGAACGCGCCTCTCCTCGAGAGACCGGTCTCTTCCCCCGTGCATGCACGCTGGTGTCCGTGGGTCCAGGAAGGGAGCGTAGAGGAACTTCCGCGCCACCGGAGTCGTGAGCGGCCAAACCCGTGGACGGTCGTCGGGCCAGGATGCCGGGCCGTACAAGTCCTGCCGGACTCTGCGGACTAAGAGGAAGAGCCGCCGCTGGAATGAAGCCGCCGCCCCTCGCGCCCCGGACCCGAGCGGGAGCGCGTGCGGCCACCAGACTCCGCCCCTTACCTGGACCCTCCCTTCCAGAACACTGCCCTCCTTCACAAGCCCCGCAGCACAACGAGGACACCAGACCCCCTGTTTATTTTGGACACTTTTTCCCCTTGGACACTTTATTTTATTGTTTTTGTTTAATAAAAGCCTCTCCGAGGCCTGACGCCACACCCACTATGTCTGTTGTTGGCTCCTCCCGTCACAGTACAAACATGTACCTTTTGAAAAGGTACTGCCCCAGTGACAGCTTTTGTACCTTTATTTCTGAGAGTTTGCGAAAAGGACGATGCAATAATTGGGTGCCAATAATTGTGGCCAGCATGAACTAGAGAAAGCATTTATTTCACAATGAGACCCCCCACACTCACACTTTCAGTTGTTTTGCTTCAGTGAGAGGTTAGAATTTTGTGATTTTTTTTTTTAATGAAAGATCAAAAGAATAAATAATGCAGATTTATTTTCACAGCCGCCTTTGCTTATATTTACCAAGGGTGCCAATATTATTGGAGGGCACTGTACATATTTATGTATTTTTATATATTTATTTTCATTTAAATTTTTGATACACAATGCCCTGTTGGGGCAACTTAATGGCTGCCATTTGTTCTGCACTATGTTCCACCACTTTAAGACACATGGATTTGTTGTTTGTTGCATATTCATATTCAAGAGATTATAAGCTAGATGCAGCTTTTTTGGGTTTGCATCGAATGTTCTTCGAATTTTATAAATAATAAATTTGTTCATGAATAAAGATTGATCTGTTGAAAGCAGTTATGTTGAGTTAGAAGCCAAATTGTCTCCTCCTATTGAAATTTGCCATTGAAGGGGTGCATACAACATATTTGACCACCGGCAACTATAGTTGCCGCACATTCAAATATGATTTTCAAGAAAAAAAAACAAAAAAACATGGGGAAAATAAATGCAGAACATGTTCACATAGGACACTATTAGCACGACTATATGCATGAAACCATTCAGAAAAATTTGGGCACAAATGAGTTTAATAAGTACATGAGAATTAAGGAAATTTCATGGATCGACCAGGCTCTGAGTCCAAGTAATCACAGTGCACACACTCACCCAACTACTAACCAGAGCCACACCTGTGCCTCATCTGATTCACTCATCAGCATCGCTAATTAAGAACACACCTCATCTCTCCTCATTGTCTGGGGTCTGTTCTTCGTACCTCGCTTAATACATCTGAGATGATTTGAAAGATGCCAGATCTTCTAATCGTGATAACTGATCTCTGGCTAATTTGGTTCTTCAAATTAATTTGCATATTACATTAAAATATCTGGATTAAATTGTCTAAGATTACTGCACGTTCTCGTGTTCCCTGAAAAGGGCAGATGTATCGATACTCAAAACCAGGATCAGCAATGCAGCGATTGGCTGGCGGCAAGACAGCAACGTAATGACATCATATAATTAAAAAAGACACCTGAAGAAAAACTTGACAAACTTCTGGACTTTTATAAGGAAACAGCTAAGCGAACAAAACTGCATAAATATTATAATAGATAGATAGTTTTTATTTTATTTTTTACATGATTCCCAATTATTTATATTTACCATTTCTAGTATATGTACAGGCTTTACATTTTTATTTCAAGGTTGCAATTAGCAATTCATTTAATTTTATCTTTGAAACAGATGTGTTACGTGACAGCATTAATTAAAGTTTCTTAAGGGTCAAGACCAAGTTTTCTGGATCTCCTGCGCTCCATCAAGCCACTCAATAGCTGTCACCACTCAAATTAATGCACGACTCAGATTAACTGTAAAGCATGTGTGTAAAACTCTAATACAATTATGAAGTAATTATTTTATCATTAATAAATATTTCAATGAGTTAAACTGGCTGTGTCTATAGTATTATAGACTACACAACATTATATTATTGTTCAATACATTTTTAAATCATTATTATTTTAAATTTCTGTCCCTGGATCAGTAGGGTACTCTTATAATAAAGTAGCGGTGGCTGGGATATATATTTTAAGTATCAATTCTGCTTAACAATATGCAATCTAATCCTGTTTACATTAAATAAGCCTGCTCCCGAGCAGGTTTAAGCTTGCGGACCTGTTGCTATGACAGCTACTCCGGGATGAGCTTCGAAGAACCAAACAATCCAAGATCAAGCGAAATTGTCAACCATCAAATCCAGCTAAGTAATTTGCGACATACGAAGAACGGGCCCCTGGTCTCGTTTATTCAAATTAGACTGCTTACATGTTCTACAGCATATCTTCCCTCATTCGTGTTTCCTGTGTCAAATGTTAATGATTTGCCTGGATACCTACCACTAGCGACTAGGTGTGTGGTCACCATCTTTCCGTTCCACTGTCCATGATCTCCTGCACCTGCAATAAAGGAAAGTTCAGTTATCAACAGGATATGCCTACCCATCAAGAAGCTCATTCCCAGATTCATCGGCCCCTTCACCATCACTCATTAGATGAACCCAGTCACATATCAGTTGCAACTCCCCGCTCACTGCAAGATTCACCCTACCTTCTCTTCAAGCTTTATCACTCTCCTGTTTCTGTTTCCACAGAGCCTGGCCCAGCAGAGAAACTCCCCTTCAGCTGATCCTGGAGGAAATCTTGAACTCCTGGCACCATGGTGTTCATCTCAAATACCTTGTATACAGTGTTGGGAAGATTACTTAGGAAATGTAATAGGTTATAGATTACAAGTAGCCCTGTTTTCAAATGTTAATCATTTTAAGTCATTTAAACCACAGTAGTACTCAACACTGATTGCTGTCAAGACTTTCAAAAGCCTTCATTACTTGAATTAAGATTAGAATAATTTTAAAGCACAACCACAAAATCAGACGTTAGCACCTCTTTTTACTTTGAGATCATTCTGAGGTTAAATTCAGATTTAAAATCATAACGAGAAACAGTTTAGTAGCTACGATACTGTTTTTAAAATCAAATCTTTGCATAGATATGACAGGAAACACTGGCACAACAGTGCCTTGGGAAAGAAAAAAAAAAAAACAAACAAAAAAAACCTGTTAATCATAAAAAATAAAGCACATACAATTAATTAAGCATGTGTCATATGCTGTGTCCTCCTGAAACATTGGTGTCAATGCAATTTGGGATACAAATCAATTAAATCTGTGTGTGTGGACTGGTTTGGGTTATTAATGGGGACACCGATTTGTATAATGCTATGACATGGGAATGACAGAGGTATTACAATGTGAAGTTGGTTTATGAGGACACTGCCTATGTCCCTGTAATTCAAAAGGCTTAAAAAACGTACTAAATAGTGTTTTTTTTTTTTTTTTATTATTATTTTTTTTTATTATTATTATAAAAATGCACAATGTTTTCAGTAAGGGGTAGGTTTAGGTGTAGGGTGATAGAAAATACAGTTTGTACAGTATAGAAACCATTACACCTATGGAGAGTCCCCATAAACCATCGATGCCAATGCGTGTGTGTGTGTGTGTGTAAATATTTACATGTAACCCTCTTTATAATCGTTAACAGTTACACTTTATTTTAAGGTGTCCGTGTTACCAGAGGTGGACAGTAACGGAGTACATTTACTTGAGTACTGTACTTAAGTACACTTTTTGAGTATCTGTACTTTACTTGAGTATTATTTTTTTTTCTGGAAACTTGCTACTTCAACTTCACTACATTTGAAAGACAAATATCGTACTTTTTACTGCGCTACATTTATATCAAGGTCCCCAAGTAGAAAGTCGTTATATGTAGCAGTTTTTCCAGTGTGCGCATTTTCAGATTTACTGAACCCTTTTTTTTCTGCGAAAATCAGGCCTGCGATCTGCCAGGACCTTCCAGTGTTGCCAAGTCTTGCAAGCCTGCAGTTTTCTGCCTAGATCTGAATGGATATTTGGCAGATTTTTTACGCAAATCTGGCAACCTCGGGACCTTCCCCGCTGAACTAATGTAAACGTCTGCCCTACTGCACAGCTAAAAGTGCTCTAAAAAGGCAAATAAGATAATAAAAGACTAAAAAGGCACATATTTATAGTGTGGTGTGATCATCTGTGTGTTCACCACATTGATTTTAAAGAGACAACTGTATGTGATGCCTGACGTAAGCCGAGCTCTATGATCAAAGATCATAGAAGATAAATTATCGGCATACGGTAAATAAAAATTACCTACACCTTGATCTACATGGCGAAGAAAATGTATAGTTTTTATTCTGTGTGAACTTGCATGTGTATGTGTTAACTCATCAAAGCTCTTTGGAAAATTAACCATGTTTTTACTATAGTAACTAATTTAACTATGGTATTTGCAGTAAAATCACAGTATCCACAAATTTACTATTCTCTCACTATAGTAACCATAATTATGCTATTTGTAGTAAAACTACAGTAACCACAAATTTAACAGTTTCATTATAGTAACTATAATTTAATATTTGTAGCTAAACTATGGCAATACAAATGGTAGGCTAATATATTCGTCAAAAATGGCTGCTACCATATATAAAAAACCTTACCACTCAGGCCTACTGGTAAATTGCTGCTAAAAACTGGTCAAGGAAGTATATAAATCTGAACATTATTTTATTGTCAAAACACTGCACATAAATACATATATATATATATATTTTTTTTTTTTTATTTTTTTTTTTTGCAAACAAATGATCAATAAGTAGGTTAAATGATCACACAGGTCAAAATGTTTTACTTCACTTTTTTACAACTTCGGAATCTAAACTGGGAATCGATAACAATTGAAATCAATAAGCAGAATCAGAATGGATAAAATTCCAACAATACCTAAGCCTAGCCACATGTTGTGGAGTTCACTGATTTCTGAGTATTTTATGAACAATCATCAGTTGATGGCAAAATTAAAAAAGATGGTTATTTGGCACAACGTACACAACCATGGCCATACTGAGAGAGTATGTTCCAGTTTTCTGAAAAGACTAAAGATTTGTTTTCTTTTCAATGTTTGCTTTGTTTGCCTAAAATGAACCATATCATAGCCTTCAATATCTCTTTGAAAAATAATTTTGTAACTTTTAAACAAATATTAAAATGAGTTCAATGTGGGAGTGTTAAATAAAAAATAAAGATGATTATTTTTATATAGTTGTTCCGTTCATATTGGTTTGGTAACATAAAAGCTCTTAATTCTAAAGATAATACAAGCTAATCATTATATTCAGTAGGTTGCACTAGTGGACACTGTAAAAAATGAAAAGTTGACAACTTAAAATATTAAGGCAACTTGCTGCACAGCTTTTTTGAGTTTACTCAAATTTGGACCAAGTTGTTCACTCAACCCAAGTCACTGAGTAAAGTCACATGTCTCTTTTTTGTTCTCTTTAGTGTTCCGGCCCCCAGACTGAGCCTAGTTTTTCCCAAGGTTTTTTTCTCCATTCCGTCACAGAGGGAGTTTTGGTTCCTTGCCGCTGTCGCCTCTGGCTTGCTCAGTTGGGGACACTTAATTTCTAGCGATTATCGTCGATTTGATTGCACAGATACTATTTAAACTAAACTGAGCTAGATAATGACATCTCTGAATTCAATAATGAAATGCCTTTAACTGAAAATTGAGTGTTTAATCTTATCATTATACATTACTGACATTCCTCCAATTTGATACTGTTAAGTGCTACTGTTAAGACACAATCTGCATTGTTAAAAGCGCTATATAAATAAAGGTGACTTGACTTGTTCAGCTAACTCATTTTTTGTTAGTTAACAAAACTTTTAATGCTTTTCCAATGTGTCTCAATGAATTATGTTTTGTGAACTTTTTTCTGTGAGTTTTACGGACACCACCCAAAACTGAGCCATAAAAAGCCAAAAAAAACCAAAAAAAAAAAAACAACTCAGCCACGGATCTATCAACAGGCAGTAAAACACACAGCTACACCTTTAGACAACTAAGCATATGTAATTGACATATTTTTAGATTGTGAAGGAAATACTTTCTGGTTCAGCTGGGAATCAAACCAGAGATCGTTTTGTTTGTGAGGAAACAGCATTTCCCACTGAGCCACTTATACTGCGCTTAGCCCCAAACATTAAATACAGACACTTGGGGAATAATAATAAATTTAAAAAAAACTTTTTCCATGATTGTATTTATATAAAATAAAATAATAAAAAAACATTTACAGGTACAAAACTCTGTTTGTATAAATGTTGAAATGTACAACATACACAGCAAAATCATCAATAAACACTGCACACAAAGTTAAAAGAAACCAGCTGAGGTGGAAAGTACACGGGTCAGAAAGTAAAAGTCATGCCAAATGTTTATTCCACCCATGAACTCAGCAGCTGATTTCACCAGAGGAGGAACCAAACCGTTCCTTTCAAGGCACAAGCAAGTCTCAAGTCAAATCCCAAGTCCTCAAAGAGTTAAAGTTAGTGAGATAATTAAGTGACTAATTAAATGATGATTGTGCATTAGTGATGAACACCTGCTGTTATTGAGAATTACAGTGGATCAGATGTTGATTTTTTATTGGTTAAAATGATGCCACCATCATGGAGATCAGTGTATGCTTTAGTTGGGCTCCTTACTCTTGACTTCCTTTGTTAGATCTCTCTTTGTAACAATGCATGTGGTGTTTTAAAGCAATGAGATCAGTGTTGTGCAGTAAGCAGCTATTAGTTGCTTTTATTTGATGAGATAGCCATCAGGTGCTGGCCTAATTACGTCTGAAATGACTTCTTCCTTTTTAACTTATTTGTTTAAGTTTTGAACAATTAATTCTGTGAAACTACAGCATGCAAGGAAACGCTATAATAGTTATGAGTTAGTTTGAAATCTACTATATGAAATTAATTTAAATATTTAAACTCTAGTATTGTTTAGACACACACAGACATCAAGAACCAGCATATGAATCTCAACAATGGAGACAATCAACTAAATTCTTCATGCTGCAATGCATGCTGGTTAACACCATAGAAAAAACTCCCATCATGCACTGCAGTATGAATAATTATTGCCACCGCTGTTGAGGATCGTATGATAAGCGTTCATGTCTAAAAGCCTGAGCTGTTTGTGTTGTTTTTTCTTCCAATATTTAAGAATTACATTGGCATTTGTTTAATAGGCCTTTTTTTTCACAGTTCAGTAGTAGGTGAATGTCAATCAATAAACAAAAGAGAAACCACTTCATGATGGCAATCCAAATGATTTAAAAGCAGAAAGCGTGAGCAAACCTGTTATCTAAATCTTTTAATTCAGCAACGCACAAATGTTTACTGTAAAAAAATATCGCAATTGCCTAAAAGCAAATTGCTTTAAATTACTAAAAGGGTCAAGACCCCAACTAAAGCAAGCACTGATCTCCATGATGGTGGCATCATTTTAACCAATAAAACATCAACATCTGATCCTCTGTAATTCTCAATAACAGCAGGTGTTCATCACTAATTCACAATCATCATGTAATTAGTCACTTGATTATCTCATTAACTTTAACTCTTTGAGGACTTGGGATTTGACTTGAGACTTGCTTGTGACTTGAAATGAATGACTTAGTTTCTCCTCTGGTGAAATCAGCTGCTGAGTTCATGGGTGGAGTAAACATATGGCAGGACTTTTACTTTCTGACCCCTGAACTTTCCACCTCTGGAAAAAAGTTTTGCTATTTCTTTATTTATTATTATTGCACAAATGTATGTATTTAATGTCTGTGGTTAAGTACAGCATAAATGGCTCAGTGGGAAATGCTGTCTCCTCACAGCAAGAAGATCTCTGTTTCGGGTCCCAGCTGAGCCAGAAAGTTGTTCCCTCACAATCTAAAAATATGTGAATTACAGATGCGTAGTTGTCTAAAGGTATAGCTGTGTTTTTTTTTACTGCCTATTGATGGATCTATGGCTGAGTTGTGTTTGTTTTTTTTTGTTTTTTTTTGGCTTTTTATGGCTCAGTTTTGGTAGCCTGACTACGTCAGACTTCGTACTTCCGCTCAATTTCAGTTCGCTTCTGTACTCACTCTGATATAGCAAACCATCTCCCAGTTTATCTCCGGCTCCGCGGCAGCCGACCAACCAACGAACAGAGAGCGGGCTGATAGCCGTGACGTAGACACTAAGCGCCCAATTCAAGATTGTAGTTTAGGTTTAGGTGAGGGAAATCTAAACCAACAGCGGACATGGAGACACGGGATGCTATTCGCTCTGTTGTGGAGAATATTCCCGGCATTTGCCAACTGAAGCCCGCACAAGAAGAGTGTTTGGTTCACATTTTGAATGGAGGTGATGTTGTGGCCCTACTCCCGACAGGTTTTGGGAAAAGTTTAATTTATCAACTGTTACCGATCGTCAGCGAGAAACTGGGGAGGCTAAAATCCGGCAAGGCGATAATTGTGATTGTGTGTGAGTGATGTGATTACTTCACATAATCTGCAAACGTCGTTCACAGCCATCTTCACTCTGGTATTTCGCTCGATGGTTTTGTTTTCGCCGCATACCTGTGTTTACAGCGGAAGTTCGAGGCGGCTGAGCCGGCGAATAACATACGTCATAACCAACCGTTATGTGATTGGCTTACGGGTACACCAATGATTTTAAACTTCAGACAAGCGCCCGCCCACGAGAAAGTAAACGCTTGTCAATTATGCCCTTCCAGACTCTGTCTACGAAGCAAAGCGAAGTAGCAGAGTTTGGTATTACCAGGCTACAGTTTTGGGTGGTGTCCGTAAAACTCACAGAAAAAAGTTCACAGAAGATACTTTATTGAGACACGTTGAAAAAGCATTAAAAGTTTTGTTAACTAACAAAAAAGAGTTAGCTGAACAAAAAAGAGACATGTGACTTTACTCAGTGACTTGGGTTGAGTGAACAACTTGGTCCAAAGTTGAGTAAACTCAAAAAAGCTGTGCAGCAAGTTTTAAGTAAACTTTTAATTTTTTACAGTGATAAGGTATTGTAAGTACACAACAATGTGACAATAAAACAATAAATGTACTTTTTACTTTTGATAGGTAAATACTTTTAAAAGCATATACTTTCGTACGTTTAGTTAAGTAAAAACCTGTCTTTACAACTTTCACTTGTGCTGGACTAGTATTTGACCAGTAGTATCTGTACTTTCCCTCAAGTAATGAAGTTTTGTACTTTGTCCGCCTCTGCGTGTTACACTGTATTTACATATTTAAGTACTGAGTAATAGTTACTACATGTATTTACTATATGGTTAGGGTTTGTCTTAGGGTTACTTGCATGCAATTATGCATAATTTATTGTCATTATAATTGTAAGTACATGTAATATGTAACAAGGACACCTTAAAATAAAGTGTTACCCATTTATTTTGTAATTAAATTACGTAATACCATTACATGTGTAAAGAACCTTGTTGAAATCTATGTCCATCAAAATAGAACTCAACAACCAGTCATTGTACCAGAGAGAAAACACTTCATTTATTGCAACTGGAATAAATAAAACGTCTAAAAAGGCACAGGTGTGAGTATGAGGACGGAAGAAAAGGGCACGGGACAACATGCAGTCTCCCACGTCAATTAATCTACACACACAGTGAGTCTTCAAATTCAATACATGCTCCCTGTTGAAAACAGCACATCAGCCTACACTGCACACATAATTAAGGCGTGTTACTCCATTCACTATACTCCCCGACTCCCCTCTTACACCGATCTCCCTTCACACACCCACCCAATTAATTCTTTCATCCACATACAGAAGCACAGGAATACGTTAAAACACTTCCCTCTTCCCTGGCTTGCGGGACCCAGCCATGGGGTGAAGAGTGTCCACAGCAAACAGTCAGTCAGGAGTGAAGCACACGGTAAGGAGGCAGAGTTAAAGTTCACAGTTCTTTCACAGCAAGTCTATTCGCATTTGGAAACAGGGAAATCATTCAAGTCCAATGGTGTAGAATCATATGTGTCGTCCTTAAGTTATAGCGTGACAGTCGGGCAGAAAGCCAAACAAACAATATCCAGAGGTAATGGTGGCTTTAATAGCTAACACCCTCCCTGACTCAACTCTCTCACACACGGGAGTCTAACTAATTGTCTATCTTCATCTCCGGAAGGCCTATTGCCGTACCCCACAAGTGACCACCTCGAAGCCCCTGCTTTGTGTCACACACCACTTTTTAAATAGTCCTTTGATGTTGGGTCCACAGGTGAATACAGTCAGAGCAATCACATGATCACCCGATTGCAACACTGTGCACTTGAAAATTAGCTCTTTAAATAGGGATCAACTGCTATTGGTTTTCCAGTTACCACTGAGACCTTCATATGTAAGTATAATGGAACATTTTCAAAGTAAAATATGTGATTAAATTATTAATTATTATACGCTTATTAACTTTCACAAGTGTGTTTAGAAGCATGTTGTGCTGGGTGATGCATCATGCTATCATAAGTATAAAGGTTATTTTTGGAATCTGTGGTTCCATGAAGAACCTTTAACATCCATGGAACCTTTCCATAACATAAAAGGTTCTTTATAGTGGGAAAAAAAGATTCACCCTACCTTCTCTTCAAGCCTTATCACTCTCCTGTTTCTGTTTCCACAGAGCCTGGCCCAGCAGAGGAACTCCCCTTCAGCTGATCCTGGAGGAAATCTTGGACTCCCGGCACCATGGTGTTCATCTCAAATACCTTGTAGACAGTGTTACTTTCTAGTTTCCTGTAGCTCAACTAGTAGAGCATGGCGCTAGCAACACGAAGATCATGGGTTCGATTCCCAGGGAAAGCAAGAGCTGATAAAATGTAAAAAAAACTGTAACTTGAATGCAATGTAAGTCGCTTTGGATAAAAGTGTCTGCTAAATGCATAAATGTAAATGTACTTAGGAAATGTTATAGATTACAAGTAGCCCTGTTTAAAATGCAATTAGTAGTATAACTATTTCAATTACTTTATTAAAGTAATGTAACTGATTACATTTCATTACTTTTTGATTACTTTTCTAAATTTCTAACACGTTTTCATATGTTAATCATGTTCAGTCATTTAAACCACAGTAGTACTCAACACTGATTGCTGTCAAGACTTTCAAAATCCTTCATTACTTGAATTAAGATTAGAATAATTTTAAAGCACAGCCACCACAAAATCAGACCTTAGCACCTCTTTTTACTTTGAGGTCATTCTGAGGTTAAATTCAGATTTAAAATCATAACGAGAAACAGTTTAGTAGCTACGATATTGTTTTTAAAATCAAATCTTTGCATAGATATCACAGGAAACACTGGCACAACAGTGCCTTGGGAAAAAAAAAAAAACAAACTGTTAATGTTAAAAAATAAAGCATATACATAAACCCAAATAGGAAATAAAACAGTTATTGATTAAGCATGTGTCATATTCTGTGTCCTCCTGAAACATTGGTGTCAATGCAATTTGGGATACAAATCAATTAAATCTGTGTGTGTGGACTGGTTTGGGTTATTAATGGGGACACCGATTTGTATAATGCTATGACATGGGTATGACAGAGGTATTACAATGTGAAGTTGGTTTATGAGGACACTGCCTATGTCCCTGTAATTCAAAAGGCTTAAACAACTTACAAAATAGTGTTTTTTTATTTTATTTTATTTTTTTTTTTTAATTAATATTATAAAAATGCACAATGTTTTCTGTAAGGGGTAGGTTTAGGTGTAGGGTGATAGAAAATACAGTTTGTACAGTATAGAAACCATTACACCTATGGAGAGTCCCCGTAAACCATCGATGCCAATGCGTGTGTGTGGAAATATTTAGATGTAACCCCCTTTATAATCGTTAACAGTTACACTTTATTTTAAGGTGTCCGTGTTACCAGAGGTGGACAGTAACGGAGTACATTTACTTGAGTACTGTACTTAAGTACACTTTTTGAGGATCTGTACTTTACTTGAGTATTATTATTTTTTTCTGGAAACTTGCTACTTCAACTTCACTACATTTGAAAGACAAATATCGTACTTTTTACTCCGCTACATTTATATCAAGGTCCCCAAGTAGAAAGTCGTTATATGTAGCAGTTTTTCCAGTGTGCGCATTTTCAGATTCACTGAACCCTTTTTTTTTATGTGAAGATCAGGCCTGCGATCTGCCAGGACCTTCCAGTGTTGCCAAGTCTTGCAAGCCTGCAGTTTTCTGCCTAGATCTGAATGGATATTTGGCAGATTTTTTTACGCAAATCTGGCAACCTCGGGACCTTCCCCGCTGAACTAATGTAAACGTCTGCACTACTGCACAGCTAAAAGTGCTCTAAAAAGGCAAATAAGATAATAAAAGTCTAAAAAGGCACATATTTATAATGTGGTGTGATCACCTGTGTGTTCACCACATAGATTTTAAAGAGACAACTGTATGTGATGCCTTACGTAAGCCGACCTCTACGATCAAAGATCATAGAAGATAAATGATCGGCAAACGGTAAATAAAAATGACCTACACCTTGATCTACATGGCAAAGAAAATGTATAGTTTTTATTCTGTGTGAACTCGCATGTGTGCTGTCACACCCCTGGACTGTTTTGTTGTGTTTTTGCTCCCCATGTTTTCCCTGCGACCCAGTTTCTTCCCAGTCTGATTGTTTTAATTTGCTCCAGGTGTGTCTTGTTTTCCCCTGATTTCCCTGTCTTTAAAAGCCCCAGTCCTTTCCCTGTGAGTCTAAGATTAAAGGCTGTTCAACGTTTCTCCACGTCTCTTTCGTTCCTCCCAGCGAATCGTGACATGTACTCATTAAATCTCTTTGGAAAATTAACCATGGTTTTACTATAGTAACTAATTTAACTATGGTGTTTGCAGTAAAATCACAGTATCCACAAATTTACTATTCTCTCACTATAGTAACCATAATTATGATATTTGTAGTAAAACTACAGTAACCACAAATTTAACAGTTTCATTATAGTAACAATAATTTAATATTTGTAGCTAAACTAAGGCAATACAAATGGTAGGCTAATATATCCGTCAAAAATGGGTGCTACCATATATAAAAAACCTTACCACTCAGGCCTACTGGTAAATTGCTGCTAAAAACTGGTCAAGGAAGTATATAAATCTGAACATTATTTTATTGTCAAAACACTGCACATAAATACATATATATATATTTTTTTTTTGCAAACAAATGATCTATAAGTAGGTTAAATAATCACACAGGTCAAAATGTTTTACTTCACTTTTTTACAACTTTGGAATCTAAACTGGGAATCGTTAACAATTGAAATCATTAAGCAGAATCAGAATGGATAAAATTCCAACAATACCTAAGCCTAGCCACATGTTGTGGATTTCTGATTTCTGAGCATTTTATGAACACTCATCAGTTGATGGCAAAATTCAAAAATATGGTTATTTGGCACAATGTGCACACCCATGGCCATACTGAGAGAGTATGTTCCAGTTTTCTGAAAAGACTAAAGATTTGTTTTCTTTTCAATGTTTGCTTTGTTTGCCTAAAATGAACCATATCATAGCCTTCAATATCTCTTTGAAGAAGAACTTTGTAACTTTTAAACAAATATTAAAATGAGGTCAATGTGGGAGTGTTAAATAAAAAATAAAGATGATTATCTTCATTTAGTTGTTCCGTTTATATTGGTTTGGTAACATAAAAGCTCTTAATTCCAAAGATAATACAAGCTAATCATTATATTCAGTAGGTTGCATTAGTGGACACTGTAAAAAATGAAAAGTTGACAACTTAAAATTTTAAGGCAACTTGCTGCACAGCTTTTTTGAGTTTACTCAAATTTGGACCAAGTTGTTCACTCAACCCAAGTCACTGAGTAAGGTCACATGTCTCTTTTTTTGTTCTCTTTAGTGTTCCAGCCCCCAGACTGAGCCTGGTTTCTCCCAAGGTTTTTTTCTCCATTCTGTCACAGAGAGAGTTTTGGTTCCTTGCCACTGTCGCCTCTGGCTTGCTCAGTTGGGGACACTTAATTTCTAGCGATTATCGTCGATTTGATTGCACAGATACTATTTAAACTAAACTGAGCTAGACAATGACATCTCTGAATTCAATAATGAAATGCCTTTAACTGAAAATTGAGTGTTAAATCTTATCATTATACATTACTGACACTCTGTCCTCCAATTTGATACCGTTAAGTGCTTTGACACAATCTGCATTGTTAAAAGCGCTATATTAATAAAGGTGACTTGACTTGTTCAGCTAACTCATTTTTGTTAGTTAACAAAACTTGTAATGCTTTTCCAATGTGTCTCAATAAATTATGTTTTGTGAAATGTTTTCTGTGAGTTTTACGGACACCACCCAAAACTGAGCCATAAAAAGCCAAAAACCCAACTCAGCCACGGATCTATCACCAGGCAGTAAAACGCACAGCTACACCTTTAGACAACTAAACATATGTAACTCACATATTTTTAGATTGTGAGGGAAATACTTTCTGGTTCAGCTGGGACTTGAACCAGAAATCATTTTGTTGTGAAGAGACAGCATTTCCCACTGAGCCACTTATGCTGCGCTTAGCCTCAAACATCAAATACAGACACTTGGGGAATAATAATAAATAAAAAAAAAAATGTTCATGATTGTATGTATATAAAATAAAATAATAATAATAATAAAAAAAACATTTACAGGTACAAAACTCCTTACTCTTGACTTCTTTCTTTAGATCTCTCTCTGTAACAATGCATGTGGTGTTTTAAAGCAATGAGATCAGTGTTGTGCAGTAAGCAGCTATTAGCTGCTTTTATTTGATGAGATAGCCGCCAGGCGCTGTCCTGATTACATCCGAAGTGACTTTTTCCTTTTTCATTTATGTGTTTAAGTTTTGAACAATCAATTCTGTGAAACTACAGCATGCAAGGAAATGTTCTAACAGTTATGAGCTCATTTGAAATCTATTATATGAAATCAATTTAAATATTTGCACTCTAGTGCTATTTAGACACACACAGACATCAAGAACCAGCATAAGAATCTCAACAATGGAGACAATCAACTAAATTCTTCATGCTGCAATGCATGCTGGTTAACACCATAGCAAAAACGCCCATCATGCACTGCAGTATGAATAATTATTGTCACCACTGTTGAGGATCGTATGATAAGCTTTCATGTCTAAAAGCCTGAGCTGTTTGTTTGTGTGTTTTTCTTCCAATATTTAAGCATTACAGTGGTATTTGTTTAATAGGACTTTTTTTCACAATTCAGTAGTAGGTGAACGTCAATCAATAAACAAAAGAGAAACCACTTCATGACGGCAATCCAAATGATTTAAAAGCAGAAAGTGCAAGTAAATCTGCTACCTAAAGCTTTTAACTCAACAACGCACAAATGTATGTTGTGAAAAAATATTGCAATTGCTTAAAAGCAAATTACTTTGAATTACTGAAAGGGTCAAGAGCCCAACTAAAGCAAACACTGATCTCCATGATGGTGGCATCATTTTAACCAATAAAACATCAACATCTGATCCTCTGTAATTCTCAATAACAGCAGGTGTTCATCACTAATTCACAATCATCATTTAATTAGTCACTTAATTATCTCATTAACTTTAACTCTTTGAGGACTTGGGATTTGACTTGAGACTTGCTTGTGACTTAAAATGAATAACTTGGTTCCTCCTCTGGTGAAATCAGCTGCTGAGTTCATGGGTGGAGTAAACATATGGCAGGACTTTTACTTTCTGACCTTTCCACCTCTGGAAAAAAGTTTTGCAATTTCTTTATTTATTATTATTGCACAAATGTATGTATTTAATGTCTGTTGTTAAGTGCAGCATAAGTGGCTCAGTTGGAAACGTTGTCTCCTCACAGCAAGAAGACCTCTGGTTTGGGTCCTAGCTGAGCCAAAAAGTCTTTCTCTCACAATCTAAAAATATATGAATTATAGATGCTTAGTTGTCTAAAGGTATAGCTGTGTTTTTTTATTTATTTTTTTACTGCCTATTGATGGATCTATGGCTGAGTTGTTTTTGGGGGCTTTTATGGCTCAGTTTTGGGTGGTGTCCGTAAAACTCACAGAAAAAAGTTCACAGAAGATACTTTATTGAGACACATTGGAATAGCATTAAAAGTTTTGTTAACTAACAAAAAAGAGTTAGCTGAACAAAAAACAGACATGTGACTTTACGCAGTGACTTGGGTTGAGTGAACAACTTGGTCCAAAGTTGAGTAAACTCAAAAAAGCTGTGCAGCAAGTTGCCTTGAAATTTTAAGTAAACTTTTCATTTTTTACAGTGATAAGGTATTGTAAGTACACAACAATGTGACAATAAAACAATAAATGTACTTTTTACTTTTGATATGTAAATACTTTTAAAAGCATGTACTTTCGTACATTTAGTTAAGTACAAACCTGTCTTTACAACTTTCACTTGTGGTGGAGTAGTATTTGACCAGTAGTATCTATACTTTCACTCAAGTAATGAAGTTGTGTACTTATTCCGCCTCTGCGTGTTACAGTGTAATTACATATTTAAGTACTGAGTAATAGTTACTACATGTATTTACTTAATGGTTAGGGTTAGGTTTAGGGTTTGTCTTAGGGTTACTTGCATGCAATTATGCATAATTTATTGTCATTATAATAGTAAGTACATGTAATATGTAACAAGGACACCTTAAAATAAAGTGTTACCCATTTATTTTGTACTTAAATTACGTAATACCATTACATGTGTAAATAACCCTGTTGAAATGTATGTCCATCAAAATAGAACTCAACAACCAGTCATTGTACCAGAGAGAAAACACTTCCTTTATTGCAACTGGAATAAATAAAACGTCTAAAAAGGCACAGGTGCGAGTATGAGGACAGAAGAAAAGGGCACGGGACAACATGCAGTCCCCCACGTCAATTAATCTACACACACACAGTGAGTCTTCAAATTCAATACATGCTCCCTGTTGAAAACAGCACATCAGCCTACACTGCACACATAATTAAGGCGTGTTACTCCATTCACTATACTCCCCGACTCCCCTCTTACACCGATCTCCCTTCACACACCCACCCAATTCATTCTTTCATCCACATACACAAGCACAGAAATACGTTAACACACTTCCCTCTTCCCTGGCTTGCAGGACCCAACCGTGGGGTGAAGAGTGTCCACAGCAAACAGTCAGTCAGGAGTGAAGCACACGGTAAGGAGGCAGAGTTAAAGTTCACAGTTCTTTCACAGCAAGTCTATTCGCATTCGGAAAAAGGGAAATCATTCAAGTCCAATTGTGTAGAATCATATGCATCGTCCTTAAGTTATAGTGTGACAGTCGGGCAGAACGCCAAACAAACAATATCCAGAGGTAATGGTGGCTTTAATAGCTAACACCCTCCCTGACTCAACTCTCTCACACACGGGAGTCTAACTAACTGTCTATCTTCATCTCCGGAGGGCCTATTGCCGTACCCCACAAGTCACCACCTCGAAGCCCCCGCTTTATGTCAAACACCACTTTTTAAATAGTCCTTTGATGTTGGGTCCACAGGTGAATACAGTCAGAGCAATCACATGATCACCTGATAGCAACACTGTACACTGGAAAATTAGCTCTTTAAATAGGGATCAACTGCTATTGGTTTTCCAGTTACCACTGAGACCTTCATATGTAAGTATAATGGAACATTTTCAAAGTAAAATATGTGATTAAATTATTAATTATTATACGCTTATTAACTTTCACAAGTGTGTTTAGAAGCATGTTGTGCTGGGTGATGCATCATGCTATCATAAGTATACAGGTTATTTTTTGGAATCTGAGGGTCCATGAAGAACCTTTAACATCCATGGAACCTTTCCATAACATAAAAGGTTCTTTATAGTGGGAATAAAAGATCCACTCTACCTTCTCTTCAAGCCTTATCACTCTCCTGTTTCTGTTTCCACAGAGCCTGGCCCAGCAGAGGAACTCCCCTTCAGCTGATCCTGGAGGAAATCTTGGACTCCCGGCACCATGGTGTTCATCTCAAATACCTTGTAGACAGTGTTGGGAAGATTACTTAGGAAATGTAATAGGTTATAGATTACAAGTAGCCCTGTTTAAAACGTAATTAGTAGTATAACTATTTCAATTACTTTATTAAAGTAATGTAACTAATTACATTTCATTACTTTTTTAAATTTCTAACACGTTTTCAAATGTTAATCATTTTCAGTCATTTAAACCACAGTAGTACTCAACACTGATTGCTGTCAAGACTTTCAAAATCCTTCATTACTTGAATTAAGATTAGAATAATTTTAAAGCACAGCCACCACAAAATCAGACGTTACCACATCTTTTTACTTTGAGATCATTCTGAGGTTAAATTCAGATTTAAAATCATAACGAGAAATAGTTTAGTAGCTACGATACTGTTTTTAAAATCAAATATTTGCATAGATATGAGAGGAAACACTGGCACAACAGTGCCTTGGGGAAAAAAAAACTGTTAATGTTAAAAAATAAAGCATATACATTAACCCAAATAGGAAATAAAACAGTTATTGATTAAGCATGTGTCATATACTGTGTTCTCCTAAAACATTGGTGTCAATGCAATTTGGGATACAAATCAATTAAATCTGTGTGTGTGGACTGGTTTGGGTTATTAATGGGGACACCGATTTGTATAATGCTATGACATGGGTATGACAGAGGTATTACAATGTGAAGTTGGTTCATGAGGACACTGCCTATGTCTCTGTAATTCAAAAGGCTTAAAAAATGTACTAAATAGTGTTTTTTTATTTTTATTTATTTATTTATTTTTATTTTTTATTGTAAAAATGCACAATGTTTTCTGTAAGGGGTTTAGGTGTAGGGTGATAGAAAAGACAGTTTGTACAGTATAGAAACCATTACACCTATGGAGAGTCCCCGTAAACCATCGATGCCAATGCGTGTGTCTGTGGAAATATTTAGATGTAACCCCCTTTATAATCGTTAACAGTTACACTTTATTTTAAGGTGTCCGTGTTACCAGAGGTGGACAGTAACGGAGTACATTTACTTGAGTACTGTACTTAAGTACACTTTTTGAGTATCTGTACTTCACTTGAGTATTATTTTTTTTCTGGAAACTTGCTACTTCAACTTTACTACATTTGAAAGACAAATATCGTACTTTTTACTCCGCTACATTTATATCAAGGTCCCCAAGTAGAAAGTCGTTATATGTAGCAGTTTTTCCAGTGTGCGCATTTTCAGATTCACTGAACCCTTTTATTTTATGTGAAGATCAGGCCTGCGATCTGCCAGGACCTTCCAGTGTTGCCAAGTCTTGCAAGCCTGCAGTTTTCTGCCTAGATCTGAATGGATATTTGGCAGACTTTTTTACGCACATCTGGCAACCTCGGGACCTTTCCCGCTGAACTAATGTAAACGTCTGCCCTACTGCACAGCTAAAAGTGCTCTAAAAAGGCAAATAAGATAATAAAAGACTAAAAAGGCACATATTTCAAATATCAAAGATCATAGAAGATAAATGATCGGCATACGGTAAATGAAATATTACCTACACCTTGATCTACATGGCAAAGAAAATGTATAGTTTTTATTCTGTGTGAACTCGCATGTGTACGTGTTAACTCATTAAAGCTCTTTGGAAAATTAACCATGTTTTTACTATAGTAACTAATTTAACTATGGTATTTGCAGTAAAATCACAGAATCCACAAATTTACTATTCTTTCACTATAGTAACCATAATTATGCTATTTGTAGTAAAACTACAGTAACCACAACTTTAACAGTTTCATTATAGTAACTATAATTTAATATTTGTATCTAAACTATGGCAATACAAATGGTAGGCTAATATATTCGTCAAAAATGGCTGCTACCATACATAAAAAACCTTACCACTCAGGCCTACTGGTAAATTGCTGCTAAAAACTGGTCAAGGAAGTATGTAAATCTGAACATTATTTTATTGTCAAAACACTGCACATAAATACACACACACACACACACACATATATATATATATATATATATATATATATATATATATATATATATATATATTTATTTATTTTTTGCAAACAAATGATCAATAAGTAGTTGAAATGATCACACAGGTCAAAATGTTTTAGTTCACTTTTTAACAACTTTGGAATCTAAACTGGGAATCAATAACAATTGAAATCAATAAGCATTTTATGAACAATCATCAGTTGATGGCCAAATTCAAAAAGATGGTTCACCCATGGCCATACTGAGAGAGTATGTTCCATTTTCTGAAAAGACTAAAGATTTGTTTTATTTTCAATGTTTGCTTTGTTTGCCTAAAATGAACCATATCATAGCCTTCAATATCTCTTTGAAGAAGAACTTTGTAACTTTTAATCAAATATTAAAATGAGTTCAATGTGGGAGTGTTAAATAAAAAATAAAGATGATTATCTTCATTTAGTTGTTCCATTTATATTGGTTTGGTAACATAAAAGCTCTTAATTCCAAAGATAATACAAGCTAATCATTATATTCAGTAGGTTGCACTAGTGGACACTGTAAAAAATGAAAAGTTGACAACTTAAAATTTTAAGGCAACTTGCTGCACAGCTTTTTTGAGTTTACTCAAATTTGGACCAAGTTGTTCACTCAATCCAAGTCACTGAGTAAAGTCACATGTCTCTTTTTTGTTCTCTTTAGTGTTCCGGCCCCCAGACTGAGCCTAGTTTCTCCCAAGGTTTTTTTCTCCATTCTGTCACAGAGGGAGTTTTGGTTCCTTGCCGCTGTCGCCTCTGGCTTGCTCAGTTGGGGACACTTAATTTCTAGCGATTATCGTCGATTTGATTGCACAAATACTATTTAAACTAAACTGAGCTAGACAATGACATCTCTGAATTCAATAATGAAATGCCTTTAACTGAAAATTGAGTGTTTAATCTTATCATTATACATTACTGACAATTTGATACTGTTAAGTGCTTTGAAACAATTTGCATTGTTAAAAGCGCTATATAAATAAAGGTGACTTGACTTGTTCAGCTAAATCATTTTTGTTAGTTAACAAAACTTTTAATGCTTTTCCAATGTGTCTCAATAAATATTGTTTTGTGAACTTTTTTCTGTGAGTTTTATGGACACCACCCAAAACTGAGCCATAAAAAGCCAAAAAAAAAAAAAAAACAACTCAGCCACGGATCTTTCAACAGGCAGTAAAACACACAGCTACACCTTTAGACAACTAAGCATATGTAATTCACATATTTTTAGATTGTGAGGGAAATACTTTCTAGTTCAGCTGGGACTTGAACCAGAGGTCTTCTTGCTGTGAGGAGACAACGTTTCCAACTGAGCCACTTATGCTGCACTTAACCACAGACATTAAATACAGACACTTGGGGAATAATAATAAATAAAAAACTTTTTTCATGATTGTATGTATATAAAATAAAATAATAATAATGAAAAACATTTACAGGTACAAAACTCTGTTTGTATAAATGTTGAAATGTACAACATACACAGCAAAATCATCAATGAACACTGCACACAAAGTTAAAAGAAACCAGCTGAGGTGGAAAGTCCACAGGTCAGAAAGTAAAAGTCATGCCATATGTTTATTCCACCCATGAACTCAGCAGCTGATTTCACCAGAGGAGGAACCAAGCCGTTCCTTTCAAGTCACAAGCAAGTCTCAAGTGAAATCCCAAGTCCTCAAAGAGTTAAAGTTAATGAGATAATTAAGTGACTAATTAAATGATGATTGTGCATTAGTGATGAACACCTGCTGTTATTGACAATTGCAGAGGATCAGATGTTGATTTTTTATTGGTTAAAACGATGCCACCATCATGGAGATCAATGTATGCTTTAGTTGGGCTCCTTACTCTTGACTTCCTTCGTTAGATCTCTCTCTGTAACAATGCATGTGGTGTTTTAAAGCAATGAGATCAGTGTTGTGCTGTAAGCAGCTATTAGTTGCTTTTATTTGATGAAATAGCCGTCAGGTGCTGTCCTGATTACTTCCGAAGTGACTTCTTCCTTTTTCATTTATGTGTTTAAATTTTGAACAATCAATTCTGTGAAACTACAGCATACAAGGAAATGCTCTAATAGTTATGAGTTAGTTTTAAATCTACTACATAAAATTAATTTAAACATTTGAACTCTAGTACTATTTAGACACACACAGACATCAAGAACCAGCATATGAATCTCAACAATGGAGACAATCAACAACATTCTTCATGCTGCAATGCATGCTGGGTAACACCATAGAAAAAACTCCCACCATGCACTGCAGTATGAATAATTATTGTCACCGCTGTTGAGGATCGTATGATAAGCTTTCATGTCTAAAAGCCTGAGCTGTTTTTTTTTCTTCCAATATTCAAGCATTACAGTGGCATTTGTTTAATAGGCTTTTTTTTCACAGTTCAGTAGTAGGTGAATGTCAGTCAATAAACGAAACCACTTCATGATGGCAATCCAAATGATTTAAAAGCAGAAAGTGTCAGCAAATCTTCTACCTGTAGCTTTTAATTCAGCAACACACAAATGTTTGCTGTGAAAAAAATATTGCAATTGCTTAAAAGCAAATTACTTTGAATTACTGAAAGGGTCAAGAGCCCAACTAAAGCAAGCACTGATCTCCATGATGGTGGCATCATTTTAACCAATAAAACATCAACATCTGATCCTCTGTAATTCTCAATAACAGCAGGTGTTCATCACTAATTCACAATCATCATTTAATTAGTCACTTAATTATCTCATTAACTTTAACTCTTTGAGGACTTGGGATTTGACTTGAGACTTGCTTGTGACTTGAAATGAATGACTTGGTTCCTCCTCTGGTGAAATCAGCTGCTGAGTTCATGGGTGGAGTAAACATATGGCAGGACTTTTACTTTCTGACCCCTGAACTTTCCACCTCTGGAAAAAAGTTTAGCAATTTCTTTCTTTATTATTATTGCACAAATGTATGTATTTAATGTCTGTGGTTAAGTGCAGCATAAGTGGCTCAGTGGGAAACGCTGTCTCCTCACAGCAAGAAGATTTCTGTTTCGGGTCCCAGCTGAGTCAGAAAGTCTTCCCCTCACAATCTAAAAATATGTGAATTACAGATGCTTAGTTGTCTAAAGGTATAGCTGTGTTTTTTTACTGCCTATTGATGGATCTTTTTTTTTTTTTTTTTGGCTTTTTATGGCCCAATTTTGGGTGGTGTCCGTAAAACTCACAGAAAAAAGTTCACAGAAGATACTTTATTGAGACACATTGGAAAAGCATTAAAAGTTTTGTTAACTAACAAAAAAGAGTTAGCTGAACAAAAAAGAGACATGTGACATCATTCAGTGACTTGGGTTGAGTGAACAACTTGGTCCAAAGTTGAGTAAACTCAAAAAAGCTGTGCAGCAAGTTGCCTTGAAATTTTAAGTAAACTTTTCATTTTTTACAGTGATAAGGTATTGTAAGTACACAACAGTGTGACAATAAAACAATAAATGTACTTTTTACTTTTGATACGTAATTACTGTCAATTAATCTACACACACACAGTGAGTCTTCAAATTCAATACATGCTCCCTGTTGAAAACAGCACATTAGCCTACACTGCACACATACAGGTGCTGGTTATATAATTAGAATATCATCAAAAAGTTGATTTATTTCACCAATTCCATTCAAAAAGTGAAACTTGTATATTATATTCATTCATTACACACAGACTGATAAATTTCAAATTGTTTATTTCTTTTAATTTTGATGATTAGAGCTTACAGCTCATGAAAGTCAAAAATCAGTATCTCAAAATATTAGAATATTACTTAAGACCGATACAAAGAAAGGATTTTTAGAAATCTTGGCCAACTGAAAAGTATGAAAATGAAAAGTATGAGCATGTACAGCACTCAATACTTAGTTGGGGCTCCTTTTGCCTGAATTACTGCAGCAATGCGGCGTGGCATGGAGTCGATCAGTCTGTGGCACTGCTCAGGTGTTATGAGAGCCCAGGTTGCTCTGATAGTGGCCTTCAGCTCATCTGCATTGTTGGGTCTGGTGTCTCTCATCTTCCTCTTGACAATACCCCATAGATTCTCTATGGGGTTCAGGTCAGGCGAGTTTGCTGGCCAATCAAGCACAGTAACACTATGGTCATTGAACCAGCTTTTGGTACCTTTGGCAGTGTGGGCAGGTGCCAAGTCCTGCTGGAAAATGAAATCAGCATCTCCATAAAGCTTGTCAACAGAAGGAAGTATGAAGTGCTCTAAAATTTCCTGGTAGATGGCTGCGTTGACTGTGGACTTCAGAAAACACAGTGGACCAACACCAGCAGATGACATGGCAGCCCAAATCATCACAGAATGTGGAAACTTCACACTGGACTTCAAGCAACATGGATTATGCGCCTCTCCACTCTTCCTTCAGACTCTGGGACCTTGATTTCCAAATGAAATGTAAAATTTTCTTTCATCTGAAAAGAGGACTTTGGACCATTGAGCAACAGTCCAGTTCTTTTTCTCCACAGCCCAGGTAAGATGCTTCTGACGTTGTCTCTGGTTCAGAAGTGGCTTGGTAGCCCTTTTCCTGAAGACATCTGAGCGTGGTGACTCTTGATGCACTGACTCCAGCTTCAGTTCTCTCCTTGTGAAGCTCTCCCAAGTGTTTGAATCAGCTTTGCTTGACTGTATTCTCAAGCTTGCAGTCATCCCTGTTGCTTGTGCACCTTTTCCTACCCAAATTCTTCCTTCCAGTCAACTTTGCATTTAATATGCTTTGATACAGCACTCTGTAAACAGCTACACCTTTCAGTAATGACCTTCTGTGACTTACCCTCTTTTTGGAGGGTGTCAATGTTCGTCTTCTGGATCATTGCCAAGTCAGCAGTCTTCCCCATTATTGTGGTTTCAAAGAACAAGAGATACCCAGAATTTATACTATAGGGATGGTCATTTATTCAAACTCAAATGTAAATATTCTAATATTTTGAGATACCGATTTTTGACTTTCATAAGCTGTAAGCTCTAATCATCAAAATTAAAAGAAATAAACATTTGAAATATATCAGTCTGTGTGTAATGAATGAATATTATATACAAGTTTCACTTTTTGAATGGAATTAGTGAAATAAATCAACTTTTTGATGATATTCTAATTATATGACCAGCACCTGTAATTAAGGCGTGTTACTCCATTCACTATACTCCCCGACTCCCCTCTTACACCGATCTCCCTTCACACACCCACCCAATTCATTCTTTCATCCACATACACAAGCACAGAAATACGTTAACACACTTCCCTCTTCCCTGGCTTGCAGGACCCAGCCGTGGGGTGAAGAGTGTCCACAGCAAACAGTCAGTCAGGAGAGAAGCACACGGTAAGGAGGCAGAGTTAAAGTTCACAGTTCTTTCACAGCAAGTCTATTCACATTCGGAAACAGGGAAATCATTCAAGTCCAATGGTGTAGAATCATATACATCATCCTTAAGTTATAGTGTGACAGTCGGGCAGAACACCAAACAAACAATGTCCAGAGGTAATGGTGGCTTTAATAGCTAACACCCTCCCTGACTCAACTCTCTCACACACAGGAGTCTAACTAACTGTCTATCTTCATCTCCGGAGGGCCTATTGCCATACCCCACAAGTCACCACCTCGAAGCCCCTGCTTTGTGTCACACACCTCTTTTTAAATAGTCCTTTGATGTTGGGTCCACAGGTGAATACAGTCAGAGCAATCACATGATCACCTGATAGCAACACTGTACACTGGAAATTTAGCTCCATAAATAGGGATCAACTGCTATTGGTTTTCCAGTTACCACTAAG
This sequence comes from Onychostoma macrolepis, assembly GCF_012432095.1. NCBI lineage: Eukaryota > Metazoa > Chordata > Actinopteri > Cypriniformes > Cyprinidae > Onychostoma > Onychostoma macrolepis. The sequence goes on along the minus strand of NC_081175.1, from coordinate 5,043,451 downwards.
ACCTTCATATGTAAGTATAATGGAACATTTTCAAAGTAAAATATGTGATTAAATTATTAATTATTATACGCTTATCAACTTTCACAAGTGTGTTTAGAAGCATGTTGTGCTGCGTGATGCATCATGCTATCATAAGTATAAAGGTTATTTTTGGAATCTGTGGTTCCATGAAGAACCTTTAACATCCATGGAACCTTTCCATAACATAAAAGTTATAGTGGGAAAAAAAAGGTTATTTTTAACATTTTCTTCACACTAAGAAAAAATGGTTTGGTCACACTTTATATTAAGTGGCATTAACTACCATGTACACTCTCAGAAATAAAGGTACAAAAGCTGTCACTGGGGCGGTGACCTGTTTCAAAAGGTACATGTTTGTACCTAAAGGGTCCATTTTGGTACCTTAAAGGTACATATTAGTACTCAAAGTGTACATATTTGAACCTAATAGGTACAAAAGTGTACCTTTTGAAAAGGTACCACCTCAGTGACAGCTTTTGTACCTTTATTTCTGAGAGTGTACTTGCATCAGAAAATAAGTACAATGTACTTATTGTTGTCATATTGTATTGCAAAACACTGCTATTTTGCTGCTATTGAGGTGGGAGATACAGGTAAGGTTAGGGACAGGTTTGGTAGTATGGGTAGGTTTAACGGTGGGTTAAGGTGTAAGGGTCAACAGTGTAATTATAAATTGAATTACAGAAATTAATTACAGATGTAATTACATATTTAAAAAATAAAAGTACAATGTAAAAACATGTATGTACACAATAAGTGCATTGTACCAAATGATTCATTTAAATGAGAGTACACAGTAGTTAAGGCCACATAATATAAAGTGGGACCAATGGTTCTTTTAAGAACTATTCACAGAAATGTTCTTTGGAGACCTAAAAATGGTCACAGCAAGAACCTCCTTTTGGAACCCATATTTTTAAAAGTGTATGTTGATCTGTCGGTCACAAGGAGGATCACATCGAGATGTAAACATAGGAGTGATGTTGGCATCAAAAAGGTGTTTAAAGCAGATGGACAAAGTGAGCAAATAAATATGTTTAAGACCATAAAAACAAAGGTAATAATAAAAAACAAGGTACTAAAACAGTACCAACTCCCCTCTATGCAAATAATGGTGGAGTTTACCACGCTTAAGTGGCGCTATAATAACCTTGTTTGACTTGCTCTTAATTTGTCCAATTCCCCTTGCTACTAGTTATAGCAATCCTGCTCTTACTAATTGGAACATACCATTTTTATAAAAACTCTTGCCTCACCTTATGATTAATAGTACATGAGAATTAAGGATATGTCACGGATCGACCAGGCTCTGAGTCCAACCAATCACAGCGCACTCACTCACCCAACTACTAACCAGAGCCACACCTGTGCCTCATCTGATTCACTCATCAGCATCGCTAATTAAGAACACACCTCATCTCTCCTCATTGTCTGGGGTCTGTTCTTTGTACCTCAATTAATACATCTGAGATGATTTGAAAGATGCCAGATCTTCTAATCGTGATAACTGATCTCTGGCTAATTTGGTTCTTCAAATTAATTTGCATATTAGATTAAAATATCTGGATTAAGTTATCTAAGATTACTGCACGTTCTCGTGTTCCCCGAAAAGGGCAGATGTATCGATACTCGAAACCAGGATCAGCAATGCAGCGATTGGCTGGCGGTAAGACAGCAATGTAATGACATCATATAATTAAAAAAGACACCTGACGAAAAACTTGACAAACTTCTGGACTTTTATAAAGAAACAGCTAAGCGAACAAAACTGCATAAATGTTATAACAGATAAAAGAAATGTGCACTGTTTTTATTTTATTTTTATTTTTTACATGATTCCCAATTATTTATGTTCACCATTTCTAGTATATGTACAGGCTTTACATTTTTATTTCAAGGCTGCAAATAGCAATTCATTTAATTTTATCTTTGAAACAGATATGTTACGTGACAGCATTAATTAAAGTTATCTGGATCTCCTGCGCTCCATCAAGCCACTCAATAGCTGTCACCACTCAAATTAATGTACGACTCAGATTAACTGTATAGCATGTGTGTAAGACTCTAATACAATTATGAAGTAATTATTTTATCATGAATAAATATTTCAATGAGTTAAACTGGCTGTGTCTATAGTATTATAGACTACACAACATTATATTATTTTTCAATACATTTTTAAATCATTATTATTTTAAATTTCTGTCCCTGGATCAGTAGGGTACTCTTATAATAAAGTAGCGGTGGCTGGGATATATATTTTAAGTATCAATTCTGCTTAAAAATATGCAATCTAATCCTGTTTACATTAAATAAGCCTGCTCCCGAGCAGGTTTAAGCTTACGGACATGTTGCTATGACAGCAAATCTGGGATGAGCTTCGAAGAACCAAACAATCCAAGATCAAGCAAAATCGTCAACCATCAAATCCAGCTAAGTGAGTTAGCGACGTACAAAGAACGGGCCCATGGTCTCATTTATTCAAATTAGACTGCTTACATGTTCTACAGCATATCTTCCCTCAGTCGTGTTTCCTGTGTCAAATGTTAATGGTTTACCTGGATACCTACCACTAGCGACTAGGTGTGTGGTCACCATCCATCCGTTCCACTGTCCATGATCTCCTGCACCTGCAATAAAGGAAAGTTCAGTTATCATCAGGATGTGCCTATCCAGCAAGAAGCTCAATTCATTGGCCCCTTCACCATCACTCATTAGATCAACCCAGTCACGTATCAGCTGCAACTCCCCACACACTGCAAGATTCACCCTACCTTCTCTTCAAGCCTTATCACTCTCCTGTTTCTGTTTCCACAGAGCCTGGCCCAGCAGAGGAACTCCCCTTCAGCTGATCCTGGAGGAAATCTTGGACTCCCGGCACCATGGTGTTCATCTCAAATACCTTGTAGACAGTGTTGGGAAGATTACTTAGGAAATGCAATAGGCTATAGATTACAAGTAGCCCTGTTTAAATTGAAAGTAGTAGTATAACTATTTCAATTACTTTATTAAAGTAATGTAACTGATTACATTTCATTACTTTTTATTACTTTTCTAAATTTCTAACACGTTTTCAAATGTTAATCATTTTCAGTCATTTAAACCAAAGTAGTACTCAACACTGATTGCTGTCAAGACTTTCAAAATCCTTCATGCTTGAATTAAGATTAGAATAATTTTAAAGCACAGCCACCACAAAATCAGACGTTACCACCTCTTTTTACTTTGAGGTCATTCTGAGGTTAAATTCAGATTTAAAATCATAACGAGAAATAGTTTAGTAGCTACGATACTGTTTTTAAAATCAAATCTTTGCATAGATATGATAGGAAACACTGGCACAACAGTGCCTTGGGAAAAAACCCAAATAGGAAATAAAACAGTTATTGAATAAGCATGTGTCATATTCTGTGTCTTCCTGAAACATTGGTGTCAATGCAATTTGGGATACAAATCAATTAAATCTGTGTGTGGACAGTGCCTATGTCCCTGTAATTCAAAAGGCTTAAAAAACGTACTAAATGGTGTTTTTTTTGTCTATTATTATAATAAAATGCCCAACATTTTCTGTAAGGGGTAGGTTTAGGTGTAGGGTGATAGAAAATACAGTTTGTACAGTATAGAAACCATTACACCTATGGAGAGTCCCCATAAACCATCAATGCCAATGTGTGTGTGTGTGTGTGTTGAAATATTCAGATGTAACCCCTTGTCAGTCCTGTCTTGTGTTTCCCCTCCTCTCGTGCCCATATTTGGTTTGTTCCTGTTCCTGTGATTATTAGTTGATTAGTCCCCAGCCATGTTTGATTGTTCCCCACCTGTTTTAGTTCTCCTCGTTTGATTTCGTTCTGTTTATAAGCCCTGTGTTTCCCTGTCTCCGTGTCAGCTGTTATACATTAATCCTGGTTCCTGTGATCCCTACGTTTGTGTTTGTCAATAAAGTCCTGGTTCCTGAGTTCCTCGTCTCCTCGCTTCCCTGACTCCGATACCCCGTGACACCCCCTTTATAATTGTCAATGGTTACACTTTATTTTAAGGTGTCCGTGTTACCAGAGGTGGACAGTAACGGAGTACATTTACTTGAGTACTGTACTTAAGTACACTTTTTGAGTATCTGTTACATTCTGTTGTTACACCTGACTCAGAGATGTAACATAATGGGAGACGGCACGGCTGAATAACTTAAAACATAATATTTATTACAACAAAATTAACCAAAAATAACAATCACAAAAGTCAGTATCAGTAATATCAATCAGTATGAAATGCAGGTGAATGAATGCACAAAGCTCCGCTCCTGCTCCCACTTGACTTGCATCAACCTGAATCTCAAACGGAAGATTACTTTGGGGCGCTGCTAATACAGGAGCAGCAGTCAACAACAACTTCACATTCTCAAATGCCTTTCGACAATGTGGGGTCCACTCAAATTTAGCAGAGTTCTTTAAAAGATTAGTCAATGGACAAATGACCGATGAAAACTAGGGCAAAAACTTCGATAATAACTGGCCATCCCAATAAACCTCATGAGCTCTTTTTTAGTACAAGGAGTAGGGAAATTCTCTATCACACTCCCCTTAGCACGCAAAGGGCACACCATACCTTGGCCCACCTCTTTTCCCAAATAAGAAACCGTTGCCCATATATAATCACATTTAGCTAAATTCACGGTCAAACTAGCCTCCGCTAGACGACAAAATAAATCTCGCACTCGTGTCACATGCTGATTCCAGATATCGCTGTAAACTATAACATCGTCCAAATAAACCGCGCAGCCTTCTAAACCAGAGACTACACGATTCATTAATCTTTGACATGTCGCTGGAACGTTGCGTAACCCAAAGCTCATGACAGGATAAGAGTACAGCCCCGAAGAACTTATAAAAGCAGTGATTTCCTGTGCTCGAGGTGTCAAAGGCTCCTGCCAGTACTCTTTAAGTAAATCAAATTTATATTTATATCTCACCGAGCCCACTTGATCAACGCAATCCTCCATCCTCGGGAATGTAAAGTGTCCGGTTTGGTGATTTTATTCATTTTTCTATAGTCCGTACAAAACCTGAACTTTCCATCTGGTTTTCTAACCAGCAAGCACGGCGAAGCCCAACTTGAACAAGACGGTATTGCAATGTTATTCTTTAACATATACTGAATCTCTTTCTCCAACTTTAGACGTTTTTCAAAAGGGATGCGATAAAACCGCTGGCATATAGTTGAAGCAGCACCCACATCCACGTCATGCTCTATTAAATGAGTTTGTGAAGGAACATCTACATCTAAAGCACATACTGATAGTGGGAAAAAAAAGGTTATTTTTAAAATGTTCTTCACACTAAGAAAAAATGGTTCAGTCACACTTTATATTACGTGGCCTTAACTAGTATGTACTTACATCAAAAAATAAGTACAATATACTTATTGTGTTAATATTGTATTGCAAAACACATTTGCTGCTTTTGAGGTGGGATACGGGTAATGTTAGGGACAGGTTTGGTGATATGGGTAGGTTTAAGGGTGGGTTAAGGTGTAAGGGATGGGTCAACAGTTTAATTCTAAATGTAATTACAGAAATTAATTACAGATGTAATTACATATAGGTATTTTTAAAAATATAAGTACAATGTAAACACATGTATGTACAAACCCGATTCCAAAAAAGTTGGGACACTGTACAAATTGTGAATAAAAAAGGAATGCAATAATTTACAAATCTCATAAACTTATATTTTATTCACAATAGAATATAGATAACATATCAAATGTTGAAAGTAAGACATTTTGAAATGTCATGCCAAATATTGGCTCATTTTGGATTTCATGAGAGCTACACATTCCAAAAAAGTTGGGACAGGTAGCAATAAGAGGCCGGAAAAGTTAAATGTACATATAAGGAACAGCTGGAGGACCAATTTGCAACTTATTAGGTCAATTGGCAACATGATTGGGTATAAAAAGATCCTCTCAGAGTGGCAGTGTCTCTCAGAAGTCAAGATGGGAAGAGGATCACCAATTCCCCCAATGCTGCGGCGAAAGTTTCTCAGAGAAAAATTGCAAAGAGTTTGAAGTTATCATCATCTACAGTGCATAATATCATCCAAAGATTCAGAGAGTCTGGAACAATCTCTGTGCGTAAGGGTCAAGGCCGGAAAACCATACTGGATGCCAGTGATCTTCGGGCCCTTAGACGGCACTGCATCACATACAGGAATGCTACTGTATTGGAAATCACAAAATGGGCTCAGGAATACTTCCAGAAAACATTGTCGGTGAACACAATCCACCGTGCCATTTGCCGTTGCTGGCTAAAACGCTATAGGTCAAAAAAGAAGCCATATCTAAACATGATCCAGAAGCGCAGGCGTTTTCTCTGGGCCAAGGCTCATTTAAAATGGACTGTGGCAAAGTGGAAAACTGTTCTGTGGTCAGATGAATCAAAATTTGAAGTTCTTTTTGGAAAACTGGGACGCCATGTCATCCGGACTAAAGAGGACAAGGACAACCCAAGTTGTTATCAGCGCTCAGTTCAGAAGCCTGCATATCTGATGGTATGGGGTTGCAAGAGTGCGTGTGGCATGCTTACACATCTGGAAAGGCACCATCAATGCTGAAAGGTATATCCAAGTTCTAGAACAACATATGCTCCCATCCAGACGTCGTCTCTTTCAGGGAAGACCTTGCATTTTCCAACATGACAATGCCAGACCACATACTGCATCAATTACAACATCATGGCTGCGTAGAAGAAGGATCCGGGTACTGAAATGGCCAGCCTGCAGTCCAGATCTTTCACCTATAGAAAACATTTGGCGCATCATAAAAAGGAAGATGCGACAAAGAAGACCTAAGACAGTTGAGCAACTAGAAGCCTGTATTAGACAAGAATAGGACAACATTCCTATTCCTAAACTTGAGCAACTTGTCTCCTCAGTCCCCAGACGTTTGCAGACTGTAATAAAAAGAAGAGGGAATGCCACACAGTGGTAAACATGGCCTTGTCCCAAATTTTTTGAGATGTGTTGATGCCATGAAATTTAAAATTAACTTATTTTTCCCTTAAAATGATACATTTTCTCAGTTTAAACATTTGATATGTCATCTATGTTGTATTCTGAATAAAATATTGAAATTTGAAACTTCCACATCATTGCATTGTGTTTTTATTCACAATTTGTACAGTGTCCCAACTTTTTTGGAATCGGGTTTGTACACAATAAATGTATTTTACCAAATTATTAATTTAAATACAAGTACATAGTAGTTTGGCCACCTTATATAAAGTGGGACCAATGGTTCTTTTAAGAACTATTCACAGAAATGTTCTTTGGAGACCTAAAAATGGTCACAGCAAGAACCCCCTTTTGGAACCTATATTTTTAAAAGTGTATGTTGATCTGTCGGTCACAAGGAGGATCACATCGAGATGTAAACATAGGAGTGATGTTGGCATCAAAAAGGTGTTTATTTAAAGCAGATGGAAAAAGTGAGCAAATAGCCTAAATATGTTTAAGACCATAAAAACAAAGGTGATAATAAAAACAAGGTACTAAAAAAAGTACCTACTCCCCTCTATACAAATAATGGTGGAGTTTACCACGCTTAAGTGGCGCTATAATAACCTTGTTTGACTTGCTTTTAATTTGTCCAGTTCCCCTTGCTACTATTTATAGCAATCTTGCTCTTACTAATTGGAACATACCACTTTTATAAAAGCTCTTGTTTCACCTTATGATTAATAAGTACATGAGAATTAAGGATATGTCACAGATCGACCAGGCTCTGTGTCCAACCAATCACAGCGCACTCACTCACCCAACTACTAACCAGAGCCACACCTGTGCCTCATCTGATTCACTCATCAGAATCGCTAATTAAGAACACACCTCATCTCTCCTCATTGTCTGGGGTCCGTTCTTCGTACCTTGCTTAATACATCTGAGATGATTTGAAAGATGCCAGATCTTCTAATCGTGATAACTGATCTCTGGCTAATTTGGTTCTTCAAATTAATTTGCATATTAGATTAAAATATCTGGATTAAGTTGTCTAAAATTACTGCACGTTCTCGTGTTCCCCAAAAAGGGCAGATACTCGAAACCAGGATCAGCAATGCAGCGATTGACTGGTGGCAAGACAGCAACGTAATGACATCATATAATAAAAAAAAGACACCTGATGAAAAACTTGACAAACTTCTGGACTTTTATAAGGAAACAGCTAAGCGAACAAAACTGCATAAATGTTATAACAGATAAAAGAAATGAGCACAGTTTTTATTTTATTTTTATTTTTTACACGATTCCCAATTATTTATATTCACCATTTCTAGTATATGTACAGGCTTTACATTGTTATTTCAAGGTTGCAACTAGCAATTCGTTTAATTGTATCTTTGAAACAGATGTGTTACGTGACAGCATTAATTAAAGTTTCTTAAGGGTCAAGACCAAGTTATCTGGATCTCCTGTGCTCCATCAAGCCAATCAATAGCTGTCACCACTCAAATTAATGCACGACTCAGATTAACTGTATATGTGTGTAAGACTAGAATACAATTATGAAGTAATTATTTTATCATGAATAAATATTTATATGAGTTAAACTGGCTGTGTCTATAGTATTATAGACTACATAACTGTCACAAAGCAAGGTCAGACACAACAGGTAGGTGACAAACAGGATGGTTTATTGAAGGGGATTCGGGAAACTGGAATGGGATAGGCAAAAGGCAGGTGAGTGAGCAAGATAGTATGGGATTCAGAGTGCTTAGCTGTGATCTTGATGAAGTGTCTTTCCTTTGCAGGTGGTTGGATGGTCTTGGATCGGGGATAACAAGAATTCGTAGAAGGATCCGCGGAGAGTCCAAGGGTAAGTAAATCAGGTAAGTAATTCTTTGGGGAGTCCAGAGCAGTCCGTGTAGGTGAACGGTAAACCGGACAATGAGAGGTTAGGATGTATGTGTGTTTATACTGTGGCTTGATTAGTGACAGCAGGTGCGGGTGATTAGTATTCAGGTGACTGTGAGCGGGTGATTGTCCTGGGTGGTGACTGTGGTGATGGTGACGAATCCCTGACATTACCCCCTCCCCCAGGGGCAGCGACGGGGGCGGCCACGGCCTCTGGGTGCGGGACAATCGGGATGGGTGCGATGGAAGTCCTCGAGTAATAACGGGTCTAGGATGTCGTGCCTGGCCACCCAGGAACGTTCTTCTGGTCCATAGCCTTCCCAGTTGACTAGATATTCAAGCCAGCCACCCCGTCGCGGCGAGTCCAGGATCTCTCTGACTAGGTAGACGGAAGGTTGGTCGAGGATTTCTGGGGGAGGAGGCTCGTCTGATTCGGTGGGTCCTGGTGCAGAGGGAGAACAAGATTTAAGGAGTGATATGTGAAAGGAAGGATGAATTCTGTACCTGGGTGGGAGTTGCAGTTCGTAAGTAACCTCGTTGATCTGCCTCTGTATCGGGAAGGGACCAATGTAGCGGGTACTCAGCTTCTTGCATGGCAGGCGGAGGCACAGATCTCAGGTGGACAGCCAGACCTTGTCTCCGGGGTGGTAGATGGGAGTAGTGGTACGCCGAGCATCTGCGAAGGTCTTGTGCCTCAGCACTGCACGTTGGAGGTGGATGTGAGCTGAGTCCCACACTCTCTCGCTTGCTCGGAACCAGTGGTTTACAGCTGGAACCTCCGACGGCTCTCCTGTCCACGGGAAGAGCGGTGGCTGGTAACCGAGTATGCGCTGAAATGGCGTGAGGCCGGTGGTGTTCTGTTGCAGGGAATTCTGTGCATACTCGGCCCAAGGGAGGAAGCGCCTCCAGCTGAGCTGATCATCGTGACAGTATGCCCGGAGGTAACGTCCGAGTTCCTGGATCTTACGCTCAGTCTGGCCGTTTGTCTGGGGGTGGCAGCCCGAGGACAAGCTCACAGTGACTCCCAATAACCGGAAGAATGCCCTCCAAACGTGGGAAATTAACTGTGGACCTCTGTCTGAGACTAAATCCTTGGGGATTCTGAAATTTCGGAAAACGTGGGTGAATAGACTCTCTGCGGTCTCCAGAGCAGTGGGAAGTCCCTTGAGGGGTATGAACTTGCACGCTTTAGAGAAGCGATCGACTGCTACCAACACACAGGTATTGCCTTCGGGGTTGGGTAAGTCCGTCACAAAGTCTATTCCCAGGTGAGACCAGGGTCGACGAGGGATCGGCAGGGGCACGAGCTTGCCCACGGGGAGATGACGAGGGGTCTTGGACATGGCACAGACTGAGCAACTGCGGACGTACCTGATGACATCCCGGGTCATTCTAGGCCACCAGTAATGAGCTTGAAGGAGCGAGAGGGTCCTTTGGCTGCCTGGATGTTTTAGTTTAGTTTAGTTTATTTATTTATAAAGCACATTTAAAACAACAGGAGTTGCAACCAAAGTGCTGTACATCAAATATAAAACAAGGTAAAAACATACCCAATCAAGACAAACAAAGGGACAAATAAAATTGTACACCCTCAAACAGAATTAAAACATACAGAATAAAAATGGGTTTTCAAAGCGGATTTAAACAAAGAAAGAGAAGGAGTAGATCTAATGTGGAGGGGAAGACTGTTCCAAAGCCTAGGTGCTGCCACAGCAAAAGCCCGGTCGCCTTTCGACCATGGACGGATGTCCAGAGCCCAGTACATTGTGAACTGAGCCCAGAAGGGATTGTCGTTGGGAAGTTGGTACATGCGTCTTCCCTTCTGGGCCTCCCAGCGGAGCAGGTTCGGTGAGAGTGGTGGCTTGAATTTCCTCATCAAGGTTCCACTGAATGGGACTCACAATCATGGCTGGAGGGAGGACTGACTCTGGATCGGAGGGTGAGTCTGGAGAGTGCATTCGGGAGAGGGCATCGGCTTTGTTATTGCGGTTTCCTGGGCGGTAAGTTATGGAAAACTGGAATCTGGTGAAGAATAACGCCCAGCGGGCTTGACGTGGGTTGAGTCTCTTGGCGTCTCGAAGATATTGGAGGTTTTTATGGTCGTTGATGACTGTAAAAGGATTAGCTCCCTCCAGCCAGTGCCGCCACTCTTCCAGGGCAAGCTTGATGGCCAATAACTCCCGGTTTCCGACGTCACAATTCTGCTCCGCTGAGGTTAGTTTCTTGGAGTAGTATGTGCAAGGATGGAGGCCAGGAGGCTCACAGTGATATTGGGACAGCACGGCCCCGACGCCGGTGGTGGAGGCGTCCACTTCCACAACAAAGGGAGCAGTCGGGTCAGGATGGTGCAAGATGGGGGCCGTGCTGAAGGCTGGCTGAAGTTTCTCGAAGGCTTCGTGGGCGTTAGAGTTCCAGGACAGGGACTCGGGCTTTCCTCGGAGTAGGGAAGTCGAGGGGGCTGTGTGGAGACTGAAATCCTTGATGAATCGGCAGTAAAAGTTTGCATATCCTAGGAACTGTTGGAGCTCTTTCACGGTCTGGGGATGAGGCCACTTCCTGACTGCATCTACCTTCCCCTGGTCCATTTGAATCACTTCTTGACTGACGATGTAACCTGGGAACTGCACAGTGGGGCGATGGAACTCACATTTCTCCAGCTTCAGGAAGAGATGGTGTTCACGGAGCTTCTGTAGGACCTGCTTGACGTGTTGGCGATGTTCGGCCTTGTTCTGGGAGTAAATCAATATATATCGTCGATGTAGACAATCACAAAGCGGTGGAGGAACTCCCGGAACACCTCGTTCATGAATCCTTGGAAGACCGACGGGGCATTGGCGAGCCCATACGGCATGACACGATACTCATAGTGCCCTGATGGAGTGATGAATGCCGTCTTCCATTCGTCGTCCTTCCGGATCCAAACGAGGTTATACGCGCTTCGCAGGTCCAGCTTGGAGAATATGCGGTTCCTCAAGGGCGGTCGGGACCAGGGAAAGAGGATAAGGCAGTTTCACCGTCTGGGAATTCAGAGCTCGGTAATCTATGCAGGGCCGCAAGCCCTGGTTGAGAGCTTCCTTGATGTACTCCTCCATTGCCTTGCGCTCCGGGATGGACAAGGGGTAAACTCTACCCTTGGGGAGCTTAGCTCCAGGCAGCAAATCGATGGCGCAGTCCCATGGCCGATGTGGTGGTAGTTTGGTGGCCGCCTGCTTACTAAAGACATCCTGGAATGCCGCATAATCAGATGGGACCATGACTTTTTCCTGAGGTTCGGGGATTTCGATGAGAGTGGAGGCCACTTGAACAGGGCTGGATCTCTGGGAAGGAGTGGGTAGTGACGAGAGGCAGTGGCGGTGACAGTGTTCACTCCAGCGAGTCACTTCACACGAGTCCCATCTGATCTCTGGAGAATGGAGAACAAGCAAGGGGCGTCCCAGGATGATATCCAACGTGGGTCCCTCCAGTACCAGAAACGTGATCTCCTCCTCGTGCAGGTGACCAACCTTGAACCTCAGTGTAGGAGCTTGGTATTTCACCCATCCACGCCCTAGCAGTTTTCATTGGATAGTCTCAACTCGGAACTCGCCTCCGGGGCAGTTGAAGATGATTCAATAGGTCCTGGGAGATGAAATTGCCAGAGGAGCCCGAGTCGATGAGAGCTGATACTGTAACAGAATGATCATCGGTGAATAGTTGTACTGATAGTAATGACAGTGTTGAAATGACGGGATCCAACTGAAGAGTACTCACCGCAGGGCATGGGGGTCGGACAGGGCAGGTCCTGATGTAATGGTCCGTTGCAGCGCAGTAAAGGCATAAGCCTTGCCGCCAAGCAAGCGTTATCCACTTGCATTGGTTCTGGTACTGGGGAACCCGTAGCGTGCGCGACAGACTGGTAGGCGGTTTCTGCGCTGTGTGAGGCAGTGAGACGCTGAGAAATGCGGGTGGCTCTCTGCATGAAACTCTCCAGTCCCACAGAGTCGTCATAAATGACCATGTGTGCTTGAAAGCGGGGAACCAACCCTTACCGGTAGGCACTAAGTAGAGCAGCTTCATTCCACCCGCTAGTTGCCACTAGTGTCCTAAATTCAAGGGTGTAGTCCCCTCGTGGAAGAAGTACCTTGACGCAGCAACTGATCGGCCACTGAGAGCTTTCCTGTAGCATAGCCAAACACCTCCTTCGAAATGGTTAGTGAACGCACTGTATTTGGTTATGATACTATTAGCATCCCATATGGCTTTTGCCCACAATAGCGCTTTGCCTCGGAGAAATGAAATAAGGAAAGCTACCTTCAATCGCTCGGTGGAAAATTGTTGAGGCTGCATTTCCATGTAGAGCGCCACTTGAAGAAGGAAACCGCCACACTCAGCTGAGTCACCCGTGTAAGTAGCAGGCAGGGCCATGGGACTGACAGAGGCAGACCGCGGAGGTGTTGGGGGAGCCAGGGAAGCCCGGAAAGTAGTGACGAGCTCCTCCAGGACCTCCGCTGGTGTGGATGGATGGGGATCCATGGGGTTGACGGTCCTGGTCTGGTCTTCTGTCACAAAGCAAGGTCAGACACAACAGGTAGGTGACAAACAGGACGGTTTATTGAAGGGGATTCGGGAAACTGGAACGGGATAGGCAAAAGGCAGGTGAGTGAGCAAGATAGTATGGGATTCAGAGTGCTTAGCTGTGATCTTGATGAAGTGTCTTTCCTTTGCAGGTGGTTGGATGGTCTTGGATCGGGGATAACAGGAATTCGTAGAAGGATCGGCGGAGAGTCCAAGGGTAAGTAAATCAGGTAAGTAATTCTTTGGGGAGTCCAGAGTAGTCCGTGTTGGTGAACGGTAGACTGGACAATGAGAGGTTAGGATGTGCGTGTGTTTATACTGTGGCTTGATTAGTGACAGCAGGTGCGGGTGATTAGTATTCAGGTGACTGTGAGCGGGTGATTGTCCTGGGTGGTGACTGTGGTGATGGTGACGAATCCCTGACAATAACATTATATTATTTTTAAATTAATTTTTAAATCATTATTATTTTAAATTTCTGTCCTTGGATCATTAGGGTACTCTTATAATAAAGTAGCGGTGACTGGGATATATATTTTAAGTATCAATTCTGCTTAAAAATATGCAATCTAATCCTGTTTACATTAAATAAGCTTGCTCCCGAGCAGGTTTAAGCTTTTGGACCTGTTGCTATGACAGAAACTCCGGGATGAGCTTTGAAGAACCAAACAATCCAAGATCAAGCGAAATTGTCAACCAGCTAAGTGAGTTAGCGACATACGAAGAACGGGCCCCTGGTCTCGTTTATTCAAATTAGACTGCTTACATGTTCTACAGCATATCTTCCCTCATTCGGGTTTCCTGTGTCAAATATTAATGGATTACCTGGATACCTACCACTAGCAACTTGGTGTGTGGTCACCATCCATCCGTTCCGCTGCCCATGATCTCCTGCACCTGCAATAAAGGAAAGTTCAGTTATCAACAGGATATGCCTACCCAGCAAGAAGCTCATTCCCAGATTCATCGGCCCCTTCACCATCACTCATTAGATGAACCCAGTCACATATCAGTTGCAACTCCCCGCACACTGCAAGATTCACCCTACCTTCTCTTCAAGCTTTATCACTCTCCTGTTTCTGTTTCCACAGAGCCTGGCCCAGCAGAGGAACTCCCCTTCAGCTGATCCTGGAGGAAATCTTGGACTCCCGGCACCATGGTGTTCATCTCAAATACCTTGTAGACAGTGTTGGGAAGATTACTTAGGAAATGTAATAGGTTATAGATTACAATTTGCCCTGTTTAAAATGTAATAAGTAGTATAACTATTTCAATTACTTTATTAAAGTAAATGTAACTGATTACATTTCATTACTTTTTGATTACTTTTCTAAATTTCTAACAAATGTTTTCAACTGTTAATCATTTTCAGTCATTTAAACCACAGTAGTACTCAACACTGATTGCTGTCAGGACTTTCAAAATCTTGCATTACTTTAATTAAGATTAGAATAATTTTATAGCACAGCCATCACAAAATCAGACGTTAGCACCTCGTTTTACTTGGAGATCATTCTGAGGTTAAATTCAGATTTAAAATCATAACGATAAATAATTTAGTAACTACATTACTGTTTTTAAAATCAAATCTTTGCATAGATATGACAGGAAACACTGGCACAACAGTGCTTTGGGGAAAAACAACAACAACAAAAAAACTGTTAAAAAACTTAAAAAATAAAGCATCAATAGGAAAAAAGCCAAATAGGAAATAAAACAGTTATTGGATAAGCATGTGTCATATTCTGTGTCCTCCTGAAACATTGGTGTCAATGCAATTTGGGATACAAATCAATTAAATCTGTGTGTGTGGACTGGTTTGGGTTTATGTTGGTTTATGAGGACACTGCCTATGTTCCTGTAATTCAAAAGGCTTAAAAAACGTACTAAATGGTGGGGGGTTTTTTTGGTGTTTTTTTTTTTAAATTATTATTATTATAAAAATGCACAACATTTTCTGTAAGGGGTAGGTTTAGGTGTAGGGTGATACAAAATACCGTTTGTACAGTATAGAAACCATTACACCTATGGAGAGTCTCCGTAAACCATCAATGCCAATGTGTGCGTTTGTGTGGAAATATTCAGATGTAACCCCTTTTATAATCGTTAACGGTTACACTTTATTTTAAGGTGACCGTGTTACCAGAGGTGGACAGTAACGGAGTACATTTACTTGAGTACTGTACTTAAGTACACTTTTTGAGTATCTACTTTACTTGAGTATTTTTTTTTTTCTGGAAACTTGCTACTTCAACTTCACTACATTTGACGTACTTTTTACTCCGCTACATTTATATTAAGGTCCCCAAGTAGAAAGTCATTATATGTAGCAGTTTTTCCAGTGTGCGCATTTTTAGGTTTTCATTTTTTTCTGCAAAAATCATGCCTGCGATCTGCAAAGAACCTTCCAGTGTTGCCAAGTCTTACAGTATTTCTAAGTCTGCAGTTTTCTGCCTAGATTTGAATGGATATTTGACTGATTTTTTAATGAAAATCTAGTGACCTCGGGACCTTCCCCGCCAAACTAATGTAAACGTTTGCGCTACTGCACAGCTAAAAGTGCTCTAAAAAGGCAAATAAGATAATAAAAGACGAAAATGGCACATATTTATAGTGTGGTGTGATCATCAACCCAGCCCGATCCCGAGATCGTCTGACCAAATTTTTGCACGGTAAAAAATTTAATTCAAACTCACGTTGTGTCAATCACGTTTACAAACTGCCTCCGAAACTTTCGTCCATCATAAAAAAAAAAAATTGGATCAGGTTCGATTTTCTGCATTTTCGCATCCGTAACAAGCATTGGAAAGAATGACGAATACAACAAAAAAATAAAAACATGAAAAAATGCATACTTTCGGAAATTTAAGACCATAACTTTCCCAACACTACCTGCCATCTGCATTTGCTCTTTACTGTCAATGAAGACTCTTTGCTTCTTCAGTCTGTGACCATGTCCACATTCTGTAATAGGAAAAGAGGTAAAATAAAATAAAAAGGATTGACAAAACCAAAAACATTTGCACAAACATGTCCATAAATTAGCTGAAATGAGCACTTCCCCAAGTTTGAGCTTCCGTTAAGGCCATGCCCACTCAGCTAAAACAGGAAATGTACAACCCCCAACCCCCACGTAAATATTTTAAAACCATCAAGAACAGTTAGAACACAATAAAAACAGTGATGGAAGACAACTTCCAAGTCTCTCCATGAATATCTGACAGCCTAACTCAGCATATTTTGCCACAGAGTCCAGTTGTTGTAGGAAAAGGAAGCAGCAGGCTTGCCCAAACTTTGGGTAAGATGTCTTCTGTCGCCATGTCCACAAACAGCTCCTTAACTCGCTGTGATCCCCCAGCTGCCTGCGGCACTTCAAATCAATGCAGCTGCCACTGAATGTGTCTGCCTCTTGCGGGAAGGGCACTGGGGGAGACAAAAGCACACATCTATTTAGCTTACGTAACATAAATGCGCAGACCAGCTCGGTGAGCGAACAATGCAGCATCTTACACTGGGTGAGGTATGCAGAATGACACACAACATGTTTCATGTGCCATAAAGATGGAATAGCCTCAGCTTACAAAAACAGAAATGGCTAATTCCTTTATGGCTCCTGGCTGGAGGAAATTTCTGGCGCGCTGCTCGGCTTTGAGGTGAAACTAGAGCAGATATGCCAGTGTAAGCCAATTCTGAGCCAGTGCTCTTGAGGAATTGTAAATTCATCAGAAAAATTAGTCTACATGACACTGTGTTTTGGGAATGGTCGATTTAGCTGCTACATACACTACAGCGTGTCTTGCGGAAGATGACTTAATCAGATTTCTTGCGCTGTGCATGTTGGTATGAGTCATCAAGAGGGAAAAAAAGCTTTGGGCAATGGGGCCTGTGTGGATATGATGCTGTTTAATAACAAGATGGCCAACAGATGGCAGTGTACCAGCAGTATTGGGCAGCTGTAGAAAGACTATTTTAAACAAATTGACTAAGCAAGTCCTGTTGTTTATCAGACATGTTCAGAATAGCATGATATTACCATTTTATTGATCTGCACACTATTTTCTTATCCATTTTAACTGTATATGATGTGTGCTGTAGGGAAATTTTCTTCATGCATGGAAAACCAGGATGACCTATTTGTTAAAATGGGCAGTATATAACATATCACACTGCACAGAATAGTATATCCCATGATAATTCTTATTGTTGAATGCATACTTTTTAATATTCTACTTTAGTAGACATTATTCAGTATGTAGTTATGCAGTAAGCATAGTATTCCATTCTAATCTGGCGTATCAAGAAAAATCAGACATTGCCGAATCATTAGTTTTAGCCCAAATGAGATATTTGAATATATATTTAACACTGCTCCACAGTCACAGTCTAGTCTGCAAAATTCACATTGTGAAGTTTGCAACCAATACCATGAAAAAAATCCATCCACTTCACAAGCACATGCTATTGTCCTCATGTTGCTCACGTGCAACAGCGCTTGTGTCCATTTTAACTGAACCCTTAAAACAGCCCAGAGCTTTGCGAGATCAATCTGCCATATGTGCCACTCAGACCTGACTGCAAAGCACTGCCAAATTGACGCCATTCAGTTGCAGTGTGACTTGAGCACACAAGGTCAGCTGAGGCACAGTACCACACTGCAGTCAGCAGAGAGCACCATCACTTATAACACCACATTACTCAAATAAACGGACAGATCCTCTCTCAGACATATGTTAATTTGCAGAAACCTGTAGATGATTTCCATATTTACTGTCAGACACAAAGGAACAGACCGTGTGTTAAACAGGGCCATGTTTAAGGTGCCCGTTGGCGTTGGCTAGACTGTTTTGGCTGAAAATAATGACATTTGTGTGATTTGTGTGAGTTGCTCTGGTAAGAATACCAGTTAAGCTACCAGAATACCAGGAAGTTAAGCTATAGTTCACTAAAAAAATTAATTTTATGATTTATGAGTTATTATTTACATTACTTAGGTTCTTCTGTATGGCTCTATATGGATGTTTTTTTTTTTTTTTTGCTATTGGACAATATTTTTATAGAACAAAAATTAATTAATTATAATAATAATAATAATAATAATAATGTGGACCATATGAATTGTGTTTATTTATTTATTTATTTATTCATTTTATTCATTTTATTCATTTTATTAATTCATTCATTCATTCATTCATTCATTCATCCATTCATCCATTCATCCATTTGAACTATATATAACAATTTATAAAGACAAAGAACAGCTTTGGAAGGAAGGATTTGGTCTGAATTATTATATCATGTCGACGTGGGTTGAAAAGGGGTAAAAGACTTGTTTTCTGCAATGGTGTGATGTGGATTACAGATGGATTTAGAAAACCGTGAAGTTCATGTCCTTCAGAAGACAGGATCAACACTGAGCACCTTTGACACCCTCCAAAAAAAGACAGTGTCTCGCATTTGATGATCTTCAGTATATGTAGCCCATGTGCCTGTCACAGATTTCCTGTCACATCTCCTGACATTCAATATAATCAAAGACTGAGGTTAAACTGGGGTCCACAGGGGTCAATCCTTTGCTCACAAGCAAGTGCTGTTTAATCCAGCTTTTACGTTATTTGTTGTTGCAATGTTGTAGTGTTCTACATTAGATTGTAGTAGGGCCCAAGTAGTATTCCTCTACCAGGACTATGGATTGTCCAATGAATAGCCACATGTTTATTATGTTGTATTATATTGTATTATGTAATTGTATTATACTCAACTCTCATTAGCATCACATTAGTAATTTAATAAAACATATCTACCCCACTGGACGAATCATTTTATTATAGAATAGACCTGCTTTTCTGTTGCACTCATAGTTCACATGTCTATTAGGGTTGAGTTATTTGCATGTGTTAATATATATATATATATATATATATATATATATATATATATATATATATATATATATATATATATATATGCCTACTCTATATTAGAGTAATTCAAATGGGAGGTGGGGCTTCATTAAAATATGAAGAGTTTATTTGCAAAAACAGATAACTCTGTTTTTGTTTTGTTTTTTCCAAAAATAATGTTTTCTTGTTGTTGTTGTTGTTGTTTGTTTTTATTATGTTATCATTTTGTTATTGTGTTTTATTGTGTTAGCTGTATTTGTTTTTTGTAATTTTTTTTAACCTAATCAAACTAACCCAACTTCTGTTTGACTGAGATTATTTGGAATGCACAATGAAAAAACATGATTTTTGAAAATTATCTGTTTTTGCAAATTAACTCTTCATATAGACAATATATAACAATAGACTTAATTTTGTTTTAGCAGGTAAGGAGGATGAATGGTTAAGTTGGTCGTAAGTAGATACCTATAATTGAAAGATCTGTCTATTTCCTGGCAGTTGTTTTTTGCTATTTCGAAATAAATTTTTCACTATAATAATCTGCAGAAAATAGGCATCTTTACTAGATTTTTGGTTCTACTGAACAGTGTTCCATCTCTCAAGGCTGTTAAAATGTATTCCCATATCTTTCTGTACTTAAATTGTATCACATCAAGAACATAGCCAGAGGCAAACCTGGTACTTATTTTGCAGGGATTCCATAATTAATAACTTAAGACTCACATCTCACCGCCTTTGCGGAACTGCCGTTCCTGCCGTAGCCCGGGATTAAGGACACAAAGCATGGAGTGATAAATAAGGAGCATATTAAGTCATGGAACGAGGACATGTTCCAGATATTTGTTATTGTGCTACTGTTTTGGTAAGATAAGCAGAAAATATCCGACTCACGATTGGAGTCACGCTGTGAAATATGTTCTGAATTCTAATTCACCCATCACATCCATCTGACTTCATTTTCCAAATACTTCCTCCTGCTTATATCTCTTTATCAGTCTTTTTGTCCCTCGTTGGCCCTCTCTCTTTTTCGTCACCTCCTTACTTGTGCACTCAGGCATGAAAGCTGCAAACAGCAATATTTTCAAAAATCAATAGAGAATCTATTACTTATGAGTTGCGATGGCTCCCTTAGCTGTGTGAAGAGGAATCATAGGCCACCCATTCTGAATGTAATAAGTAACGGAACTGTAAGGATTTTACCTCTGAAAATGATGTTTCTTTAAGTTTTTAACATGCAAACAGGAAAGATGTCTAATCCCTTCTTTTTTCCTTTCGGTTTGAAGCCGCAACATAGAGCTGGAAGTTTTTTGAAACAGACACATCAACATACAGATTGCATAACTCCAGACAGATTGAAGACTAAATTTTGAATGGCATATTTTTGGCAAACTGACACTAACAACAGTATTGAGCATTAACAATTAGAGCATTAACAATCTCAGCAAAATCTCTCAACCTGAGTTTGACAAGCATTAATTATTTTTATGTGTCCATTTTTAATGTACTGTTCTATTTCTAATTTTTGACATAATAGCTCAATATGCATTAGACAGCAGCATAAACATAGCATCCATCATAAATGATTGAATAAGAATAATTATCATTTAAAGATTAAATTTATGCAAAACTTGTTTTTGTCAAAATTGCTCTGTCTACAATAAAAAGTTAATCTCAAAAATAATTTTAATAGAAATTTAATATGTGAGACAAACTTTCACCCAGAAATTCCAATTCTGTCATCATTTACTCACTATCACGCTGTTCCTAACCTATAATACTTTTTTTTTCTTCCATGGAAGACAACAATAGGAGACATTTTGATCAATGTCCTGGTTACTGCTTTCCATGTAATAAAATAAATAGGGACCAAATCTATCAAGCTTGAAAAAGTGTGAAAAAAAGTATGAAATATGACTTTAAAAGTAAGAAATAAAGAATGTCCTATGGGTTTTGAACAACATGATGGTGCGGAAATGAAAAAAAGAAATACAATTTTTAGGGTGAACGGTTCTTTTATGTCCTCTGAGCCATGAAAAAAGTAACCCCAGAGGATTCCAATTTTCCTTGGGAAACCACTGCAGCATTCATCAGATCTTGAACTATTTTCCCTCAATCTAATGAATATAATTACCTGCATGAGGAGATGTGAAGTTGTTTAATTCCCTTATTTTTAGCTAAGTGATAAATACAGGCTTTGGGCCCCAGATAATAATAGGTTTAGCTTAACACAAGAGGTTATCGCCTTAAACTACCAAATCGATCCGAACAATGTACTCAGAGGGTCTGTAGTCTACAGCAGCTTCCTCATTAACCCTGTAACACCCTTCCTCAACAACTAATGACTAATGGACCCCCGAACACACACACGCAGGCCCGAAAGCAGGTTGACACAGTCATGGGGCATTGTTTGGGAGGGGTTGGTATCTCCCAGTGCGGTGTTTTTATGTTGTTTGTAATTAAGGTGATTGTATGCTCCCTGTCGCGACTTTATTTTTAACTCGCCGTTATCTTTTGTCGGTGGCATGAATAATTGCCGCAGCTGATGGGGAGCCAACTGGGAATTGATCCGGGAACCCAATCTGTTTCCATTATTCTGCTCTACTTCTGCCAGCGGCCTCCCGCCACGGCATACCATTACCGGTGCTGAGCCTCAGCCTCTGAGCCCTGGGAGGCCAGTGAAATATTTACAGGAATACCTCTAGCAACCCCTTTACATCTCTTAGCTGACAGTTTGCGGCACAGCTAGCAACCTGACCCTCCGCTGTAGAACTAGGCCTGGGATGTGACATTAGTAAACGGTTGGATGTTTTGAAATGATCCCCTTAACCGATTCAAAAAGTAACCTACTGTACTGCAGGCACTGCAATAAAATCTTTTTGTTTAATAACCGTGGCAAGAGAGACAAATTATCATTTAAATTCCTTTACCCATTTCACAGAACTGACATACTCCAGAATTGAAACATCTTTAGGAGTCTCTATTACTATTCTCGGGGTTAGGAATTTTTCAAAATAACTAACCCTAGTGTTTAATTTTGTCACAGAATTTGCAACTTTCGTGCTACAGTTAATATGGCTCGTTGAGATATTATTTTTTTGGCTGTGAAAAAAAAAAAAAAAAAAAAACCCTGAAGGAGAGAACCTATCTATAGGGATCAGAGAAAAATTCTTGTTTACATCTTCAGTTAAAAAACAATTCTGAAGTAAAACTTAAAATAAGAAACATAAAGTCAAGTCACCGTTATTTATATAGCACTTTTTACAATGCAGATTGTGTCAAAGCAGCTTTACAGTATTAAAAAAGGGAACTAGAGTGTCGAAATAATGTTCCGTTCTCCTCTGGCCAGATGAGACCAGCAGTTTAATTATAGGTTGCGACAAAGTCAAATTGTGCAGAGGACTCATCTGGTTCTCGTGGTCTTGTCCCGATGGCCGTCTTGGTGACAAGGTCTTCGGAGGGGATCTGTCTCTGGGGCTCATCTAGTTGTTCTGGTCTCCGCTGACGTTCAGGGCTGTAGAGGTCATCTCTCGGTCCTGATCCACCATCTGGACTGGATACAGACTGGATCCAGGTGACTGCAGTGACCAACTGATCTGGATACATACTGGATCTGTTGGCTACGGTGACCTCGGAATAAAAAAGAAACAGACTAATCTTAGCGTAGATGCCATTCATGTACCATACAAGTACATTATGTGTTATGGGAAGTGTTCCCGGTTCCGGTTGACCTAATTAATGCAGCCTAACAATCCTTTAACGGATTTGAATAATAGAAATGTGTTAGTGTGTTATGTGTAAGCCAGGTTAAAGAGATTGGTTGAATCTAGATTTAAACTAACAGAGTGTGTCTGCCTCCCGAACAGCGTTAGGTATGTTGTTCCAGAGTTTTGGGAGCTAAAATGAAAAAGGATCTGCCACCTGCAGTTGATTTTGATATTTTAGGTAAGAATATTTATTGATATTGAGATTGATATTATCAAATGGCCAAAGTTTTGAGATCGTAACGGACATGAAGGACTATAATGCAATAAGAGCTCGTTCAAATACTGAGGTGCTAAACCATTCAGGGCTGTATAGGTAATTAGCAAGTAATTAGCATATTAAGTTGCAGTTATGAAAAATTAAAAGTCAAAACTAAGAGATAGCCTAGTCAAATTGCGATATGCAAAGTCACACAGTGAGATTCACAATTCTGAGAAACAAGGTCACAATTACTAGATAAAAAGACGTGGAGAGATATAAATTCACATTTACATGATATGAAGTCACATTGTGAGCTGAAAGTCACAATTATGAGAAACAACGTTGCAATTATGAGCTACAGACCTTTTATGTAGCCCTGATCCTTTCCAGAACTGCGCTTGTTGCCTTTTGTCTTCCGGTTTGTATTTCAACAACATGACAGTAAGATCATATGAATTTATGAATGAACCGATTGTTTTAAAATCTTCTCGGTTACTGACATTTGCTATGCATTTGCTTTAAGGCCAGGACCACACCAAGTCGACTTCAATAACTATCAGCGATGAAGGCTGATGGTGTTGTTACCAAAAAGCTGCACTTGAACACACCGCACAGACTACAGCTGACTGCAAAATTATACGTGCATTCTGCTCCTGCGTGAGAGGAATTAGCCTAACTGTAGATATCAGCAGCTATCAATAGTAGGGTACAACGGGGCTAAAGGCGCCACGGTGTAAAAAGGCACCTTTGACGTTATTTTCCTCTAAACCACTAGATGGCAGAAAAACTTGGCGTAGCACTTTCCAAAACATCCGCTTTTCAAGATGCACATGCAAATGTGGCTGATTCTTGAGGTGATTGTGGGAATCAGCACAAAGTTTGTGTGCTTACTTGATTCTGTGCATACTTGATCTAATATTTGATGTTTTTTTTTAAAATGCTGTAGATTTAAGAAGCAAATGAGAATCTTTAAAATTATTGAATATATTTTGAAACAAAGGTCTTCTTAATGATTTTCAGTTTTGTTTAAGATAATTATAGCAACAATTTTTAAATTACAAAATAATAGGTAAAAGTATAGTATTTGGGTTAAAAAGCGCCTCTGCTGCTGGGGCTAAAGGCAAAATTATTACCATGATAATTAATAGAAGGCTGACTTTTCCATTTGTTGACATCATATGATTCAGGAGGTAAATATCATATATTATGTTGGGTGTCAATCTTAGAGATAATCACCATGTTTAGAATGATATTTAAAAACGTGATTTTAATCATATAATTAAATGTAATTTGTTGTTACTACTGTAAATATATATTAAATTATGGGATCTCCTTCAGTGCTTTCAAAATCTTTACTTTTTTAAAAGATATATATTTTTTTATTAACATATTTTAATGACAGTATATTTATTGAACAAAATGTATTCTTTTATTTATCAAAATAAGCAGAAAATACTACAAACTTAGCTATAGTGATTGTTTTAATCACGCGATGGGCTGTGACTCTGGAAGATCAGCCGTGACGTGAAGATTAGCGGTGACTTGGCTTGACTCGTGAAGATCAGCTGCGACGTGAAGATCAGCTGTGACGTGGCTTGACTCTTTAACATCAACTGTGAATTGACTTGATTCATGTAGATTGACTGTGACTTGGCTCATGAATAGCAGCAATGACATGACGGGGTGTTGTTGTGGCCACCATTTTGTGAACGGACTCTGGTGTCGCTGCCATTTCAGTCATAGCTGTGGTGTCGCATTCCTCATCCGTGACACCCACCGTGAATGGAGAGCCAACACACAACAAAGCATAGTCCATAAACTGACAGAGTGATGAACGCGGACCCTCGCGTCTAAGTTTATACATCATGGTTGATTAATGCCTTTGCAAAAAAACTCTATCAGTAAACAGTCTGGTAAATGAGAGTAATTGGCAATGGACAAATACTCTTGTACATAGTCCTCGAGCGATCGCATACCCTGCTCGAGGGATAATAACAGTCTTGCAATGTTCATACCTGGCCAATGTTCATCAGAAAAGCTGCTGGATCCTTGTGTGGCCGAGTATTCTGTAACGTGGCTGACGAGACATGAGACGTGCGGATCCAAGTACAAGCTTTTATTTAAAGGCATGGTCATATATACAGGCAGGGTCGAAACAATGGCAAACAGGTATGGCAGGGACAAGACAAAGAGTAATCCTACGGCAAGCGAAGGTCAACGATGGGCGAACAGTATACAATATCCAATGGGGCAAGGCAGAGAGGTAATCCAGGTACACGGGCTATAATCCAGGCAAGGGAATGAACAGAGTCCGAACAGTGAGACAGGGGTAAATACTGGGAACACAGACTAGAAAACAACAAACGTTCCGTAAAGCAGCTAACACTAGGGGAGTAAAAAACGCAGGACAATACAGGAACTGAACAGAAAAACAGAATGGCATGGAAAGGGTTAATCCAGGAAACACGGGTTAGAATAGAACACAGGAAAACTAACAAGGGCTCTGTAGAGTAGCTAAAGCTAGGGGAGCGATAAACGCATACAATACTCAGCCATGAGGGAGAGAAAGTCCAGGGTTTATGTAAGGCATGTAATCAGTGTTTGCCTAGGATCAGGTGTGCGTGTGATTAGTGCAATCAGCTGTGTGTGTCCTCAGTGCAATGGGTGATGGGAATTGCAGTCCAGTGTGATGTATGGTGTGAGAGTCAATGTGGTGAGCGAGTGACCTCTGGTGGTGAATGAATGGAAGTGCAGGGACAGGATTCGTGACACACACACACACACACACACACACAAAAGGAGAAACCGAAACAAAGATATACGAGATAAACACATATATATATGTATATGAAACATAAACAAAGCAGCGCTTACTTACCATTTTGAATATCAGTAACCTTGATAACTTTCATCATTTTAAGCAGCTCGTGTTGTTATGAAAACATTCATGTTGTAATGCTTGGCAAAGATCTCGTAATATTAGAACAGCCCTGAAGGCTGTGCCGCCTTCATTTACTTACTAGTTTTCATCACTTTCACTTTAATTCTCCTGCACAGACTCGTTCGCTAAACTGAACATCCATCAGTTCTCTCTCTCGCCAATGGCCCCGACTGCCCCGACGTGTGGAACACACCAAACAATCTGGCCCAACAGACGCTCACCGATGGCCGACCGCTGGCTTGGTGTGTCCTGGCCTTTAAACATTATAATGCTCATGATAATGTTCGTTTAACTCATTCAGTAAATCCACTTCACCAGCTAATTAATCTTTGACAGCAATTCGATAGAAAACACAGACCTACTGCAAAAAAGTTCAAAGACAACATTCTAAAGATGGCTGCGCGCTTGTTTCTTTGGTGCATAAAGTCACATTACGAGAAAAAAATTACAATTATAATATTTCAGTTCACAACGTGAAATATAAAGTAGATTATATAGAGATCTTGATTTCCTTGTGCAACATAAAATCACATTAAGAGATACAGGGACTGGACAAATAATGTGAACACTCATTACTATAGGAATTAATATCATATGTGTAGATGAACAGCGAAAAACAAACTTTGTAATTATCTTCTATTTATTTTTTCATTGTCTATATTCTCTAGTTTGTACAGTAAATCAGTGTAGTATAAGTGTTCGGCAGTGTTTAGTACAAGCATTCAGTGAAATGTGTGACTTGTCAGACTACCAAAAAGGACAAATCATGGAAGCCGATTTAGCAGGAGTGTCTGTACCCTTAACATCTCAGCTGTTTTGTGTTTTAAGGACAACAGACTTTATGATTATGACTGCATTCACAAAGCATGACGAGCAACAAAGAATAGTGGGTGAAAACTAAAAGTGAATGATAGGGACCATCAAACACTAAGTAGGTTTGTGTCCAAACAACAGAACTACTGCAGCAAAGTGACAGCAAACTTAATTTATCAACTGTCAGACCCTGTTTCCACAAAAACTTACAGCAGAGAACTTTACAAAACCATCATCTATGAAAGAGCTGCGTATACCAAATGTAAAATCTCAGACATCAATTCTAAAATGCGAAAAAAAGATGGAGTCATAGTCATAAAAAAAAAAATAAAAAAACTGGACAGCGCAAAGATGAACTTCAACATCTGCCATGGTCAGCTCAATTACCTGACTTGAATATTATTAAACCACTGTAAGCAGTTTTGGAGAAAAGAGTGAGAAGTCAATTTCCTCCTATCTCTAAAGAAACTGACGGATGTTCTGATAGAAATCATACAGCTGGATACTATTCAGAAGTTGTATGAATTAGGTATGCTCAGATCGATTGGCCGGAGATCGGTATCGGCCGATAAACACATTTTATGATTTGATCGGTACTATTCACTACACTTGGCCGATCTCACGAACTGATCGCAATGTGATGACGTCAACGCGTTGGGACGTACATGATGCGTGGGGACTTAAATGATTTGGCGCCTCAGTCTTGACCTCTCCGGTGTGGAAATGCTATGACCTTTTGAGAAACAATGAAAAATGTGTTATTTGTCGTGTATGTTTTGCATGATGATGATGAATGGATGTCAGTGATGTTAGAGCTGATCTGCGCATCACTGTACACATCTGCAGCGCGTGATGGCTCCACGGGCACCGGAGCTGATCGCGGCCACTCTTGTCAATGTTTGTGTTTATACCAGCCAGCCGCTGCATGTTTCTGAAGTGGCTCCCCACGCCTGCTTGGCTAAAAATAGTCTTTTGTGAGTTGGCACCGAGTGGAGGACTGAACAAAAAAAAAAAAAGGGTAACGTAACATACTACGATCGTGGGCTGCTTTTAAATTAACATTTATTCATAAAACAAAATATCTTCTTTGGCCATATTAGCCTACTCAATAGCATTAACACAGGCTTTACTCCTTTCAAACTTTATCTGGAATGTCACCGTTTCTGTCACTGCATCTTCGCCGATCAGGCGAACACACACACACACACACACAAATGAAATCATCTGCCTGATGAAAAAAATATATATTAAAAAAAAGTAGTTAATATTTGCATAATTTGTGATTTATTTTATCCACCCGCAAATAAACAGAATGCTTTTTTTTTTTTTGCATTATCTGCAGCGCCCATGGATATAACCGTGATCAAACTACTGTTTTATTCTTTCATTCTGCTTTGTTCTTGAAGAAGGTTGGAAGCTGTATTAAAGGCAAATGGTGAAAAAAAAACTTTCATAAATATTCCCTATTTCCTAGGTGTTCACATCATTTTTTCCAACCCTGTATAAAATTGCAAGTATGTAATATAACATTTCATTGCGAGATATAAAGTTGCAAGTGGCCTTTCATAGAAAACACACTCAAAGGTCTAACTCACTGCGCAACATTTATATAACATTGTTGATAATTGTGCTTCTATAAATAGCTTCTATAGTCGTGGGGGGCAGTCAGCATTTTAGTGATTATGTGTTTATACGCTTAACTGCTTAATATCATGAGGTCTTAGAAAGCAACTGCTACAGCTGATCAGGCTCAGTGTGAAAACATACAGAACTGCAGGAACATCATCTCTCTCAGATTTTCATTATTATTAAATTGGATCTGGTCAAGAAAACCTCTTTGCCAATAAATGTAATAGTTTTTTTTTTTTTTTTTTCTCTCTTGTCACTAAATTTGAACAACAATTTGTTAGATGGTTATGGTCCTATTGATGCTGTCTTTTCATCTGAACACCACAATGTGTGAGATTTATTCCATCTCAACAGTTCTGATAATAATCTCTCTCTCTCTCTCTCTCTCTTTGATTTTATGTTGGATATGTGTTTACCATATGTGCTTGCCAAATTAGATTTATATGGTAACAAATTTTGTTTTTATTTTAAAGTCAGCAGAACATGGACATCTATTTTCTAAATGCATGTTGTATTAATTTATATGTTAATATGTTTATTTATTAATTTATATTAACCTATTAAATCAAAATCACAACTGGATCTTCCGGTGTAAACAATAGACTTCTCTCTGGAGATTGGACTTTTTATTTAGTCTACTCTCCACCCTGCAAGCTTGCATTTACCTGCCTCCACTTTTGAGTGCAACGTACATATCTCAAAATCCAATCAACAACTGATGCATTGAAACAAGTCCCTGTCCTACTTTTTTCTTCTCCAATAATCTGTTTCACTCAGATGTGAGTCACAATATGGGAGAAAACTTCCATTTTATTGTAACTTTAAAGTGAGCCCTTTTGTGTTGGATGCTCCCCTCAGACTGGAAACAAAATAATCCAAGTGGAAAGTTGTTGCTTGTGTTTTGATTTACCAGTTATTATATTTGATTTGATTTTTCTGTCATTAATAAACTATTAAACAAAATTGCCAAAAGGCATTCATTTACGTAGAATATTTGATGTAGTATTTTATATTAATGACATCAATTTAAGTGATATATGTATGATTTATTTACATATTCGGTAAAAAAAAAAAAAAGATTTTGTTTATTTACATATTTGTTTACCCAGGGGGCTTCTTGACCGAGTTTGGGAGTTGGTGCAGGATGGCCCATTTTCATGATTTTCTTTTTTGTGCAATAATACCTACAATAAAAATATATATATATATTCTGTTTCCTTTAATAATATACTGTATTTACCATCCTCTGCAAGGTAAACTCATTTCTATATCTATTTTTTTAACAGTAAATGCACACTGTTCTCAAAGGGGACATAGTCTCCCATCTTCTTCTGCCAGAATGTGTATTCTTTAGAATTTGCCAGAAGTCTCTTGTAATGTTAAACTACCAGTTGTAAAAACACCAAATTACCAAATACAATCTCTACAAAGTTGTTACGAAGTCAGTGTTTGAGCACCACCACTAATGCTAATTAACAATCAAATAGTTCTGCAGGACATCTTTCAGGCGCAAAACCAGAAATGTAAATTCAGCCTTTTTGTTTCCATGGAGACATAATCAATTCAGCTTCCACTTTGGTAAACCTTACCAGCCCTTTAGCAATAAATGCAATGGAACAGCATTCATGATTCAGTCAATAAACTGTGGAATAAATAAATAAACTTTTGGTTGGATAAAGCCCCCACCCAGAAAACTCACTTGCATCTTTGAAAAGAGATTCAAAAGCCTTTGGTCCAAAGCTTTAACTTCCTTTTGTTGTCCACAGCCTTTGTGTGCCCTTTATCACCCATCTGCCATGATTAGGCCATTTAAAATGGGTTTCATGCATATCGGTTATGAATAATAACCAATGGGCCAGACTTCAGTTCTGCCATGTTATTTAATTATATTTTCCCCAATCACTTTGTTAGAACAGAGGAAACTGGAATGCATTCTTGCTTCCATGCGTGGCACAATGTTTAAAAAGTGAAAATGACTTGAAATAAAAGTGTCAGAAACCATCAATGTCAAGCCCTCAAAGCAAAGCAACTTGAAATGAAGTGCATTTCTCTAGAAACCACAGGGGAGAAGAGACAGAGAAATGTACAAATCAGTGGTTATAGGGCACTGACAGATGCTCCGTGCTTCCAGAAATGTTCTTAAGAGAATGATGACTGGTAGAGAAGGCAATAAGTGGTCTCATCTGTTAGAAGCACATATTAGGAGCTCTGACATGTTATATCAGTACTGCAGGTATAAATTACCAATAAAAAAGAATCTATGCTCAATGGGCCTTTGGAAAGCAGATGAGTTAAAGATGAAGGATGACTGATGTCATGCTTCATTGAAAAATCGTGTCCATAATTTGCCCTGTTCCTTTACTCTTTCAAAGCGACAAATGGCCCAGGCGTCTCTTGTGGCATGAAACTTGCCCCGGTGCTCCTTTGGCTTTCATTTGCCCTTACGGCTTGCTGTTTAGAGGACTGTTGAGTGCACTCTTTGTGCACATGGCATTGGCGGCCTTTGACCTGTTGGCCTCCTCATTTTTCACATTCTTTCTAAAGGCTTTTAGAGTATCTTCTTCCAACCTTAAAATGTAGGCCGTCTGTTTCCTTGAGGCTAAGTCATGCTGGCCTATTTGCAACCATGTGAAAGCTGTTGCGGTGCTCATTGGTTTCTCATCGAGCACTGTCTAGGAACGTTACAATCAGAGAGGAACACTCATTTTTCATGGAATGACATGAAACACGGACATTAGCTTCTAAATCATAGCTCAACATACTCTGGATCTTTTCCCCAATGTCAGCACTTGTGAAATGCAGTCTAAGCTGTTTGCTGACCGAATTTACCATCTAAACTTGCCAAAAACACCTGGAGCGTATAAATAAGATCTTCGGTTGAGCTCAGTAGTAGTTTTTCTCTGCGTCTGCCATACTTGCTACGTCAGCAACCAGTCAGTGCAGGGCCGGATTATCCATAGACGGGATTGGGCGAGTGCCCTGGGGCACCAGCCAATAGAGGGGCACCAAGTGATTATGATAATGACAAGACCTTTAAAATATTTGTTCATATTTTGTATATATTATTTTGCTGGAAGAGATACAGATGCATAGAAAATGAACAGTTAATGATACAATATACAGAGAGAATATCAAATATATGCAAGCATATAAAGAATTGCGATTAGGTCAGGTCACAGTGTATTTGGCCCCTCCCCCAGTCAGAGTCGAGCATATTTATTCTCAAATGGATAGAGGCAGCATCGACTTGGCGGTTGTGCGAAACGTAAATTAAAAAAAAAAAAGAGAGAAAATATCAGGACACATAGCCAGGGCTATACAGTGCGACTGAAAAGTAGCTACTGTGTGCGACTATCAAAAAATATTTACTAACCCGATCAGCATAGGCTATTTGTGTTTGCGCTGAGAGGAGCTTCAAAGATTTCTACTTGCGTGTTTGTGCAGCGTTGAGTAATGTAATCGCAGATATGATTCCTTGAATGCAATGTTAATCAGAATCCACTCACTGCTCAAAATACTTTTGTTCATTGCTGAGTTATGCAAGCTCACAAATCCTCTCGTTATAACAAAGTGTAGACGGTGTAAATAAGAGATTCGTTGTGCAGTGTAGAGCGCTTCATTGATTATAATGGAGTTTTGTGAGATTGCGATGAACTGAATTGAGTAACAGCATTTAAAGATTATTAAAGGAGTTTGTAAATGTGATATTAAATTAATACAACAGCTCAATAAACAATAAGTTATATAAAGTGATGTACATTGTATGACTTTTAACAATATTGCCTGATTTTGCTCTATTTAGTCAAGGAACATAGTTTCAAACAGTCACAGCCGAGCCGCTGCGCATCTCCATTCAAACACAGCCTTGTTTCATTTATGAATGAACCTGCATTTTTAAATGAATCTAGTGAGTCAGTGATTCAATTACCCACTCATAAAGACAGTCACTTGCTTCGTTCCTGAATGAATCAGCTGTTCAAACGAATCAGTTGAATGAATGATTCAGTAAAAAAAATCAGTGACTTACCGCCACCTGCTGGCAGTTTTATTTTTATGTTTAAAGTGTCCTTTTAGTTATTTAAATCATTTCAATCAAACAATAGTTCTATATTCAAAATTTTATATTTAAAACATTAATCTCACAACATTGTTATGAATTTAAAACATCCATGCCACCTCTGAGCCTCTGTAAATGTATGTAAATTTACCTACATGCCACTTTTGTGTTCTTCTGTGCCACCTTTGTAGTGGAAACAAATTTTGTTATATGATTTCTTTTGATTAGTAACTTATTCTTCTTATTCTACCTGTTCTTATTCTATTTTTTTTTTTTTTTTATTAGAAATTTTGGAAAAATATAATTCTTTTAATTTGACAATGACATAGCCTACCTTTAATAATAGGGGGTCACCCTAGGGCACTACACTGTGTTAATCCGGGCCTGAGTCAGTGTCATACTTTACAGGAGTGCTTTACCCAAAAAAGAAAATTCTGTCATTATTTACTCCGCTATGCATTGATATAGAAACTCATATGATTTACTTCATTCTTATCCCAGCCTGGGGATATGGGGAGTTCTCCGGGCTCAGGCTATATTCTGAGCTCAGAGCTATCCCCTTAGACAGTACACCAAATATTCTTACTATTTTCAAATGTGCACTTCAAATGTGGTCACCCTAGGGCACTACACTGTGTTAATCCGGGCCTGAGTCAGTGTCATACTTTACAGGAATTCTTTACCCAAAAAAGAAAATTCTGTCATTATTTACTCCGCTATGCATTGATATAGAAACTCATATGACTTACTTCATTCTGTGGAGCACAAAAGGAGAAGTTTAGCAGGCATTGCTCCTCATATCATATATCAAATGGGTTTTAACAGGGGTACTGCAGTTGTGCCATTTATGATTAATATTTTTTTTATACATAAAGATGTTTTATCCCTATATATATATATATATATATATATAATTGTGTGTACAACATAAATCTATGGTTGTCAATATAATATCTGTCAGTGGTCGAGCAGAAGCCAAGTGTTCTGTAACAGTACAACAGTACTGAGACTTGATACTCATACATAATTCATTAAAAACCACTCATTCATTTAGGAAAGAAACAAGTGACTGTCATCGAAATGCTTACTCTACTGATTTGTGGCCAAAACACATTCTTGCTCGTTCATCTTTATGATTATGTCATTGAATTATTCAACTGAACTGATGATTTGAAAAATTGCTAATTCATTCAGGAAGAAATCAATTGACTGTCGTTGAATTGTTTACTGAACTGATTTGTGGCTATTACACATTCTTGCTCATTTAATATTTATTTAATATTATTTTTATATTATATTTTTATATTAATTATATATTTTTCTGAACACCATAGCACCCCCTTGTGGCCTGTGATTTGCCACTGCATTTAAGATATATACAGATATTTCTGTAATTGGCTTGTAAAATGTTGTAAAAAGAAACATTTGATGCCCTCCATTGCATAAATACATATGCGCACTGACATGTTTCCTATACGTTTCACCAGTATCCTATTACAGCTTTTACTGACACCGTGTCTACACGATACAAAATT
This sequence comes from Onychostoma macrolepis, assembly GCF_012432095.1. Classification (NCBI taxonomy): domain Eukaryota; kingdom Metazoa; phylum Chordata; class Actinopteri; order Cypriniformes; family Cyprinidae; genus Onychostoma; species Onychostoma macrolepis. The sequence goes on along the minus strand of NC_081175.1, from coordinate 5,009,135 downwards.
GTGTCACATTGCAACAGCTAAAGGCTGTCTACAATGGATGCGACAAAGTGCCATTTTCTTCTTAATGCCATTCCAGCATCTATGGCTATATTCATGGTGAGAACCAGTTAATCCTTACAGAAGTCACAAAGTGCCAGTTGCAAATCATTTGTCCTTTGTATCAGTACAACATAAAGAGAATGAGGCATCAGTTTATTGTCGGAGATTTGTCGCTCACATCACTCCACATTCAGTGTAGACATAATCACTATTTATAATAATTGTTATTGTCACGTCACGTTGCACAGCTCACATCCAGTGTAGACAAATTTCAAGGGTGCTCTTGAATGAATGAAACAAGTCATTGAATTATTCAATGAACTGATTCGTTGAAAAAAAAAAAAAAAAAAATCTAATTCTTTCACAAACAAATAAAGTGACTGTCACTGAATCGTTTACTTAGCTGACTTGTGGCTATAACACATTCTTGCTCATTTAGTATTTCACGAGTTTGCACTTACATATAATCAGATTAAGCAAATAGTAAGAATATTTGGTGTACTGTCTAAGGGGATAGCTCTGAGCTCAGAATATAGCCTGAGCCCGGAGAACTCCCCATATCCCCAGGCTGGGATAAGAATAGGTAGGAGTAAGGAGTTGGGGTGCTGGAGGTATGCCAGAAAAACTGTCATGGGACAGAGGTAAATTGGCTGTATATTTACTATCATGCTAATTAAGTTGATTATCTGAACAGCAGATAATTATTCAGTGAACAGCACCCTCTTGTGGCCCAGTTTGAAATAAGAAAAGGGCATTAGTACATACTAGAGGTTGCATATAGACTAGTCAGGTAGTCGGTTAGTCAGGTTGTCGACTACAACCACTGGTCAGCACTGTCGGAAGCTATTGAGTGCTCAAGCCTGCATTAAGTATAGTGGGCATGTAATTAACACCAGTTCCCTCCAGGCCCGGGTGTATGGGTGTGCTAGAGGGTGCTAAAACGAAAGTAAGAGCACCTTCAGTTGAAGCTGTAATAATAGGAAATTGGCTAAATAGATGTGGCAAATGCCTCAGTGTGCATTTTTGCTATTTTTGCAGCTTTGAGCTATGTAACCAATGGAAGCATATCTGTTAATTGTAAACGGGAGACATTCATTGTGGAGCATAAATAATTTAATTAATTATAAGGAAACTTCAGTCATCACAATGAAGATGAGTGACAGCTCATACTGATTATAAGGGGAGCACTCTTTTGCGTTTTCTGGGCTATATATAATCCATTCAGAATTTAGCTAAATCAAATCTTACTGTCCCTGCTACCAGCACAAAGAGTGAAATAATTTTTTCCTTGGCAACACTGTCACAAGGCAAAAATCGAGCCTGCATGCATTCTCGTCATGTTGATGCACTTTTTCTTTTCTTTTTTTTTGCCATGACTGCCACCAAAGACAGCATGTGTCAGGAAGACGATGGTAGTTGAGTAAATATCTACATATGTGTTATCGATATGTGTCAGTCTACAATCAAGTATTGTTTTGAAGTAACTGACTAGCAGAAATTAGTCATGCAGCCCCTAATACATGTACCAGTAGTGTTCCTGTTTGTGTTCCATAGAAGTAACAATGTCGGAGTGATTAAATGATAACAGAATTTTCATTTTGGGATCAATTAGTTATTTCAAACGGCATTTACACAAACAGTCATTCAAAACAGCAAACAATTCTTTAACTCTGGCAAATTTGTTTGTAATAGCTTTTTTTGTCACAGGAGGCTTTGTAAATGTTGCTTTTTCACAGTTGACTGGATTGGGAATATTCTCTGTCTCTGTGGGCATATAACCAACTCCTTAAAGCACAGTCATCGCCGCAGGCCTCGAAAGCCTATACAGCTTGCCAGGAAGACAGAACGTGATGTAAGCGGCATTCAGACCCAGCGTGGATGACTTCTCCTCGTGTGCGGGAAGAATAAACAAAACTCGTGCATGGCTTAACATAATCACGCCTCTAATTTATGAAGGGGCTTTGTATGGCACACATGTTATTATGATAGGTAAAAACAGCCTTCTGGAGAACATTGCCAAGTAAGTGCTCAAACCTGCAGGGATGAGTAGGAGGCCTCCATTTACATGAAATAATCTCAGTGAGCTTATTCATGGCTTTCATTCATCAGAATCTTCTAGCGGCTTTAGCTCCGTTGCGGAGAAATGGGGGAGGGTTGTCGTCATTGTTTAGCTGTTATTTCTCAAATATAGCAGAGTGTATTTGAAGAAAAAAAAAGAAGTCTCTCCCAGATGCAGGTGGTGCCATACCGAGTTTAAAAGCAAAGCAATAAATAGACTATTTTAAAAATATGGGCCAGGCTGGCATAGCCCATAAGGCTTTGGAGTATTTTTATAGTTTTTTTAAAAATATTTTATTGTATTTTTATTTTATTTATTTATTTATTTATTTATTTTTGACTGCGCTGTTGTTGTTTTTCATCCTTCCAAGTTGTGATTTAATCTGTCTAAACTCATCCCTGACCCCTGAAGTGACCTGCTCAATGAATCAAGAATGCCGCTCTCCAAGGAATGACAGATTCATATTTGTGCTGTCTAGGAAATGTTTGGTGCAAGTCTGACAAAGAAACATGAAGTCAACCCAACGTTTAGAGACACTGTCATTCTAGTGAGATACATTTATTTTGTTGGACAAAAGGAACTGAAATTCAGTATACAATGGCCAGTGAGTGATTTGACAGAAAATACATTCTGGTTCACAGCCGGAGCAAAAAATATAATTAAATCAGGTGTATATGTTATTATTTGTTTGTTCCATAAATTGCTTGCACACTAACTGTCTGAGTAATGTACATAATTGCTAGTTGCACTAATGATAGCATCTGTCTTGACAATAAATTATTTTAAACAAACTATAAAAATATTACTGTTTGTGAACTATCACGTGCATGCAAAAAAAGTTGAACAGTTGTCCAAATGTTCTAAATTATATTATTTTATAATAAAGCAATAAGGTACAAAAGAATCCTACATTGTGAATATAATCACAGCTAAAAGGCACAGAGTGCAATTTTTACTAAAACTTTATTTTATTAAGCAAATAAATGATCCACCAGAATTGGAACTTTTGGAATATTCTAGTGGCATATTTTTCTCTAGAAATGGCATATTTCCACACATTATATTGCACGATACAATAGAGTTCAATTAGATAACATTAGGGATTCATGAACAGTGAATATTATTTTTTATAGAATTTGTTCATATCTTAATTAATCTATGATTTTATAAATATATAAGTGTTAATTTATAATCTTTTACAATTGAATAACTAATATTGTTGTCAATTATTAAATATTTGTATGAAATATTATTAACATTAATGGAACTCACCTGGAAACAATAGGAAAATATTTTATTTAGTTATCTTGCTGGCAGTTCATACATTAAATGTATAAAGTTCGGGTCAGTCAGAGGTTTAAACGTTTAGTTTTGAGTGTCCTTTCCCTTGTTTTAGGGCATTTAACAATGACCTAGACATCATTATCTTTGCTTACCTTGCTTATCTTGTGAACCACAGAACAACTTTTTAATTTTCACACCCACTGAATATCATAATAAACTATCATAATAAATCTGCTAACAAATGATGAGCTGGCCCTTCAAGCTTGATGCGTTTCTTTGAGCACTGTGTCGAATTTGATTTAACAATGTGATGTGTTGCATGAGCACACTCATTTATGCTGCTTACGGATACTCTGCCAACAAACACCTTCCGCATACATCCCTGACACGGTCCAAGGCCAGATGTGAAGTCGAAAAACAACATCAACACAAAAAATAAAAAAATAAAATAAAAATAAATTAATAAATAAAATAAAAATGTTAACAGTGTGCTGTAGGAAGCAGCAGAGTCAGTGAAAATGACCTTTGAGAGTAAACTGCCTTGACATTCCCACAAATGAAGGCTATTTATTTGAGTTTAGCACCAGGAGGAACATTTGATGCTTTTTAAAAAGCAAAGAGCAGATGCAAGCAAAATTCCTATGCATATGAGCCCCTATAAAGTATTTTACACAAACACACAGAAATTAAAAGACTTTCTTGCTGACTGAACCAAACATTATTTATTTATTTATTTATTTATTTATTTATTTATTTATTTATTTATTTATTTATTTATTTATTTATTTATTTATTTATTTATTTATTTATTTATTTATTTATTTATTTATTTATTGGATGGCAAAATGTTGGATCAATTAAGAGTTTTAATCATGTATAAATGTACATCAGTGTATTAGGCAAGTGCTATAAGCTTATTCTTGTTTAATTAACAATAACAAATTGGAAACCATTAACAATATTTTAATTATTTTTTATTTTAAACTTATTTTTAGGTGGAATGTTAAGCAACACCAACGTAAATATTTGTTCATGTGTAAATGAATATGTAATTAAAATTGAGTTTATAAAACTAAAATGATCATATTTTAGTTTGGAGAACAATCCTCACGGTTAACTAACTATTGACTATGACTTTTACCTCAATAAACTCCTTATTTGCTGCTTATTAATAGTTAGTAAGGTAGTTGTTGGCCTAATGGTTAGTTAGAGAGTAAGATTTGTAACCCAAAGGTTGTAAGTTTGGGACAAATTCTGAGTATGGGGCACCATACTTGGCGACATGTCATGTCACTTTTTTTAGTTGTAAAGTTTAGGTACAGTGTAGGATTAAGGAATCTGTGCTTTATAAGTACTAACACACAGTCAGTAATATGTTATGCTAGTACATAGTAATATTCATGCTAATAAACAACTAGTTAATAGCGAGAATTGGTCCCTAAACTAAAGCGTTACCACTAAAATTATCTAATTTTCAGATATAGTAGTGATTGCCATCATTGAGGCATGACTAAACTGTATTTGCCGTTGCAATATATTTGTGAAAGACAGTTATCACAATGCTTAGCTTGTTTTTTCCATGCAACACAGTGCAAGCCATTGTACTCAACTGCACTCATAGATACAACACTCATACACTGCAAGAAATTAATTTTCAGATCTAAGGTCCCAAAGGAACCATGAATCACCATAATAGTAATTCAAACATCACTAAATAGAGCTAACACCTCTATTAATTCTGAATAACAGTGTTTGTACTTGTCTCCATAAATCCCCAATGCATTACGCATGAGAAATGGATGTTGTTCTCTCAACATAGCATCTCGAGGCCACGACATAATATCACGTTCCCAAGAGTTAATATGATGTTCCCACGAATTAATATCTCGTGTCCACAACATATTATCATGTTCCCACGAGTTAATATGTCGTGGCCACGACAAAACTAAGTGAACCGAAGACGTCCCCTCCCAGTCATTGTAGCTCTCTATAGCTCTCGCGGTACTTTGATGTCATTCAACAATCGGCCATTCTAGGCAATTTAGAAATCCTGTGCAGAGCGTGTCCGCAGGAAGTGGCACATCTGGTCACCTTACACTATAGACACATCAGAGCCAGCAGCAAATTCCAGAAGATCTGGCCGAGGTGAGGCTGCTCTCTGTAGGTTCATGAGCGCTGAATGGCCGCTGATGCCCTGGAGCTCACATCTCCAAAAAAGTTGAAGCAAATTATCAAATAGACGTTATCTCTATTAACAAACTGCATATTTGAAGTCTAAACAACCTCATTCTAGTTTTGTCATCACTAGTATATCGCACAACTGGAAAGGGCTCTCAGCCAATCAGATCCAAGGGCCAGAAAGAACTGTTGTATAAATACAACATTCTTAATGAAACGCATAATGACTTAATTTATATATATATATATATATATATATATATATATATATTTATTTTATTTTTTTTCCTTTCTTTTATTCTCTTTGCCAAGTTCACATTATCATTATTCATTTGACGGATGCTTCAATTCAAAGCAGTTTAGAAACTTAGCAAAGAGAACTTTCAAAGAATACATTTATCAGTATGTTCTGGGAATTGACCCTGTGAACTTGGCATAGTGCCATGCAGTTGTGCTAAAGGACTTTAACTTACAATGCTACTACATCCAGACAACCTGCTTTGTCTGCACCACACGTGCCAATGTTTGGCACAGCTCAGACAACCTTTTCTGTTATGAAAATGTCAAAGTCACCCACATTGCTATTCGGTGTTTGAATCACGGAGGGACCAGAGGGATTGAGACACACTGGTTCCAGTCAAATAGATATCTACAGAATCAGATTGAGGGCCAACCAACAGTATCTCAAAGTGTCATTAAAAGTATCATTACAACAGAGTTGACAATACTAGCTATAAACTGATGTTTATTATATTTCATTTTAGGGGTGTAATGATAAATTGATACGGATTGATACATCAATCAAATGTCTAACAATGTATCGATGCAATGTGTAAAAAAAATAAAATAAAATCGATAGGCCTACCTGTGTCACAGATCAGCCAGTCTCTTTCACCACTCAATCACAGTGCACACTGAGTATTAACTGCACACACCTATTTGGAATCATCACTCTCATAAGGACTCCTTCATAAGCACACACCTCATGTCACTCAGTGTCCGGTCATGCCTTTCAAGCACTATTCAGTATTACTTACCTTGTGTACTTACCCTTTGTGTCTCCTCCAGTGTGTGTCTCTGCTCTTCGCTCCGACGTCAGTTCCAGGTGCCCTCTCCTTGTGGATCTTGTCACTACTCATAGTCAGATGTGTGTACTATCTCCATTCCACGATCTCCTGCGAAACAAGAAACAAGGTTATACTCCCCATCAATCCACAAACTGCTCCGTTGCCCTTGATACTCACCTGCCATTACCATCCACCTCAGTTGCTGCTAATAAAGTTACCTGTATATCTTCTAATTCTCTGTCTGAGTCTCCTTCCGTAACAGAAGACCGGACCACTAAAGGATTCAGCAACATGAGAGCAGCCGATCCATTCCAGGAGATCATGGATGCTCTCAAACGGATTCTCACTCCTGCACCAGTTCCACCACCACCACCTGTACCACCAGCTACCATCAACATTGCCAATCCTTCTTCTCCGACTATCATTACCAGTCCCATGGCCAAACCAGCGCCCTTCTCTGTTTCGGCGGAGGAGTGCAACGGGTTTTTACTGCTCGCTTGCTTTGGAAATGCAACCGCATCTGTATCCAACGGAAAAGATGTGCCACCCGTATGCAATCTTGTATTGAAGAACATCAATTGTCATCATCCACTCCACTCCTTCGCCAGCCAGACGCCATCAGCCCTCCAGAACCAGGTCATGAGGCTATGCAAGTGGATAGTGCTCAACTCTCTTCAGTGGAACGACAGAGACGGCTGACCCAGGGCTTATGTTTATACTGTGAAGCCGGTGGGCATGTGATCGCTGCATGCCCAGTTCGCCCACCGAGACCCGTGGTGAGTGTCATTAAGCCATCAATAATCAATATGCAGCCCCTCACCTCTATTGTGAAGCTTACTGCCTCCGGTATCTCCCTTTCAGTACATGCCCTCCTTGACTCCGGGTCAGATGGGAACTTCATCTCCGGGAATCTCTGCCGACTACTACCACCAAATCCACCTACCAGGTCCAGTCGGTAACCAGTAGACCACTCAGCCGAAAACAGGTACACCACAGCGTTAGACCTCTTCACTTACAAGTGGGACAGTTACATGAGGAAACTCTGCATCTCCTGATTCTGGAGGATTCCACTGCTGATGTGATCCTAGGGCACCCATGGTTTGTGCAACATGATCCCATCATCTCCTGGAAAACTGGTTAGGTCCTGAAGTGGGGCAGTACCTGTTTCGCTGACTGTTTCCCTCACACTCCTCAGCCATCATCTCTTCAGCCTGAAACACTCACTGTCAACTCCACTTCCATCGAGAGCCCAGTCGAGAAACAGTCAGTGGATATTCCCACCTGTTACGCCACCTTCAGTGATGTCTTCTGCCCTAAGAAAGCCTCCCAGTTACCTCTGCACCGGCCACGGGACTGTGCCATAGATCTGCTTCCGGGTGAACTAGTGCCCTGTGGTAAGATTTATCCACTATCACTCCCAGAACAGAAGGCCACTAGAGGAAGCTTTACATCAAGGCTATATCCGCCCGTCTACTTTCCCTGCTGCTTCAAGCTTTTTCTTTGTGGCCAGGAAGGACGGAGGTTTGAGGCCTTGTATCAACTACCGGGCGCTGAACAAGTTAACAGTCAAATTCCGCTATCCACTTCCCCTCGTCCCAGCGGCATTGGAACATCTCAGCAGAGCCACAGTCTTCTCCAAGTTAGACCTCCGCAGCGCGTATAACCTCATCCGGATACATGAGGGGGACGAGTGGAAGACTGCCTTCATTACCCCTACTGGCCACTATGAGTACCTCGTCATGCCGTATGGATTAGTAAACGCCCCCTCCGTATTCCAGGATTTCATGCACAAGGTTCTCCGGGAGTATCTTCATCGGTTCGTTATCGTCTACATTGATGATATCCTTATCTACTCCCGGAGCATGGCCGAACATCGCCATCACATTGCAACGCCTGAGAGAATTCCACCTGTTCCTCAAATCTGAAAAATGCTCCTTCCATCAGTCCTCAGTGCAGTTCCTTGGCTACATCATAGACCACAGTGGTATCCAGATGGACGAGGGGAAGGTAGAGGCCATCAGGAATTAGCCTGTTCCAGCTTCCATCAAGGAACTTCAGCGGTTCCTAGGATTCTCGAACTTTTATAGAAGATTCATAAACACAACTACAGCTCCATAACCAGTCCACTCATGAACCTATTAAGAGACAAGCCCAAATCTCTGTCCTGGTCACCAGCAGCCACTGAAGCTTTGAAGCCCTCAAGAAAGCCTTCACATGTGCACTGCTCCTCATCCATCCCGACCCCAACAAGCCCTTCATTGTTGAGGTGGATGCCTCCACCACTGGGGTAGGAGCGGTGCTTTTTCAGCAGCAGGGGACTCCTGCCAAACTCCATCCATGTGCCTTCTTCTCTCTCAAACTCAGCCCGGCAGAAAGAAATTACGACATTGGCAACAGGGAACTCCTGGCTATTAAACTAGCCCTAGAGGAGTGGAGGCATTGGTTGGAGGGTGCACAACATCCCTTCATTGTTCTCACTGACCACAAAAACCTGCAATATCGCCAAGACGCCAAGAGACTGAATCCTCGCCAGGCTCGATGGGCACTCTTTCTCACCAGATTCAATTTTACCATCTCCTATCCAGGTCCCAAGAATGTTAAAGCAGGCGCTCTCTCTCGCCTTCATGCTCCTGAAGAAGTCAGTGAGGAACCTGAACCCATCATCTCCAAGAAAATCTTCGTAAGCCCCATCCAATGGACCTCCAATCCAGCTACCCCCACCAATGCTTCCACAGTCACTCTGCCGGGCTGTCCACAGGGGTTGGAGTATGTCACCAGAACTAAACGCACTCCCTTGATTCACTCCGTTCACACTTCTCTTGGCACTGGCCACCCAGGGGCCAACAGCACCCTCTCGCTGCTGAAGGATCGCTTCTGGTGGCTTAATATGGCTAGGGATGTGAGAAGGTTCGTCCAAGGCTGCACCGACTGTGCCATCACCAAGAGTGCGCGCCACCTACCATCTGGCAAACTCCTTCCGTTGTCCGTTCCCAACCGCCCCTGGTCACACCTAGGAGTTGACTTCATAACATATCTGCCTTCCTCGGACGGTAACACATGTGTTCTAGTAGTCATAAGTCCTGCCGACTTTTCCCCCTCAAGGGTCTGCCCACAGCCATGGAAACCGCTGAGATCATGTTTAACAACATCTTCGGATATTACTTTTTCTCACTCCTAGGTGTGACCATAAGCCTCTCGTCGGGATACCATCCTCAGTCTAATGGGCAGATGGAGAGGAAGATTCAGGAAATCAGACGTTTCCTGTGAACCTTCTGCCATGGCCACCAGAACTCTTGGAACCAGTTCCTAGGCTGGGCCGAGTACGCACAGAACTCGCTTTGCCAACCGTCCACTGGACTCACTCCCTTCCAGTGCGTTCTCGGTTACCATCCTTCCCTATCTCCCTGGTCGGGGGAACCATCTAACGTCCCATCTGTCGATTACTGGTTCCGAGAGAGCGAGAGGGTCTGAGACGCAGCTCACCATCAGCTTCAGCGGGCAGTGCTACAACCAAGATGACAGCAGATCTTCGTAGGGCGGAAACTTCATCATACCAACCTGGTCAGAAGGTCTGGCTGTCCACCCGGGACATCAGGATGCTCCTGCCCTGCAAGAAGCTCAGTCCCAGATACATTGGCCCCTTTACCATCATCAAGCAGATCAATCCAGTCACTTATCAACTTCAGCTTCCCTTACAGTACAAGATTCACTCTTCATTCCATGTCTCAATACTCAAACCTTATCATCCTCCCGTTTCTGTCTCCACAGAGCCTGGCCCAACAGAGGAACCCCCTCTCCCGTTAATCCAGGAGGACGGCGCCATCTATACAGTCAACGAGATTTTGGACTCCCGGCACCGTGGTGGTCTCTTGGAATATCTTGTGGACTGGGAAGGCTATGGGCCAGAAGAATGGTCATGGGTCCCCAGAGATGACATCCTCGATCCCACGCTGTTGGAAGCCTTTCACTCCACTCATCCAAATCGTCCTGGACCTCGAGGGAGAGGTAGACCACCACGACGTCGGGGTCCTCAGGGAGCGGGCCGTGGAGGGGGGGGGTACTGTCACAGATCAGCCAGGCTCATTCACCACCCAATCACAGCGCACACCGTCACCTGAGTATTAACTGCACACACGTGTTTGGATTTATCACTCTCATCAGGATTCCTTCATAAGCACACACCTCACGTCACTCAGTGTCCGGTCTCGTTTCAACGAAGTGGACTCACTCTCTTGACTTTCAAGCGCTATTCAGTATTACTTACCTTTTATACTTACCCTTTGTGTCTCCTCTAGTGTGTATCTCTGCTCTTCACTCTGACGTCAGTTTCAGGTGCCCTCTCCTTGTGGATCTTGTCACTACTCATAGTCAGAGGTGTGTGCTATCTCCAGTCTCCATTCCACGATCTCCCGTGAATCAAGAAACAAGGTTATACTCCCCATCAATCCACACACTGCTCCATTGCCCTTGATACTCACCTGCCATTACCATCCACCTCAGTTGCTGCTAATAAAGTTACCTGTATATCTTATAATCCTCTGTCTGAGTCTCCTTGCGTAACAACCTGTAGTATAAATAGTAACCTTTATTTTTTTCACTGTCCACATTTTCACACACTGTCCATCTATAAATTTCCGCCAATGCATGCATTCTCATTTAAACTCACCTGTGAGGGCTAGATAATAAGAACTGCCCGATGGCCCAGGCTGAGCATGAAGACGTTCAGGACAGTTGACAGAACTGTCGAGCATCCGAGGCACACACACACAGACAGTTCTCTTTCACTTCTTTTTGTGCTTGGAAGAACAAATACAGACAAAAATGCTTGTCTTGGCGAATATCCTAGTAAACACAGTCAGTTAGGCCTATGTTGGGGAAGTCGTGGCCTAATGGTTAGAGAGTCAGACTCGTAATCCAAAGGTTGCGAGTTCGAGTCTTGGGCCGGCAGGGATTGTAGGTGGGGGGAGTGACTGTCCAGCGCTCTCTCCACCTCAATACCATGACTGAGGTGCCCTTGAGCAAGGCGCCGAACCCCCAACTGCTCTGCCGCAGCATAAATGGCTGCCCACTGCTCTGGGTGTGTGTTCACGGTGTGTGTGTTCACTGATGTGTGTGTGGGTGGGTTAAACGCAGAGCACAAATTCCGAGTATGGGTCACCATGTATGTCACTTCACTTCACTTAACATAAACAGTTGAGAAAGAAAACGCATACTGTATGTATCAGTATATATCTAAAAAAAAAAAAAAAAAAAAAAATTGCACTGCTCTTGACTGAATAACTTTTTTTAATAACATAGTATCTATGTATAATTTATATAGTGAAGACTATGCAGTTACATTTTATTATTATTTATGTACCTGAAAATGTCACATAAAATTATAAAATTAAGTTTTAACAGATTTATTTTTGTGATTTCTTTTGTACTGTATATATATTAGGGGTGTCAAAATTAATCGATGCATCACGATGCCAGCATGGACGATCCTGCATCGATGCAGTAATAGACCATAATCAATTATAGCCTACTGACGTCATTGCCGAATACTTTTGTGAAATTGATGTAAACAAAGACAGTTATGTTTTCAGAACAGAACTAAACATCTGATATCCCTGCTGAAAGAATAAATAAATAGAACCATCAAAGAAAATTATAATGGTTTCCATTACAAATATTACAAACCATCAACTTTTAACCATTAAAACAAAACCATTAAAAAATTTTTTTTTGTAGTGTGTTTTGGGACATATTCTATTAGGATTTATTGTTTTTAACAAGCCACCAATGGAAGGTGACCAATTATCAGTAGAGACCCACAGGGTCCTTTACAGTTGCCATTAAAACCAATACAATTCCCATTATAACCAACAAAACCATTACAAATTTTGTGATGGTGTCTATTGTTTTGTTTTGTTAAAACTGCCACTGTGTATGATCTCACCAGTAATAGGCTAATCAATTGGCAATAATGTTGAGGAAAAAAAGAAAAAAAAATATAACTTTGATTGTCTGTAAACTTTCAGATACTTAGAAAGTAAGATACTAAAGAGATACTAAAAATGCTTTTTTGTTTATTGCTTGTAATTGTCTTTTCCCCCATTTATTACTTTAAATTTGCTTTTATGTTTTGAAGCTATATTTACTTTGTTTTATTCTTAACAATAATAAATAAATAAATTATATATTATTAATTAATATATTAATTAATCAATTAACGTAATTAATTTAAGATGTAGCCTGCTTATATAATTTAATAAAAATACACAAAATAAATCTGATATAATCGTGATGCATCATGATATCGAATTGAATCGAACCATTGACATGATAATTGTAATCAAATTGAATTGTGAAACCAGTGTCAATTCACAATTATAAATTCCAAAATCTTTTTTACGCACTCTTTCACAGATTGGACAGCCTCTGCCCATCTTTAATTCTGAGAGACTCTGCCACTCTAAGACATCCCTTTTATAGCAAATCATGTTACAGACCTGATGTCAATTAACCTAATTAGTTACTAGATGTTCTCCCAGCTGAATCTTTAAAAAATTTCAGAGCCCTGGGTTGCGGTTTTTTGGGCTACTTTTATAAAGTACCACAGCCGCCCAAGGTGTATATAGACAAATAAAAATTAAGATCCTTTTACTAATGTGTATTATACTTGGAATGTATACCTGGCAACTTAAGAACGGAGAGGCGGTTGTAACATCACAAACAATGTGAGTTTCAGCCAGAGCACACGTTAAGGCTTTTACACAGCAGAATAAACATGATAACAGCCACTATAGATTGTATTAGATAATAAACACATGATTACGATAGGATATGTGTATGTGATTGTCTTGAGTTTAATGTGTACATCTGAAATGCTAATTTGTGCAGCGATATAAAAGGCTATAAATAGCATATTTTAACAACAGTAAACGACCAAATTCCACATGTGACTGCAAAAGGAAGTTATTACAAACACTCGATGGTGCATGGTTTGAAGTGAGTTCTGAGTAAAAGTGTACTATTAATTTCAGAAATTGTCTTATGAAGCATGATGCTAATGTTAGCTCTAATGCACCTGCAGAACAGGTCCAATTCTTCTTCATAATGCATTTTGTCATAATACTCCATGTAAGGTCGCAAGAAAATGTTTTGTTGTATTTATTTAGAAATACTTTTGATAACAGTCGGGTAAATGTATACTGGGATTGAAGCGACATGGCTTTTAAACGTTTTATTGCCAGTATAATGGCTGAATAAAAACAAAAGTATAATGATAAAAGAATAATAAGGATTATGTCTCATACCTGGCGGAAGTGTGAAAGGTTCTGTTTCCTTAAACTAGTTTGTCATGCATCTTTATTTCAACACGTTTACAGGTAAATCCTAATATTTTAAATATATGACTGTGATTAACACGATTAAATTTTTTAATCAATTGACAGCACTAATATACACACACACACACACACACATACACACATACATATATATATATATCTGTCATACAACTCTCGGAGGGATTGGCATGGTAATGTACATGACAATGTTAATGTATTTAGTCTTGGCGGAATAGATCTGCTACACTGCTGCTGCTGTGGCAGAGCAAGTACCGAGACTTGCTACTGCCAATACATCCACAACATGCTGCTGTGAGCATGTAAGAAATACTGCTGCTGCAAATATAACATACATGAAATAACCCCCTATAGCATACACGAATCACCTCGTAGCAGATCTAAACAGGTGGAGCTGGGGAAGGTGGAGGGTTTCTGAAGCACACTACGAACTGCTACAACAAGCACTAGTCATATTTTTGAATGTTGAGCAGAGGGCTCAATGGCTACCTATACAGGAGAGAACCAATCAGCTGTGCCATGTGATAATGATGTCATTAGGTCAGATTGAGTTAGACCTATCGGACTGCGCCATCTAGAGTTTCATGTCAGAACTCTGTATATATATATATATATATATATATATATATATATAGTAACACTTTAGAACAGGGAAGACTTATTCACTATTAACTTTGACTTTTCCCTCAATAAATTCCTAATTTGCTGCTTATTAATAATTAATAAGGTAGTTGTTAAGTTTAGGTGTTGGGTAGGATTAGGGATGTAGAATAAGGTCATGTAGAATAAAGCATTAATATGTGCTTAATTACTACTAATAAATGGCTAATATTCTAGTAATATTCATGCTAATTCATGCATCTCAACAAATTAGAATATGGTGACATGCCAATCAGCTAATCAACTCAAAACACCTGCAAAGGTTTCCTGAGCCTTCAAAATGGTCTCTCAGTTTGGTTCACTAGGCTACACAATCATGGGGAAGACTGCTGATCTGACAGTTGTCCAGAAGACAATCATTGACACCCTTCACAAGGAGGGTAAGCCACAAACATTCCTTGCCAAAGAAGCTGGCTGTTCACAGAGTGCTGTATCCAAGCATGTTAACAGAAAGTTGAGTGGAAAAAAGCGTGGAAGAAAAAGAAGTGGAAGAAAAAGATGCACAACCAACCGAGAGAACCGCAGCCTTATGAGGATTGTCAAGCAAAATAGATTCAAGAATTTGGGTGAACCTCACAAGGAATGGACTGAGAGTGGGGTCAAGGCAATCAAGAGCCACCACACACAGACGTGTCAAGGAATTTGGCTACAGTTGTCGTATTCCTCTTGTTAAGCCACTTCTGAACCACAGACAACGTCAGAGGCGTCTTACCTGGGCTAAGGAGAAGAAGAACTGGACTGTTGCCCAGTGGTCCAAAGTCCTCTTTTCAGATGAGAGCAAGTTTTGTATTTCATTTGGAAACCAAGGTCCTAGAGTCTGGAGGAAGGGTGGAGAAGCTCATAGCCCAAGTTGCTTGAAGTCCAGTGTTGTTTCCACAGTCTGTGATGATTTGGGGTGCAATGTCATCTGCTGGTGTTGGTCCATTGTGTTTTTTGAAAACCAAAGTCACTGCACCCGTTTACCAAGAAATTTTGGAGCACTTCATGCTTCCTTCTGCTGACCAGCTTGTTAAAGATGCTGATTTCATTTTCCAGCAGGATTTGGCACCTGCCCACACTGCCAAAAGCACCAAAAGTTGGTTAAATGACCATGGTGTTGGTGTGCTTGACTGGCCAGCAAACTCACCAGACCTGAACCCCATAGAGAATCTATGGGGTATTGTCAAGAGAAAAATGAGAAACAAGAGACCAAAAAATGCAGATGAGCTGAATGATATTCCATACCACCTCAGCAGTGCCACAAACTGATCACCTCCATGCCACGCTGAATTGAGGCAGTAATTAAAGCAAAAGGAGCCCCTACCAAGTATTGAGTACATATACAGTAAATTGACATACTTTCCAGAAGGCCAACAATTCACTAAAAAAGTTTTTTAAAAATTTTTTTTATTGGTCTTCTGAAGTATTCTAATTTGTTGAGATAATGAAATGGTGGGTTTTTGTTAAATGTGAGCCAAAATCATCACAATTAAAAGAACCAAAGACACAAACTACTTCAGTCTGTGTGCACTGAATTTATTTAATACATGTGTCACGAATCTGGTCTGCACTCCCGTTCATTTACCACTAGAGGACACCACACATCACATGGACTGCATTTCCCATCAGCCATCTCACCAATCACACGCACACAGCTGTCACCAATCACTCATTGCTCTAATCACATGCACACCTGATCACACAGCATCACTAATCACCAGTGATGGGCAGTAGCGTCGCTACAAGTAGTGACGCTACTAGTTTAACTACATTTCTCAGTAGCGTGGCGGTAGCGTCACTGCTTTCTGAATCAAATAGCTTTTCGGTAGTTAAGCTCTTTTTTTGATCAAGTAGCGCGGTAGCGTCAACAAAAGCTAACGTTACATTTTCCAAAGAAAGCATTCTGAAACTCGAGCTCAAATCAGAAATATAACTGCTACGGATCACTGATCCTGGATCAGCAAGTGACGCCACAGACACTAAAGCTCGTAACGCCATTGGCTCCTCAAACTGTCAGTCAAACCTCATTATTCCTCCCGCCTCTCTCATCAATGAAGTGCGGCGCGTAGTTTAGAGCATCTCAGCTTGTTTGTTGTCTGAAGGCAGAGGCGGACAAAGTACACAACTTCCTTACTTGAGTGAA
This sequence comes from Onychostoma macrolepis, assembly GCF_012432095.1. NCBI lineage: Eukaryota > Metazoa > Chordata > Actinopteri > Cypriniformes > Cyprinidae > Onychostoma > Onychostoma macrolepis. Next base: position 4,992,374 of record NC_081175.1, on the reverse strand, counting down.
AGTACAGATACCACAGGTCAAATACTACTCCACTACAAGTGAAAGTTGTAAAGACATATTTTTACTTAAGTAAAAGTACGGAAGTACATGTTTTTAAAAGTACTTAAGTATCAAAAATAAAAAGTAAATGCATTGTTTTATTGTCGTATACTTACAATACCTTATGCCACTAATGCAACCTACTGAATAAACTGATTAGCTTGTATTAACTTTGGAATTAAGAGCTTTTATGTTACCAAACCTATAGAAATGGAACAACTGAATGAAGATAATCATCTTTATTTTTTTATTTAACACCAGGAGTGTTAACTACATTGAACTCATTTTAATACTTGTTTAAAAGTTCTTTTTCAAAGAGATATTGAAGTCTATGATATGGTTCATTTTAGGCAAACAAAGCAAACATTGAAAAGAAAACAAACCTTTAGTCTCTTCAGAAAACTGGAACATACTCTCTCAGTATGGCCATGGGTGTGCAGGTTGCACCAAAGAACCGTCTTTTTGAATTTTGCCATCAACTGATCAGTGTTTATAAAACACACAGAAATCAGTGAACTTCACAACATGTGGCTAGGGTTGGGTATTGTTTGAATTTTATCCATTCCGATTCTGATTCTGCTTATTGATTTCAATTCTTATTGATTCCCAGTTTAGATTCCAAAGTTTTCATTTAACCTACTTTTTGATCATTTGTTTGCACAAAAAAAAAAAAAAGCATTTATGTGCAGTGTTTTGACAATAAAATAATGTTCAGATTCATATACTTCCCTGACCAGTTTTTAGCAGCAATTTACCAGTAGGCCTAAGTTTATATATAGCCTATATATACATATATATTTTTGACAGATATATTAGCCTACCATTTGTATTGCCATAGTTCAACTACAAAAATCAAACTATAGTTAATATAATGAAACTATGGTAAATTTGTGGTTACTGAAGTTTTACTACAAATATCATATGGTTACTACAGTGAGATAATAGTAAATTTGTGGATACTGTGATTTTACTGCAAATACCATAGTTATGGTTACTATAGTAAAAACGTGGTTAATTTTCCAAAGGGCTTTAAAGAGTTAACACATGCCTTTTTAGAGCTTTTAGGTTGCCAGATTTGCGCAAAAAAAAAAAAAATCAGCCAAATGTCCATTCAAAGCTAGGCAGAAAACTGTAGGCTTAGAAATACTGTAACACTTGGCAACACAGGAAGGTCCTGGCAGATCGCAGGCCGGATTTTCGCAGAAAAAAGGGTTCGGTGAATCTGAAAATGCACACACTGTAAAAACTGCTAAATATAACGACTTTCTACTTGGGGACCTTGATATAAATGTAGTTGAGTAAAAAGTACGATATTTGTCTTTCAAATGTAGTGAAGTTAAAGTCGCAAGTTTCCAGAAAAAATAATACTCAAGTAAAGTACAGAAACTCAAAAAGTGTACTTAAGTACAATACTCAAGTAAATTTACTTTGTTACTGTCCACCTCTGTCTGAAGGTAAATAAAGAACTGTTGATTGAATAAGTTCAGCTGTTTCTTTACTCAAAAAACACTATTTATGAAGGCTTGAACCTTTTGTTTTTTGTTTTTGAGGAGCGGAGAAGAGTTTCTCTAGCATTTGTTGTCGAGTCACAGCCAAATAGCTCGTGCGAAGCGCTGAATCTTTCATAATATGATACTTTGGCCAAATAACAGAAAAAAACTGAACGCCCACATAATGACAGAAAACTGGGGAAAACGGGACACGAGTCAGAAAAAATAAACCAAAAAAATAAAAATAAAAACCTTCGCTGGTCAAAAGCTTCGTATTTGAACTTAATTTTCGTGAAATGTTTATATTAATATCTAATGACACATGCAACGATGCAAATAAACATAGCCTATCTGTAGGCCTAAACATCTATATGGTAACACTATACAATACGATTTCATTCAAATACATTTGTTACAGTATTTATTAATTTTTGTTAATGTTAGTTAATGAAAATACAGTCGTTCATTGGTAGTTCATGTTAGTTCACATGCAGTGCATTAACAAATGTTAACAAACAACTTTGGTTTCCGGCCGACAGCAAAAATTTATTTTGCCTATGTCACAATTTGAGGTCAATCCGGCCCTGCATTTGATACTGATTATGTTGCCAAATTGGTTTGGAACAGCTGTTGAATAAACAGTTAAACTGAACATGCCTGTCTATCTGCTTGACTGACAGTTTTATTGATCACTGAGAGAGCATTGACTTGGTATTATGTTGGTTCAATAGAATTTTTTGAATTTTTTTTTTAAATAGCTTGGATGTAGTAAACTACTTTTGCCATGTTGCCGTAGCTTAGCTTGCTACATTTCCCAGGGCTGTAGCTTTAGTGTAGTTAAGCTTCATTTAAAGAAGAGTAACTGTTAGCTTAGCTCACTACATTTTCCAAGTAGCTTGCCCAACACTGCTAATCACACACACTATTTCAACCCTGGACATTCTCTCCCTCGTTGCCGAGTATTGTATGCATTATCGCTGCCCTACAGAGCCCCGTTAGTTTTCCTTGCCTTGCCTAGCCTTGCCTTTGTTGTTTAATCATGTTTTTCCCCTGCCTGGACTATCGCTGACGTTTTGGACTACCTCTCCTGTCTCGCCCCTTTGGATACTGTTCGCTGATCATCGACCCACGCTTGTCTCTGTTTACTCTTTGTCTCGCCCCTGTTATACCTGTTTGCCACTGTTTGACCCTGTCTGTTATGACCACGTCTCTGCCTAATAAAAGTCTGCAAATGGATCCGCACGCCTCTCGTCTCGTCAGCCCCGTAACAACATGAGTTTTACAATTTGAGTTAAATTACTGAAAATTACTTTTCCACGACATTCTAATTTATTGAGATGCACCTGTATTTACACTCTATTTTATATATTGCACATTTTAGCACTGTAGCCTAAAATACTTTCTTGACTGCTGTCATGTCATAAGATCTTTTTCCCCAATTATTTGTTTTACTTTATGATTATTATATATATAAAAAAAAAGAATAGGTACATAATATCATAATATTAACATATTTATCGATATACTCCTGAATCAAATTGTATCTAATCGTATCGTGAAATATTTTGAGGTATTGGCAAATATCGTATCGCTGGGTATGAGAATCGATCGAGAATCGACAGAGAGAATGAGAGAGAGAGTTAAAAATGTAGAGCTAAAATTTTTAAATAAGCAGTAAGAAAATAGCATATAAACTGAATATATAATATATATTTGGATTAATACAGAACACATATAAGATATTTACTAGATCGTGCTTTCTAAAATGTTTCACAATAGTGACTGTAAAAAAGGGTTTTATTTATAAAGCTCTAAAAACCTTACTGACTGATGTTTTAGTGCACTTCCTGCAAATATGGAAAAAATAAAGGGTCTCAATTAAATATGTGCAGTTTCACATGATTAGTGCAAATTGTCACATGACCAGAGCAGTTTATTTCCTTTTTGCACCTTGAGAAGATAATGACTGCATCAAAGCTCCAAAACAAAAGGCTAGTAAAGTATGTTAACATAAAGATATGGCAAAGATTTTTGGTACACATGATCTTTAGGGTGTCTAGTATTAATATATGCATTTGCATATATTTAGTTTTGTTGAGTGTGGTCATAGAGTGAGTAAACATGTTGATGGTCACAATAGTGACCGGTGGGATAACAGTGAACTTAGGTATTCAATATAAATCCAACTGCACTTTTAGCGTGAAATGAAATACGTACCAATAAGTACATATCACTGCAGTTTCCAAAATAAATGAACACTTTCACACAAATTTACAGTTGCGATTGATAAAGTGTAATTTTCGCACAATTACTTGAAGAATATCATGCTATGACTTCAAAACAATATTAATATGCTGGGAGATTTGAAAACTGTTGCATCAGCTAATACGTTTTTATATCAGTTTTGCATTTGTTAATACTATCGGGTAGGTTTAGGGCTGGATTTGGTGTAGGGCATATTTCCAACACGATAGAGCATTAACTTTTAGCGACAGTCCCTGGATTTTTTAATTCTGAACCGCCGCAATACGTATCTGCAGCAACGTAATAAAAAAACAGCAATACGTACTAATATCTACGTAATAAAAACGTGCCAGGTTTCACATATTGAACCTGTGTTTTAGCGCCACTCAGTGGACATTTCTATTTGAAACTGCGGCGAAATGTGCAGCAAGGTACGTAAAACGGTGTCGCACAAAAAGTGTGCAGAGGTGCGTAAATGTCATGAGACCAGGTAGTGAAAATGACAATAAAATGTTGCAATGACAAAATATTGCACTAAATTAAAAATTCAAATGTTACAAAAAATGTACAATAATGATGTTGTAATTCTCGTAGCATTAATATAAAAATGTGATGTTATATTTTACAAAAATTTACAATTTTGAAATGCAGTGATGGTTGATTTATTTATTTATTTTTTTTATCTCAGTGTCACATAAAACACAATTTTTCACACACTTTTCCAAAAACAAATTCAAAAAAATAATTATTGATTATTTCAAAGGGTTACTTATGACACATCATTTGGATATGTTCATGTCTGGGAAAAATGTGTGATTAAACGGGTTAATTACAAATATTGGGCCCCCCAAATGTTTTGGTACAATTTGAAAGCTGCGGATTGTGCCTAAATGTAATCAGTTGGTGTGAATGGCAGCCACATCACTGCTTTTATGTGATGGTCCCAAGGTGATCTTGGCTTTTTAAATCTGTTCCACTTTTGTAGCAACTTCTCTTTTACCCTTCAGAAAATGTGCTCATCCAATCAACGAGGGCATGCTCAAAGGGTTATGGGAGCCAGTCTGTTTGCCAACACAAAGCTTTCATCTCATCAGGAAGAGCAATAACAGCTGAAATCTGTCCAATCTCATAGCACAAGCAAATTTAGTGCAGGGCCAGGGCTTCTCTACACGGTAAAATATTGCCCGGATGTTACACCATTTAAACGTAATTTCTGAGAATGAAATAGTATTCTTAATTTTACTGTATTAATTGTCCTTCAGCTTTGGAAATATGTTATTTAAATAATAATAATATTTATTTTAATATATTTTGCCATTTTGTTGCTGTGTATTATCGTTGTTGTTAATAATACTTATTAACGCAACTCTAACAATCAAAAACAACAACATCACGCTGCAATATGGGATAGTAGACCCATACATATTGTTGCATAACATGAATTTGAATTGGTCAGTGCCAATTTTGCCCACATCCCAATCAGCTGATGGCTACATTTGTTATCTAGAATTAATTAGCATTTCTTGTAGCATTTCTTGTACCTGTAGCATTTCTTATACAGGTTATCATTGTGATGCATACATCCAATATTAATACAAATAAATAAAGTTGTATTTTTGCCAGTCTATCAAACAGATCAAATGAAAATATGACATTTCTTAATACATTTTTGCTTGTAGATGAACCATCTAATTATGGCACGCTTAATCATATCATCAAAGATGAGGGGTGCCTGAGAGAACAGCGTGTGCACATCACTCTTGCTTAATGCACTCTGAGTCATGGAGGGAAAAACATAATTAATCCAGTGATGTCTCAAATGTGTTTTGACTAGAGGAAATGCACTGGTCACTGTGGTTTGAATCACGATCTGATGAAGGCATGATGTATCCTGAACAGTCTATGCATTGAACATGACCAAAAATAGATTCTAAGCATTTTCAATTTATTTCAATCTTAATGTCAATGTCTAATTAAAGGGCTGTGTTCTGACTAATTGAGACCCTCCTCTAAATTTTACATTCAAGTTCACTCTTTATGTTAATTACAGCGGTATCACTCTTCTCTTGATTAGGTCAAAAGCAAGGTAATGCTTTATTAAACTGGGTTATCTGGAAATATTCAGTCTTTGATTCAGTCCCAGAGAGTTATTAATTAGCAGGTACTTGGAAAGAGCCCCTCTGAGAACACCTTGTCCCCATGTACATCTAACCCTATGAGACTGAAACATTGCTGAAAGCTAAGAGCACCCTGCGAGTTCATTATTTTTTACATAGATTTGTACTGTTTCTGGCTAAGTAGACCGTGTAGTCTCTAATTGGTCATGAGTCACTTTGGGGAACAATAATTATGACCACTCATCATGGAAGAGAGGAGTTTTAAAGATCTGCAAAAACAGCAACACAGGGAATATTAGAAAATACCAAATGCAAAGCTAATACTATGAATTTTTCAGTTCAACATATTACAAAAATTTATATCATTGGTAACACTTTAGAAGGAAACACTTATTCACTATTAACTACAACTTTTCCCTCAATAAATTCCTAATTTGCTGCTTATTAATAGTTAGTAAGTTAGTTGTTAAGTTTAGGTATTGGGTAGGATTAGGGATGTAGAATAAGGTCTTGTAGAATAAGGCATTAATATGTGCTTAATTACTACTAATAAATGGCCAATATTCTAGTGACATGCATGCTAATAAGCAACTAGTTAAGAGACACTAAAATAAAGTGTTACCACATCATTCTAGCTTAAACTTGATGTTAAAGGTAAACACACATTCTGGTCACAAGTTTTCAAACCGCTTGATTATAAGCTTTGAAATGTAATCTGAGTTTAATCTGAATAAATTATGGTTTGCACCTTATTCTTACCAAGAAAGGCCCATTTAGTCAGGAAAAGACCAACATGTACAAGAACAAACTAGAGATTTTAAGTTTTATATTTTAAATCAGTGATAAGAATGGAGAAAATGCTTTCCTCAAGAAAAGTCTATTTACTGCTAAACTGTATGATATTTAGACAGGTGTTTAACATGTATAGTGTAAGATTAACAACCCAATCTCATGAGAAAACGTAACTATTTAACGAGGTTGTGATTTCGTATACATTCACACTATGCGATTCATAAAGTAAGCATGAAGGTCCACTCCATTCTTGTTGTTTTTTTTTTGTTTTTTTTGTGAGGGAAATCTTATTAAACCAAAATATGTTAAAGATATTTATTCAATATCCAACAGATTTAGAATAAAGTGTAGCATTTTATATGTTGATAAGCTTATAAACATTACTCGTGCTGACATTAGTCAGCTGGCGATTCTGAAGTTTCAATAATTAAATGCTTTTTTCACTGCATCCAATATGTATCAAATGGATATGTTTATAAATAAATACGCATGATTGTTATGGTGTCACGAACTGTGATGGAGGGAATGACGTGGAGACATGGATCAAAGCAACAGTCTTTAATAAATCCAAAACAAGGGGTAATCTACACTATGAATGGCTGTGACATACGAACATGACGATATGAGACCCAACAAAGACAGACAGCACAGACTGTGACTTAAATGCATGGGGAAACGAGGACAATTAACAAGACACACCTGAACTAACTGACATGATTGAAACATTAGGGAAAACTATGTCACTGAGAGCACATTGGGAGGAAAACACACACAGACAGTCCAGGAGCATGACAAACGGCAAAACAAAACAAAAAACAATCACACTTATGGTCAAATTCACGCTATTAACAAACCATTAACTACTGTACAACATTTGCCTCAATAAACTCTTAATTTGCTGCCTATTAATAGTAAGTAAGGTAGTTGTTAAGTTTGGGTAATAAGCAACTTGTTAATAGTGAGAATTGATCCCTTTACTAAAGTGTTACCAAAGAAACTAATGAAGATGTTGGGGGAAGCAGATAAAACATTACAATCACTACAGCAATAGTTCTATCTGGCAAGTTTAAGGCCTGCCCAACTCAGAAACATAGGTATCAAAATTATTTCTGAGTTTCCCAGTCGACTTGAAAGGCCATTCATGTCAAATTTCATCTTGGAAACTTATATTTGTGATAATTCCAATAGCACATGAAAGCAGCATAAGTAGATCATATGACACTGCATGAATGAGACTGTACAAATGCATATTAATTAGCCACCAATTTTCCAAAATGTAAAATAGTTACAAACTGCCATAAGAGAGAGAGAAAAAAAACCCCACAAAAAACAAGCATTTGCATCTTACCCCAAGGGTGTCACTTTAACTATTCACTTCAAAGTGAATTTCAATTTTTTTTACAATGTTATTAACTTCCAATGGAGTGTGCATGGGCCTTAAGCATGCAGAATAATATATGCTCTCAATTACTCATAAATTTCATGAATGTTTTTAAAATTATGAGTAGATTATATAAAATGATGTTGCTCCAGTGTAACAAATGACAAACTGTGTGAACATAATTATGAGGCACAGAATGGATATATTTCATGTGTTGGCACATTTTTGTCATGGTTCCACAGTCCATTGATCGACCTCCCCAGCTCACTATGATGAAGTGCTCATGATGAGAAAAATGGAGGATCACCTTGCAGTTGTGACCTTAGGGTACACCATGTTCTCCCTGGGGTCTGATTGGGTGAGGATTCATTAGCCTCTTTCATGATAAATGGAGTGGATTTCTTCTTTACCGCCGCAACAGAGCTTGCCTCTTGAGTTTCAAAAGGGACTGGAGATCATGTATACTGTAACAGGCTATATTAAGAACTGAAAACCTATCCAACAGTTGTAGCGAATCAAACGGTGCTTCAAAAATCAATGTAGTCTGGGAGGCTCATGTTTAGAGGCTTTATTTGAGTGATTAAACACCCAGTGTTGGGGCGTAGCTAACTAAAAGTAGAAATTGTTCAAGAGTGTGACAGTATATCAGCTTTTTGGCTGTATTAGCTACAATGAAAATGTCTAAGCTAAGGGAATAATCAATAATGCTCACCTATACTGTATTGTCTCTAACTTTCTCTTGTAGCATTAGAAATTATGCTTCATTCTAGTCAATCAGTTTGTATCAAATTGTTCTTTCTCATGTAGTTGGAAAGTCTGATTCTAATGAATCACTTTTCTAAACAGTCCTTCCTCTTTCTCTCTACATATAGAGATACAGTGGTGGCCAAAATTGTTAGAACACCTGACAGATCTGATTTATTTATTTATTTAGGCTCCAAAACATAATTTTGTTTCATAATGTTCATAAAACATGCAGATGGTTGCTCTGAGCACAACAAATATCAGATGAAGTGAGTCATACTGTTTTTATCCACTTTAACTTTAATATTTGGTATGTCCACCTTTTAGTAATTACAGCAGCATATCTCTTTGGCAACTTCAACACTGATGTTATCCCATGCCTTCTGCAACTCAAGCCAAAGGCTTTCTTTTGAAATGTACAATACATCTGTCCAGTTTATTTTCCAACTTGCCCCAAATTTGCTCGATGGGGTTGCGGTCTGTACTATGAGGGGGCCAGTCCATCATTTTCTATGTTCCAGCAGATTCAGAGGGGAGGAAGGAGACATGGGATTAGTGTAGGGTTTCAACAAGGACACGTGAAAGGTAGGTGTGCTTACGACAGGGCAGCCGGAGACGGATGTCCCGAGTAGACAACCATACCTTATCGGCTGGTTGGTATGGTGGGGCAGCAAGACGACGGGTATCGGCCTGGGTCTTATGTCTCCGACCTGCCTGTTGGAGCTGAACGTGTGCCGAGTCCCAGACCCTCTCGCTCTTTCTGAACCAAAAGTCCAAGCCTGTAACTTCCGATGGTTCCCCATCCCAGGGAAACAATGGGGGTTGGTAACCGAGTACGCACTGGAAGGGGGTTAGACCAGTGGAGTGCTGATAGAGTGAATTTTGTGCGTACTCGGCCCATGGGAGAAAGCGGTTCCAGCCGTGCTGGTTCTGGTGGCAAAAACTCCGAAGATACCTTCCAATGTCCTGGATCTTCCGCTCAGTCTGACCGTTGGATCGTGGATGATATCCGGACGTGAGACTTACAGAGACCCCTAGAAGGTCAAAGAAGGCTCGCCAGACCCTTGAGATGAACTGTGGCCCACGATCGGAGACGATGTCCTCAGGGATGCCGAAGTTCCTGAAGACATGACTGAAGAGTGATTCCGCAGTCTGCATAGCGGTGGGTAACCCTGGAAGAGCAATCAATTTACAGGCCTTAGAAAACCGATTCACCACTACAAGGACACAGGTGTGGGAGTCAGACCTTGGCAGGTCGGTGATGAAATCGACTCCGATGTGGGACCAGGGCCGGCGAGGTAGGGGCAGAGGAACCAGTTTACCATGAGGTAGATGACAGGGGGTTTTAGAAGTGGCACAAGCTGAGCAGCTCCTGACGAATTGGGAAACTTCACGGGCCACGTTGGGCCACCAGTAGCGATCTTGGAGGAGCGAGAGGGTACGGTCGCTGCCTGGATGTCCAGAGCCCAGAGAAGAATGGAGTGAGTCCAGAAGGGAGAGGCGGAGAGTGGTAGAGACATAGATCTTCCCTTCTGGACCTCCCGGCGGAGCAGGTTCTGTGAGCGTGGCTTGTCGAATGTCTTCATCAAGTGACCATACAATGGGACTTACGATGAGGGCTGGAGGGAGAGAGCATCTGAGAGTTGGGAGAGTGTTGTGTAAGCCACGGGCGTCCCAGGACTATATCCACGGAGGAATGCTTTAGCACCAGGAACGAAAGAACCTTGGATGGTTTGGACGTTCAATGTTTGAGAGTGAAGTTTCAGCTTCAGATGCAGGCGATTCAATGTCTCTTTTGAGATGAAGTTCCCCGATGATCCGGAGTCGACGAGAGCTTGCGCTGGAATGGAAGTGTGAAGAGAAATTAATTGTATGGTCATACGGGTTAAAGCACTGATTTTCGGGTTCAGTTTGATGGTACTCACCGCTGGGTGGGGCGGACGCACAGGACAGGTTTGGAGCAGGTGACCACTTGCCCCACAGTACAGACAGAGTCCGGAGTTAATTCTCCTGTCCCGCTCCATACGGGTAAGAGGATTGAAACTGATCTGCATGGGCTCTGGTGCAAGCGCTGGTGATGGCCCCAAGAGTGGTGGAGCATGTGGCATGTCTTCCTCACAAGCAGTAAGGTGTTGAGAGATGCGAATAGCCTTTGAGAGGAAGGTTTCCAGCCCGACTGAGTTCTCGTATATCGCCATCTGTTGGCGAATACATGGATTCAGGCCACGACGGAAGGCAGTGATGAGAGCAGTTTCATTCCAGCCACTGGAGGCCGCGAGGGTGCGAAATATTCCCACACCGAGCTCTTCCCCTGACAGAGCCGGAATAGACGATCTTGTACTGATAGCTCGGAATCTGTCTGCCCGAAGACTTCCTTGAAATGGGTTGTGAAGGCATCGAAAGTCAGCGTCACTGGGCTGTTGGAATTCCAGAGAGACTCCGCCCATTGTAATAAAATAAAATCTGCGACAGTGTTGGGGGATGGGAAATCTGTTTTATCTCAGCTAAATATTGCCCAATCCTAACAAACCATACATCAATGGAAAGCTTATTTATTCAGCTTTCATATGATGTATAAATCTCAATTTGAAAAATTGACACTTAAGACTGATTTTGTCATCCAGGGTCACATATATATTGATGTATATATATTGATTCATGTATTCATATATTCATATTGATGAATTCTTCTTTTTCCCTTCCTTGCAGTGTGTGAATCTGAGTACGTATGCATGTCTGTGGGTGTTTATGTGTAGGCCTGCTTGCTGGTTGATTTGATAACTATGTGATTGTGTGCATTGTAGCATTAAAGGGATGACAATTCTGTCATCCTTTAATCACCCTCAAGTTGTTTCAAACTTGCATGAATTTCCTTCTTCTGCTGAACACAAAAAGAATGTGGGTAACCAAACAGTTTTTTTTTTTTTTTTCTTTCTTTCTTTTTTTCCCCCATACTATGGAAGTCAGTTGGGACTGGCAACTGTTTGGTGGGTAAATTATGACAGAATTTTCATTTCTGGGTGAACTATCTTGGAATCGGTGGTCTGTGGCTTAGAATTGAGGTTTAGCAACAGTCAACAGGCTGACAGGATTGTGGGCTGAGCATTATTCAACTCCAGTTCAATATGTCAGAATTTATTTGTATCATTATTTATGTGAGTCAAATTAGGTTAAGCAGTACCCTTCTAATCATCTTTGACTGGCTGATTATAGATCAGATTGCATTTCATTTATACCTTCAGTTCTGTAAGGCTCTGCAGAACTGAGTCAGACCGAAGTGTCAGAAAGAATTATGGGTAAGCCGTCCCTTTGGGGGAACCCTCACCAACCAAACGTGTGTGATGCAATCATCTGACGGCCGCCATCATCCTCTTTATTGCAGACATTACTTCTCGCTCTGTTGGTCCTATCAGCAGCCCACTTCTGTCATAAAAGCTCATTGACTGCCGTCTGACAGCAGACTGGGATAAGACGCTGTCTTAATACGATTCGGAGAACCATCTGACATGATCTTGCCGTTGCAGATTCTCTGGATTTGAGGCCAGCTTTGTTCCTATAGGAACCTTTTATACAAGCTATTACAATTATTTTTTGAACACTCTGTAATATTGGTGTTGTAAGTAATTTTCAGCTACCTATACCCTAAAAACGTTTTTTTTATTTTTATTTCTTAGAATTTCTGAAAATAAATAAAACTATTATATAAGAATTCTAAATATTTGTTTATATTGTATAGCCTTGTAATGCAAATATGCAAATATAAATGTGTATATGTGCATATATCTTAAAAATAAAAATTAATTAATTTCAGCTAATTGCAATTTTTTATATGCTATGCATTTACAAAGTTCTACACACATTGCCTTTGAAAAGCTTTAAATATTTGTGTTAAAACACAAAGACATGTTTTTTCAGATAAGAATTAGGTTGAAATAAAACATTCTGCATTAGCTTGATCAGTTCTCCCTTTCTTGATTAACCAAGAAAATAAGATTACAATTTATTACCCGGGATAATAATGTGAAAACAGTTATATACAGTAATGAAACTGTAAAAGTAGGGTATTGATGTACATTTGAAAATGAAAGATACAGCACAGTATCATATTATTGGCAGTTTTAATAATGTGATCCATTCACACACGCAGCTCTGTGAGAAATTAAATGAATTGCTTTATTGGATACATTATTGATCATTTTAGAGTGTCTTACATCTACTTGAGAGCACCCATGCAGAGTCTATTGAAATGATTTGTACCAGTAAGTGATCAGAGCCTGGAAATTGTGAGTCTATCATGGATACTGGAGGCCCCAGTAGATTCCCATCTCTCTGTAATAAGCTTGTGAAATACCCGTCCACAGATCCAGGATCAGTGCTGCACTCTTGCCTATAATGGGAAAGATAATGACCGACTGGACTCACTGATGCCAGACATACTGGTCTATCTCCCAGACAGGATCCCCTGTGAGTGTGAGATGAAAAGGAGGCGTAATTAGCCAATCGGATTTACAAATGGTCCCACTGGGTGCCTGGACACGGCATGCATACCAGCTGGATTCAGAAGCACATTCTTTTCCCACTGATGGATACTTCAGATTCTGATTAGATACTTGAAAAAAGCTGTGAACTTTTGTAATTTTAACAGAAAAATACCACAAGTTCCCTTAACATATATGGTGACATTATTAAAATGGCTTAACCTGTATATGTAATTTTATTTATTTATATGTGTATAATGTTTTGTATTACATTTTCTGTTATGTAGTTGATGCTTGTTGATTTATTTGAGTGTCATTTGTGTTACCTGTCACAAATCAAGCTGGAGACAACGGGTAAGTGAAATACATGCAGGTTTATTAACATGAGGGGCAAGGGTGATCGTTTGGAGCAAGGCAGTTGAGAATCCAACACAAAGTAAAGTTCAATGATTCTTAGCGGAATACTGAGGTTTGGTTTCTGTGCAGGTTCATGATCCAGGAGCGGAGGAGAGCAACTTAGGAAGATCATCGGGAATCTGGAGGTCAGCAAAGACAGGCCAGTATACAGAGACTCTGGTAAAGTTCTGGGTAGTGAACAGTAGACCGGACAGTGAGTGCATGGAAGGAGCGTGCTTATCAATGGTGACTTGATTGCTGATGACAGGTGCAGGGAATCAGAACTCAAAGTGATGGTGATCATGATTGAGAACAGGTGTGAGCCGGGGAAGATTCTTGGACATGGAGTCCAGAGCTGGTGACTGGTGACAGAGACTCCCTGACATTACCCTGATGATGTTTTGTCTTTGTGTGTATGACTGGATATGGTCAAAATGTGAGTATTGGCCTTCATTTATGGACAGGCCACTTACAATGAATTTGTATTCATCACACGTCTTTTTATTGTACCACCTGCATTATTATGGTGGATAAAAAGATAGATTTTGGTGATTAAACTAACTTATGTAAATATTTGATCATATGCAGTTTATACGAAGTAATAAATACACATGCCACATGCCATTCAAACATTGTCAGAAACAATTTCTGGCAACAGCAGCTGCCATTTTTATGCCATAAATTTAACAGGACATTTTTATAGTGATTAAAAAATTTGGATGGTGATTTTTTTTTTTTACTGAAATTGATACATTCCATCTGTTTTCCTGTGCTTTTTGATAAACAATTCAGCTGATTGAATGATTCAGTGACTCACTCATTATCACTCACTAACAATGTAAACTACAGAAAAATTAATTGAATGTTTGCCATGTTTACCATTAATGTCTGCCCAGGATGAGGAAAACAGGGAAGCAGAGTGATAAACAGTGAAACGCCCAAGTGTTGTTGGACTTATAAAAGCACCTTTGGACGTGCCTGACATTCACTCTGTCTCAAATTGAGCTGAAATACCGGCAAGGATCTGAGTGGGTGTAATATAGTGTGTGTGTGTGATTGGCTACAGCTGTATGCAATCAGTGAAATGGATGATGGGAAATGCAGTCCAAGGTAACGTGAAACCGGCAAATATGATGCTGTGATGCTGGTTTTTGCCAACTCATTCAGAGCTCCAGTTCCTCCAACAGTCATCGAACTGAGGAAACCGTTCTGACTTGGACCAAAGAGCCGCTGATATGAGCGTACATGAACCGAACACTTGAATGAAGGGGCAGAATGAATGTTTCTTATGGTTTCTGTAAAAACTTTAGCTGATGAATTCTAAATTTATTCACTTTAGACATTACATCAAGGTTTCACATCATCATTGGGTGCTTTAAAAATAGAAATGCAGATGCGTTATGCCATTTGTACATAAACAAACTACTGAATTGAACCAGTTTATTGACACAAACTGTCCAAAATAACCAAGAATCAGATTTCCCTGTTGCCATAGATGACAATAATAGTTTGTTGCACAGACTGATTACCAGGAGCCAGGAGCCTCGGGTATTAATTTTGTGTTTCTCAGTATGCTTTTGTTTTATTCTCAAAAATGGGCAGCTGCTGTCTTGCATTTTATAAATCACCAAGGACCATGGTTTCAGCTAAAAAGCATCTTTACTGTTCAACTGAAGAAGGAGGAAAAAAAAAAAATTCATCTACATTTTGAATGGCCCGAGTGAGAGTATATTAGTAGCAAATTTTCGTTTTTGGGCGAACTATTCCTTTAATTTGTGCTACACTGATAAATGAAAGTCACACAGGTTTTGTAACAACATAAGGAAAGGAATTGCCTTTACATTACGCTGTAAACAACAAGCTTTTGAACTGTAGTTATACTTTGATCACCAGTATCAGTGGCTAAAACTGGGTTAGTGAAAAGAACAATGAACAAATTTTCATGTCAACATCTAACAGCAAGTCTACAAAAAGAACAGAAACACCAGTGTGCTTTGTCTATGAGCCTTGGGGAGGAAAATGTATTGACTTTTGAATTAAACAGTCCTTTTGGCAATCAATAATGGATTAAATTATGTCTGAATGCTGATTGAGCGGTAATGTATATTTTATCTCTACAGTTTAGAAAGAATAATAGGAAGCATTTTCAGAGAGAACACTGATCATTTAGGACAGGGCTCACCACACTCGGTCCTGGAGGGCTGGTGTCCTGCAGAGTTTAGCTCCAACTTGCCTCAACACAGACAATTCTAAACAGGGATGTAGAAGACAAGACACAGAGCAGTCCGGTAAACAAGCGAGGGTCAATTGACGGCGAATGTAATCCAACAGAGCAAAACTAAGAGAGATAATCCAGGTACATGGTAATAGTCCAGGCGAGGTGCAAACAATCCAAAACAGCAAGACAAAGGGTTAATCCAAGATACACAGGCTAGAATCAAAACACGACTACGACTACGACTACGACTACGACTACGACTACGACTACGACTACGACTACGACTACGACTACGACTACGACTACGACTACGACTACGACTACGACTACGACTACGACTACGACTACGACTGGCTCCGTAAAGTAGCTATAACAGTGATAAAGGCTGAACAATACTCTGCAGTTTGAGAAGGATCTGAGTGGGTGTAATATAGTGTGTGTGTGTGATTGGCTACAGCTGTATGCAATCAGTGAAATGGATGATGGGAAATGCAGTCCAAGGTAACGTGAAACAGTCTGTGTGGTGTGAGAGTCAATATAATGAAAGGGCGACCTCTGATGGCAATTGAACGGAAGTCCACAGACCGGATTCGTGACAGGTGACCCCTGATTTAGGATTTAATTGGGTTGTTATAGATGGCACACTTCCATTCAGGAAATTGTCTTAATCTGTATTTCTTATTTGTATCTTAGAAAACGTGAAATACTAAATCATGTAAATAACCTGAAAACATGGTACCAGTATTATACAATATTGGTAACAATTTAGGATGAATTATCACTATTAATCGGTTGCTTATTAGCATGCCTAATATTAACATATTGGCTGTTTATTAGTACTTATAAAGCACATATTCTGCACGACCATATTCTACATCTCTAATCCTACCCAGTACCTAAACTTAACAGCTACCTTACTAACTATTAATAAGCAGCAAATTAGGAGTTTATTGAGGCAAAATCTGTAGTTAATGGTTTGTTAATAGCGAGAATTTGACCTTAAAATATAGTGTGACCATATTTAATTTATTTACAAAAAAAGAATGACAACTGTTTAAATTAACCCCAGTCTATGTTACTTGGTTGATACATTACAGTACAAATTTATTCCTAAGATTCCTAAGTAAATGTACAAATTTATTTATTTTATTTATTTATTTATTTTAATTTTTTTGTGGTGGTTCTTCTTTCAAAATGCCTTTAATGAAACTTTTAACTTTTTTCTCTCTCTCTCTCTGTAGAATGCATTTATTCTACCAGTCTGGTAGCTTCTAAACACAATTTATAAAAACTTGCCCATTTTGTGTGTGCAGTATCCATCCGGCAGCCAGTGAACAGATTGTAGGCGGTCCAAGGGTGTGCCATCTGAGGCTGAGACTAGCCATGAGCTATCACCATTGTGCCCTTGAGCAAGGCACTTAACCCCAGGTTGCTCCAGAGGGTTTTCCCTCTAATAAGCTGCTAACAGTAGAATCATCTGCTAAATGACTGATTACTTCCAAATTCTGAAGTTATTTGTACTGCAAAATTACACGTTTTTTGACCTTCATGGAATGCCGTGAAGAGCAGATGTCTGCGCGCTGATTGTTTAAATGATAACTCTGCAGGGATGCTGCAGCTTAGACCACTTTTTAGTCATTAGGGGACTGATTGAATCTGGCTGCATGAAAATAGCATCTGTTTAAAAAGATTGTTAAGGTTGTTACTGATTTTAAAGGTCGTTCGTTTTAAATGATCTTTTACTGCAATTTCAAATTTAGTTTCATTTCAGTTTAATTGCTAAAGTTGCTAAAATTGTAGTCCGTTGTGTTAATATAAAGGGATTTTCTGTATTGATTTTTCTCAGGTGTTTTACCAGTATTTTGTGTCGCGGTGTAAGGTTGAAGGAAAAGGTACTGGTCATCTATCTGTCTATCAAGCTACTGTATGTAGCTTGTATGTATTAATTATTTTTCAGTTGTTTATTCAACCAACCAAATGCTCTTACTGGTAATTGATGTGTGTCATGTATGTCTACATGTATAGGACTGTATTATAGATTGTGTTTTTGTGAGGACTTTTTGAGACATCATATCACTGACTTAAGGGCATTTCTTCACAGATCAGAGTTCTTTTGAAGCTGCTACTTTTTTCAACACAGTTCTTTTGAAGGAGCTAAAATTCAAAGCGATATGTGTGGCTCACACCTCAAAAAACTCCATGCCTATACAGTGACGTACATTGAAGGAAGCGTCATGCTGTGATGCATCTTTTTATCAGCAGATACTGGGCATCTTGTTAAAACTGAAAGGATGGATGGAAAGAATAACAAAACTACAGGGGAACAAAAACCTTCAAAAACTTTTTTTTTTTTTTTTTCTGCAGGACAATAACCCTGGATATAAATTAAAAGAATATTTTTTCCACAAATGAAAAATGTGACATTATTTATTCACTCTCATGCTGTTACAAACCATATGACTTTTTCTGTTATACTTGTTATACTCATCCAAGCACTAACATTCAGATCATAGTCAAGCTCCTTCAATGACAAAAAGCCCAACCGTAGTCTACACAACTTAAAAATGAGATGAAATTACCAGTAGGCCTTTAAGTATATACTGTACTTAAAGCTTCAATTACTACAAATGGTGGTTCTGCACAAATGTTTGTGATATATGAATAATTTGATGTGAACATTAACTCTAAATCAAGGCCCATTGTAGTGGATGGTTTATTTTTGGTATTTCACTCTAGCTCCTCAAGGATTTGCTACATGCTATGACAATTAGGTTTGATTTAGCTGTGCCACTATCTCGCAGCATGCAGACATGAGGAGAGGCGAGCGCACCCATGAATCACCAGGTAGAGTCAGAATCGCCCATGTTCTTCTGAACTGCGGCTGCACTCATACATCATCCTCAGTATGTCTGCGTTCCTGGATTTATAGACTAGGAGCCTGCACTCTGTTATTGTGACTTGAGGGGCACATTCTGATGACCTTGCAGCAGGAGCGGTTGAAAATAGAAAGGTGATATGCAGAAAGGGCAGGTACGATGACTCTTTTCCATGGAGGTGACACATGAGAGAAGCGGTAAGACTGTCAACACGTAAATGCTGATGTTGGGAAAATCATGGTGTGTGAACAGGACAAATAAATGGTAAATCAACATCATACCATCCAAGGGAATTCTGACTTGGGGATGGTAACAGGAAGAACAGCTAACTGGAGACTCAGGAGGAAAGCTTCACAAGTGGTTTCATGAGACAGATTTTACTTTGGCCATTATTATGTGGAGAATCAACATCAACTAATATAATTGTTCGTACTGTAAGAGAAAGTAATGTTAAATGCATTGATATTGCCAGTGCAGGGTAGTAACTGATTACATGTATTCTGGATTACATAATCAGATTCCAAAATGAAGTACTTGTAATTAGAGTATATTACATTTTAAAATGCAGAAACACCTCTCAAGCAATTAGAACATTTTATGAAACAAATAATTATGCAAGTTACTAAAAACTGGTCATTAATAGGTGTGAAACACCATGTCTTCATCTTATCCATTGACCTTCAGTAACTGTTGACTATGGAAGTCTGGACAAAAATATTTAAAAATTTGAAGACTTCAGGTATGTAATGTCATTGCTGTTTTCGTGTTTAATCATGTTTTATTTTTTGTTTTCCATATGATGCAGGGAATTTTTGTCAACAAAACCCCTAAAATAAGTAAGCAAGTAAGTAAGTACAACCCAAATTCCGGAAATATTGGGATGTTTTTTTAAATTTGAATAAAATTAAATTCATGAGCCAATATTGTATTCAAAATAGAACATAGAGAACGTAACAAATGTTTAAACTGAGAAAATTTACAATTTTATGCACAAAATGAGCTCATTTCAAATTTGATGCCTGCTACAGGTCTCAAAATAGTTGGGACGGGGGTATGTTTACCATGGTGTAGCACAGGGCTCCTCAAATCTGGACCTCGAGATCCACTTTCCTGCAAAGTTTAGCTGTAACCCTAATCAAACACACCTGAACATGCTAATCAGTGTCTTCAGGATCATTAGAAAATCACAGACAGGTGAGTTTGATCAGGGTTGGAGCTAAACTCTGCAGTGGATTGGACCTCCAGGGTAAGATTTGAGGAACACTGGTGTAGCATCTCCTCTTCTTTTCAAAACAGTTTGAAGACGTCTGGGTATGGAAGCAGAATAATGACAATAGTTTTTGAAACATAAAGCATGCTGAATTCCACAAATCGAAAAAAAAAAGATGCATTGCAATTAACAGTGCTTGCATTTTACTGCCTTGTATTTCCAGGGCTTGCATTTTTAGGTCCTGAAATTTAACATAGTTGTTTATTTAAGCTGTGAATATTTCAATCCAAAATATTTCACACACATTTTCATAATTAAAAATTCAATAATTCATATTCACCTTCCAGAATTCACTTCCAAAATATTCAATCTGTTTAAAAATATGATGTATAATATTCGACAGGCAAATTTCAGTCATTTTATTTCAATTTCCAAATTCGCTGCCACAAATTTAGTGGTTAAAATTCGTGGAATAGCAGTAGAGCACCGATGCATGATCTCCAGCTGCTGTCAGCTGCTAACATTTTCGCTGTTTCTCGTAGCCTACATATAAGCAGATTTCTCTACCACAAAGTAGATTATAATGCTCTTTTACCCAACGCTGAAGTACAGAACTAACATTACATCTGGGGAAGACATATATTGCTTTCGGTTACTTATTTCTGTAACTCTGTATCATGGCTTGTGTGACGCTGTGCTGTAATACTGGGGTTCCCCTCATACGTCACACTCCAGAATTCCCCAACGACGCATAACTCAGCACAGTGAACTAATACAGTGATATAAGACCTCAGATCTCAGAATACACTTTATTGATGATTATGCAAACTATATACAGGCATGCAAATGAGGTCAGAAGAAAGCAACTCGCTGCATTTTCGTTGCTTTCCCTTACCACTGATCTATAGTCGACAGTCCTACAAAGATATCAATACCACGATTAGTTTTAACAGTAAGCAACCACTTTATATCAACATAAAAAAGCAGTTCAAAACCGCCTAGGTGTATTTGTGCAGCAAATGTAAACCTGAGAAAGCATTAGGCTTGTTTGAGATGCGCCTCGCCTCACCTGAAATGTAGGCCAGAGTAGGCGGCTGCAGTGAGGGGAGGAGTGAAATAAGCGCAGTCAAGACGGACAGTTCTGACCTCTCGAAGTGGAACAGATACCTACGAGATCAAAGGCGGATATCACCTTATTCTCACTCATGCACTGTGCAGCTGATAAACATGATATAATTTCAGTTCTGTTGCTTTTATATGAATATAAATATGATGAACAAGACACTCTTGCTATTTAATTCCATACGAAAGGCGTATTTATCATACATATTTTTTATTTTAATTCAAACATGTATTTTAGATTTTTATAGAAAATATGACAATAATCACATATCTCACACAGAGATCGCATTGTCATAGTGTTTGGAAATATTCATGCACAATTTAAACACATAATAGCATGAAATCAGATTTAAAAAATAAAACATTTTAGAAGAGAAGGCAGCATCACGGTTGTCTGAACCAATGGGCATTAAGCTGTGTCGTCAGTCAGTCATTTCCCATCATGCTTTTTATCAGCGCAGTCGGTGGAGAGCAACTGCGCGCGGCTGCTCAATCCGACACAGCCGCCTCGCCGCCGCGAGAGTTTTTTGGCACACCTCAGCATGACATGAGAGCAAGGCGGACGTAACTCAGACACTTTTCTAACCGGCATGCACCTCGCAGTGGCCGGTGATCGTTTCTGCGCAGATTTTGCTCATCTCAAACAAGCCTATTATCAAACCTAAAACCCATAATATCGCGCTTGGTTTTCTATGGGATAAAAAAAATGGTTTGGTGAAACTTGTTGGTTGTGGGCTCATCTGCTTAAATGTACATAATATAAAGTAATATATTTTATTAAATAGATGCTGAATTTAATCATGTATTATCACTGAGGCAAACCGTGTTAAGTGTTTTCTTTATGGGAAATGTTTAACGTGCAGTTTTGCGCGTTCCGTAACTTGTGTTCATATCTGCATCTGTTTGCTTCATCAGTAAGATCTGAGTTTGGTCTTTTAATAGGCTTGTTTGAGATGAGCAAAATCTGCGCATAGCCGATCACCGGTGATCACCGCGAGATGCATGCCGGTTAGAAAAGTGTCTGAGTTTTTTTTTTTTTTTAATTTTCAATTAAACATATAACATTCACAGGGGATACAGTCAAAGCAATACATACACAACCAGAATACAAAACAGTAAATACCTTGATAATAGCAATAACAAAAAAATAAATATAAAGAGAAAAACAAATAAATAATAGTTGTCATAGACATCTTTTAAAATAAATAAATAAATAAATAAAAAGTGTCCGAGTTACGTCCGCCTTGTTGTCATGTCATGCTGACGTGTGCCAAAAAACTCTCGCAGCGGCGAGGCGGCTGTGTCGGATTGAGCAGTCGCACGCAGTTGCTCTCCACCGACTGTGCTGATCAAAAGCACGATGGGAAGTGACTGACTGACGACACAGCTTAATGCTCATTGGTTCAGACAACTGTGATGCTGCGTTCTCTGCTAAAATATTTTTATTTTTTTAAATTAAATTTTTCATCTGATTTCATGTGATTGTGTATTTAAATTATGCTTGAATATTCCCAAACACTATGACAGCGTGATCTCTGTGTGAGATATGTGATTGTTGTCATATTTCTATAAAAATCTAAAATACAAGTTTGTATTAAAGTAGAATGGATGATAAATACGCCTTTCGTATGGGGTTTAATAGGAAGCACCTTGAGTGTCCTGTTAATCATATTTATATTCATATAAAAGCAACAGAACTGAAATTAGATCACATTTATTAGCAGAACAGCACATGAGTGAGAATAACGCGATATCCGCCTTTGATCTCGTATAGTCTATCTGTTCCACTTCGAGAGGTCAGAACTGTCCATCTTGACTGCGCTTATTTCACTCCTCCCCTCACTGCAGCCGCCTACTCTCGCCTACATTTAAGGCGAGGCAAGCACTGTTAATTGCAATGCATCTTTTTTTTCGATTTGTGGAATTCAGCATGCTTCATGTTTCAAAAACTATTGTCATTATTCTGCTTCCATATCTGGGCATCAAGGTTATGATTTTCTGGAGTTTTTGGAGTTATGGTTTCCAGTTGCTGAAGAATTTGTGGTCGTCTCTGACGTATTTTTCATTTAATGATGCACCAAATGTTCTCTATAGGTGAAAGATCTGGACTGTAGGCATGCCAATTCAGCACCCAGACTCTTCTACTACGAAGCCATGCTGTTGTAATAGCTGCAGCATGTGGTTTTGCATTGTCCTGCTGAAATACACAAGGCCTTCCCTGAAATAGATGTCGTCTGGAGGTAAGCATATGTTGCTCTAAAACCTTTATATACCTTTCAGCATTCATAGTACCTTCCAAAACATGCAAGCTGCCCATACCGTATGCACTTATGCACCCCCATACCATCAGAAATGCTGGCTTTTGAACTGAACGCTGATAACACGCTGGAAGGTCTCCCTCCTCTTTAGCCCAGAGGACACAGCGTCCATTATTTCCAACAAGAATGTCAAATTTGGACTCGTCTGACAATAGAACACTTTTCCACTTTGAAACAGTCCATTTTAAATGAGCCTTGGCCCACAGGACACGACAGCACTTCTGGACCATGTTCACATATGGCTTCCTTTTTGCATGATAGAGCTTTAGTTGGCATAAGCAGATGGCACAGCAGATTGTTTACTGACAGTGGTTTCTGTAAGTATTCCTGAGCCCATTTAGTAATGTCAATGACAGAATCATGCTGATGAGTGATGCAGGGTCGTCTGAGGGCCCGAAGAAACAAAAGTCTTCCAACAAAAGTCTTCGGCCTTGTCCCTTACGCACAGAGATTTCTCCAGTTTCTCTGAATCTTTTGATGATGTTATGCACTGTATATGATGAGATTTGTAAAGCCTTTGCAATTTGACATTGAGGAACGTTGTTTTTAAAGTATTCCACAATATTTTTACGCACTCTTTCACAGATTGGAGAGCCTCTGCCCATCTTTACTTCTGAGAGACTCTGGGTCTCTAAGACATCTCTTTTATAGCTAATCATGTTACAGACCTGATGTCAATTAACTTAATTAGTTGCTAGATGTTCTCCCAGCTGAATCTTTTCAAAATGTATTGAATTTTCAGCCCTTTGTTGCCCCCGTGACAACTTTTTTGAGACCTGTAGCAGGTATCAAATTTGAAATGAGCTCATTTAGTGGATAAAGGTGTACAATTTCTCAGTTTAAACATTTGTTATGTTCTCTATGTTCTATTGTGAATAAAATATTGGCTCATGTGATTTGAAAGTCTTTTAGTTTTCATTTTATTCAAATTTAAAAACGTCCCAACATTTCTGGAATTCGGGATGAAAGTAAATAAATAAATAAATAATAATAATAATAATAATAATAATAAATTATTTGAAGTAAAGTTCTCTGGTGTCTGTTAATGGTCACATACACATACAAAGAAAGGTAAACAAAGAAATATTTATATTTTTAGCATTCAAGTGTTTACATAAATATATATAAATATATATATATATAAAAAAAAAAAAAAAAAAAAAAAATATATATATATATATATATATATATATATATATATATATATATATATATAGGAATATATGTTCTTTCTCTTTGCTTTTTATATCAATATTGTACATTTAATGGTAAGTTTAAAACAAGTTAGATGAAAAAAAAAAGTAATCTAAAAGTAGTGAGATTACATTATTTAAAATGAGTAACATTTTAAACTACTAACTACAGAATCAAATGGATAATTTTTACCCACTTTATGTATTTATGTATATGCACTCTAAAGCCATTTATTTTACGGTGTTCACTCTATAAAATTATATGATAGTAATAATTCATATTTAGTGTTATTATTTGCTCACAAAATAGAATTAAGAGAACCACATGTGAGACCCACTGCTTGTTATATTTATGGGAAAACATGCTGTAATTTTATTTTATTTTTTTTCACCTACAGGTGGCCTAGACATTTCTTGTTTGTTTTACTAGCTTTAAATATGAGCGCCATGTGCTCAGCCAATGTCATTTCTTATAGACTATGTGTTTCAATTGATTCAAACAGCAGCTGTGATGCTCTGTATGACTTGTCGTGTATTGTAATATGTGCAATAGACAGAGTGGCTGTTCCATAATGTGACATTGTCACTGGTTGCTGTGGTCACATTCATACTGAGACCTCCCCTAAGTGGTGAGCGCATTGGACTTCCTGTGTGTGGGGATTGCTGGGAAATATCCTGCAGCCAAGTGCTGGCAAGATAGTGTCACTTTCCATTACCCCCATCCACAGGCGTCCAAAACGAGAGCGGACGCTTTTGTAAACATTTCAGCCAAGTCCAACGGGCTGTTGCACAAGTTGCCACTGGGTTCCACTTTCGATAATGCAGCATTCTAGTTTTTCCCCTAGTTCATTCAAGAAGAGTTAGAAAAAATTTGGAATGAGACGTGCCGTCTGTAAAATTAATAGCGTAATGTTGTTAAAATGCTTACTGCCATTTGTCAACGGAAATAGGTAGTCATAGTATTTATTTTCGCCCACAGTGCTGATGGCAGAACTTTTAATTACTCTGTGTTTGAGCCCTTAAAAGCCTGCATGGCTGATGCTAGCAAGAGACGGGGAGGTGGGGAGGCCATATCGCATTTACCATGCCTGCAAGTGATGGAAAGTGCATTTGAGCGAACTGCCAGTGAATCTGTGTGTGTGTGTGTTCGTGAAAGAGTCAGTTAGGGTACCCGGCACAGTCCCTTTGCTTGTTGTTAACGGGAATCAATGGCTCGCTGGTTATTTGTAGAACCATATCCTGTGTAGCGATGTTTCCATTTAGGAATTTTTCAAGGTCACATCGGCCAGTATGTTGAGTGAGATCCTAGTGTATGATGTCAGGAAGGACATTTGATGTGGCCTCAAGAAGAATGTGTTGAATTATGCTTACTGAATTCACTCAATAGTTGTTTTTGCTGAAACTCTGAATAGCAATTATGTGCAAGCATGCTAACCCATAGCGCCAGTGTGAGCATTGGAAAGAGAGAATTGATTACTTGCACTTAAATGAAGTTTCAAATCAAGTGCCTCTAGGAAATCTGCACAGGCTAAATGCAAATGAAACATCAGGCTCTCTCATAGTGAATAACAGAAGTTAATTATAAAGTTTTTTTTGTTTTTTTTTCAGCAAGGTGCTGTTCAAATAGAGCTTGTTTTTGTGTTCTATGCTGCCTTTTCAGTCTGTCAGTACATAAACAGGTTTTTGACGGACGTGTTTGACCTGTGTACTCATATCTCACAAATTTGGTAGCTTCTTGCATGTCACATTAAAAGAAGTTCAACTTCTACAAAAGGTATCTCATGTTTTTTTCTATTCTAGTGCTTTACTTATGCAGGAGGTCTCGATCAGAGAGTGCAAAAGGAGTTAATTAAAATATATAATCAAATAAATTTCATGATTAACTAGTTGAATTAACCTGGTAAAGCCTGACATATGAAATAGATAGATTTATTTATTTATGTTTATTTTTTAGAATTAAACTTTTCAGTTTTTATTTAAAAAAAAAATATATATATATATATATATATATATATAGACAGTATATATATATATATAAATATATATATATATAAACAAATAAATTAATAAATTTGATAAACCTGTCTTTTATTGAACATGGAGCTCATACTCAAGAAGGATATGTATACAGTATACTGATGAAATCCTTATAGCTTGTAATATAAATCAATGAGATCTTAGCAGACTACTTACATAAAATGCATAGAAATATCCATTGTCACTTTGTGTCTCGCAGTGTAAGATGGTATTTCAATGCTTAGCTTTATGATCAAAGCTCAATAGTTTTTACTGTGTGGGCAAAACATAGAATGCATGCAATGCAATACAATGATGATTGAAGACATACTAATATTCGTTCCTTTCGGTCAGGGCCGGCCCAAGCCTTTATGGGGCCCTAAGCAGAATTTTATTTGGGGGCCAATATGACTGGTTATTGTCAAAGCTTGATTATTCGCACACTATAAATCTAACACACCCATTATCAGTTTTATTTGTTGTAGCTTTGTTGTTTACATCATACCATTGTTTGCCTGGCATGTTTTTACCCCTCTGTGATTTTTAATTGTAACGGTTGCAAACTTACAAGAGTGGTCAGGTGTTCATTTGCACTTTAACATTCAAAGTGTTAAAGTATTAAGTGGCATACTTAATGCGGTGAGCTGAAAAGTAGCTAAATAAACCAGCAGACAATGCATTTACAGAACAATGTTATTTTAACAACAAATATTAATCGAAGTTGTACATTTATTACAAGTCATACTTTTTTATAATAAATATTAGCTATAAATATAATAAATATTATTATAAAATCTAGCTAACTGAGGCCTAATAATATTGGAATATAATAGCAAAACGTAAATAATGTTAAGCTGTTATCGGTTTATGAAACAGATGCTTATTTTTATTACAAAAATATATACCCAGGAACATTATTTTTACGCAGAAGACAATAACTTTCATCTAAAACTAAGTAAAATGTTATATTATAATATATTAAGAAGTCTATTTGCTGATGTTTTGATGTTCAAACATGAACTTCCCTAAAACAAAAGATACCCTACCTAGGCTATGCTAATTAACTGGGGGGGGGGGGGGGTCACAAGTTCTGTCTTAGCTAACGATAGTTTTGAGAAACGCACCCCTGATTTGTGCCACAAAACCCCCATGTTGAATTTGTCCCCCCTCCACCTCCAAAACACGATCGATTTTAACCCTTTGACGGGCCACGCTTTGGCTGGCGCTGAGCTAGAGAAAGACGAGCTCAGAGAAAAAAAAAAAAGAAAAACGCGCTCAGTGTTGTCAATTTCATAGCTGTTCAGTGTTTTCAACCGTCATTATTGTACCTGCATGACACATCGCTATGAAAATAATAAAATGATATGTATAGTTTATTTAATTATTTAATATTGCGCTTTCATATAATTACCACTGTCCACTGACATAATATATCACAAATTAAAAATAAAATAAAATAAACATGTAGGCTACTCTTGGGGGCCCTCTGGTGGCCACGGGGGCCCTTAGCAGCTGCTTAGTTCGCTTATGCCTTGGGCCGGCTCTGCTTTCAGTCCAGTAAGTGTTCATCTTGAAATTTTACTAACAATATTCTTTATTAACTTTATATAAATCACTAGAGGTTTTATAGAGAATTATACAAAAAGGCCTTTTTACTTGTTAAGGAAGTGTGAACTACCAATCAAATGACAGAAGGCATGTAATAGATTGTGTACAACAGGTTTTTCAGGTTTTGATGTTGATCATGTATAGGCCTTAGAAGTTTGCGTATCAAATATGATACAGTACAGTCTTTATAGGGTAATCATAATTATTTGCATTTATTGATATATTCTGAGAGAAACATCAAAGGAAGATCATTTGAAGGCATTACATGTTTGTGTCATATGAAAATACAGACTAGCTCCAAATACTATAAATATACAAAGACTTATTGAGCATAAGGAACAACATTCATGGGGCAGTCCATTTCAGATTTTGTTGCTGATTTGATAAACGTAATTTAATTGTGAGTTCAGCAGACAGTTTTTGAGATTACAGGATTCCCCCATTCATTTAGACAGGACTTGGACTTGGATGCTCAAATAGCTGCCTGGAGGTGTTCCAAATATTGCTGCTGAGTGGACTTTCCTTGAGAGGGACTTTGCTAGCTCTCCCAAACAATTACTCAGGTTTCGATGTGCTTCTAAGATTTTTGAACATTATAGAGTTTTGTTTTGTTTTTTCTTCTTTTTTCAAGTTTGCCGATGATTGGATGTTGGAAGTGGCCAGTTATTTACCAGCACATATTGTCCTTAATAAAGCCAATGAACTCTGCCTGAAGGGTAGCTAGACCTGCTCTGCTTATTATACCATATGTTTGTTTGTTTTTTTGTTTTAGTTTTTTTGAGTAGTTCTGTAGAACTCTGAAACAAGCATTAAACAGGCTGGTTTTGTAAAACAAAACAAGAAAAGAAAAAGAAGCATGTTTATTGTAATTGTAATTAAAGTTTATTGTAACTGAATAGTCTAAGTATAGTTTAGATTGACATACACAGTATTCTTACTTAATCAAAATTGTTTGATGTATTAGCTATAAGTCAGTACAGGTTAAAGCAGTAGGTGCCAAAATACTGGCACATCAAAGATTATAGCAAAAAAAAAAAAAAAGATGTCAAAAAGTTGCATTAAACATTCATAGCAAAAGCAGAAAATAAACATTAAACCAACTCTGAAACAATCATGTTGTTAGTAAAAATAAGACATCACCACCCACATAGACTGACCTAAATAGAACAGCTGCGCAGTAACTTTATTATGAAAGATAGCCACTTCAAAGATTTGCATAGAGGACTAATTATCATAACCATGCAAGGAAATGAGCTAATAAATAAATAAATTCATAAAAACAACAGAAATGGCATTTTAATGCACTAAACAAAATGTAAGACCAGCATGAATATAAGGAAGACCACATTTTGTGATATATATAATACATAAATTAATAATTTATTTCTATTTATTTGTATATATTCTCCATACAAACATCCACCACATTGTCCTCTGATTATTTTAAATATAAATATTGGTGTCAGATTTAGAATCGTTTAATTATATGGCGCACTGAACAAATGAACAGATCGTTAATAATCTATTCAGTTTACTTTTTAAAAATTTTCGAAAAAAATAATGTCTCATTATCAGATAAATGAATGGGTACACTTTATAATATTGCAATTTCAATTAAGTATTTAAAAAGAACACACATGAGAGGTTCACTCTATTTCTCACCTTTAGATTTCTGGCCTTTACAGTCTTTAAAGTTTGTGCACCAGAGAATCTTACTGTGAAAAAATATTGCATTTACATGTATTCATATTTTATACCCAAGTTCTCAGACCACAAACATAAGTAATGTAACATTTCAGTGAGGATGATAAAAGCATGTAATCAAGTTAAATAATGTATTTAATACATTTTCATATAATTAGTAAAGATGGTTATCTTATACATTGATGTAAGTATATTTTTTCAAGCTACTAAAACAGCCCTGGGATCTGTCAGACCCCGAACAGAGGGTTATTAATAATTATTAATATCATCTAATCTTTATGAAAAATACCCCATGCTGTGTGATGACATGTTAATGGTAATTCATACTTAAGATAAAATGTAGGTCCCACTTTATATTAGGTGGCTTTAACTATGTTCCATGTATGACCTGTTTTAGTTTAGTTTTCTATGTCTCCGTCTGCCTGCCTAGTTTGTTTCCATGGTTTATGATTTAATTAGTTCTGCACCTGTTTTCTGTTCCTGCCTGATTGCGTTCAGTATATATAGTCTGTGTTTATCATTCCTACTTATGTCACGGATCGGCCAGGCATAGGCCAATGCATAGTTAAGGCCACCTAATATAAAGTGTGACCAAAATGTATTATCTTTGAAAGCCAGAATATGATCATTCAGAGCTATAATGTTGTGGCCTGTCATACCCTTCCGCGAAGGAATGGAATAGCGAAGCCTGCAATAGTTGTTCGGTTTGTGAATCAGAAACATAAGAGTTACTGAGGCAGGCAAAGAAGTTGAAGGGTACGGGGTGTACCTGAATTAACATCTTACAAAAATAATGCTGATATTGCTAGACGTGCACACATTTTGAGGAAACAAAACAAGATTCAAGCTACATGGACAAGAAATTGCAAAGTGATGATACGGTTAAATGGAACTCCTGAAGAAGCTAAAGTATACGTAATAAGAGAACGCTAAGAATTGGATCAGTATGGATAAGTAAAGACTGTGTGAAGCAATATTCATATGGACTTAAAAGGATTGGGATGGACCTTGATAAGGAATTTTTGTACCCATTTAGAGATGTTGATGATGGGGAGTTGGTCAATATTCAAATGGACTGTGTGTCTGACCACTCACGAAGTCACTGTAAGTACGATAATTTGAATTTTAAATCCTTCAATCACGCAGATCATAAAATGTACAAGATTGAAAATGATATTGACCCGGAAAATCACTTTTTTAATGATGTAAATAACAATTGTTGTGAGTATTATACAGAAGATAGATTTAATAGAAATGTGAATATGGAGGGGGCATTATCAATATTCAGTTAATATTATCAATATATAACAACAGTCTTTATAAAAATTTCATAAACATTAAGGAGTATTTGTGTCAGTTTAATAAATTTAATGTGATTGCTGTGTCAAAGACTTGGCTTGATAATGAGAAAATACATGAAGTAGAATTGGAAGGGTATAATTTGTTTACGGTAAACAGAGTTAATAAGAAAGGAGGAGTTGCTTTGTATGTTGACACAGCGTTAAGATGTAATTTGATTAAAAGTATGTCAGTGACTATAGAAAATCTTTTGGAATGTGTATCTATAGAAATAGATATTGAAAGATCTAAAAATATAATTATCAGTTGTGTGTATAGATCACCAGGAACTTGTACGGATACCTTTATGAATAAATTGTTTGGTATGCTCGATAAATGGAATGAGAACAAGGTACAAAATTATATGTGGAGATTTCAATATTGATTTGTTGAATCCAAATGGAAATAAGAGAATAGCATATTTTACTGACACACTATATAGTAAAGGTCTATTTCCTGTGATTACAAAACCTAGTAGAATAACTAAAGATACTGCTACATTAATAGACAATATATATACAAACGAAATTGAAGGAAAAATAGTAAGATTATTATTTATAAATGATATGACTGATCATCTTCCAGTTTTTGCAATCTTTCAAAGATTATTTGATAAATCAAATGCAAGTAGGATAAATAGTTTTAAATTAATTCGATATAGAACATGTAAATATTGTAACAATATTTTGTAAATATTGGGAGCAATTTAGCAAAAGTGATTGTGGAGCAGAGAACTGGGGATAGGATAGATGAAATTAATATGTCCAGTAATGATTATTCAATGTTTATAAGGGGAGTTGACGAAAAGAAAATACTTGACATTGTGTCACGGTTCGCTGTGGAGGAAGCACGCAGGAGTCTTGGAAACGTTTAAACAGTCTTTAATCAAGGAACTCAGGAGATAATCCACAATGGGAGATGCACACACTCACACACACACGTAGTAACCAGTAGACCTGACAACCAAGAACTGAAAGGACAAGGGCTTTAAAGACAGGTAAACGAGGGAACTAAGGAGACACATACCTGGAATCAAATTTACAATCAGACTGGGGAGAAACTGGGTCACAGAACACATGGGGAGCAAAAACACAACACAAGACAGTCCTGGGGCGTAACATTACACCCCCCTCCCGGAAGGTGCGTCCTCGCACCGTGGAACAACAGAGGGGGGGAACGGGTGGGAACTACGGAGGTGGCTCAGGAGGAGGACGAAGCCCGCTCCAAGGGGGCAATGAGGGAAGGAGGAGCCAGGGAAGAGACAGAAGAGACCCAGAGCAGGAGGCGCACAGCAAGACCCAGGCCACAGCCATGATGATGGCCCACAGTGGAGCCAACAGAGGGAGAAACCATGGAGGAGGGATGGCCGCCGACTCCAGGGGGCCAACCAACAGCGGCAGAGCAAGTGGAGGAGGAGCCCGAGGTGGAGACGGAGAGTCGACGAGCCAGGGGGATGCCGAGGATCCGGGGGGCCAGGGTGGAGCCGAGGGTTCTGGCGACCGAGGCGGAGGCGGAGATCCGCAGCGGAGCCGGAGCGACTGAGGACCAAGGTGGAGCTGGCGGGAGGAAGGAGCCCAACGGAGCCGGTGGGACAGAGAGACGAGGTGCAGCTGGAGGAGCGGAGTCCTGAGGCGATGGCAGGTCGACGCCCGACCAAGGCGGATCCGGAGGGACGAGGGAGCTGATGGATAGATGGGTGACGGTGGAGGCGAAGGAGCTGGGAGCCGAAGTGGAGCCGCTGGGTCAATGGGCCGAGGCAGAGTCCGGGCCTCGGAGGCTGGAGGCAGAGGTGAGAGATCATGGGAAGAGGATGATGCTCTGGAGGGCACTTTCGAGGAGCAGGCACTGGAGAGCGTTCTGGAGGAGCGGAGCTGGACGGGACCAGCGGAGACGAAGGAGAGAGGAGAGGGGGAAGTCGGCCTCCAGGTCCCCCTCCAAGTCTAGCAGCCCCAGATGCACTATCAACTCACCCTCAGCCGTGATGCGGGGGGCAGAGCTCCACTCCGCGCTCACACCGTCCACGGCTTGCTCCCTCGTGGTGGGCACTGTCGCCGGCTCTCGCACCTGGTCTGACAGATGGGGCTCTCGTCCGGGCGATCCTCTGCTCAGATGCTCGGCATTGCGCTGGCTGGCAGATCGCGGCAGGAATTGGCTCTCCGTCATCGGTGGGCTCAGGCTGATGCTCCACAACGCAGGGAGTTGGTGGGCTGGGCTCTGGGTCTGGAGTGGATTTGGTCAGCCTCGGGGCAGATGGTGAGTGGCGATCCATTTCTCACCATAGTCCACTCCACGAAGGCTGCGAAATCCTCTCGAGGACCATCTTCGGACGACAGCGCTCTGCACGCTGTGTTCAGGGTGGCATCATAGAATGCGCAGAGCGCGTCGTCCGGGTAGCTGGTGGCTTTAGCTAACATCAGGAACAGTCGTGTATGGTCCTCGAGAGATCGGAAGAATTCGGGCCGGACGAAGGAATCCATAGCGCACAACGGAAACAAAAAACACTGGGTAAAACACAGAAACAAAAACGGAGGGAACGCACGGAGGTAACTGTGTAGGTCGGGTCTTCCATCACGTTTCGCTGTGGAGGAAGCACGCAGGAGTCGTGGAAACGTTTAAACAGTCTTTAATCAAGGAATTCAGGAGATAATCCACAATGGGAGATGCGTGCACACACACGTAGTAACCCGATAACCAAGAACTGAAAGGACAGGGGCTTTAAAGACATGTAAACGAGGGAACTAAGGAGAAACACCTGGAATCAAATTAACAATCAGACTGGGGAGAAACTGGGTCACAGAACACATGGGGAGCAAAAACACAACACAAGATAGTCCAGTGACATGACACATTGTTAACAACTGTAAGAATAAATATTCTACTGATTGTAATGATATTGACATGTCGTTAATAAAAAATATTATAGAACATATAGTAAAACCATTTACACACATTTGTAATCAGTCCTTTTTAACAGGAATATTTCCAAGTAATATGAAAACAGCTAAAGTTATTCCTATTTTTAAAAATGGAGATCGGCACTGTTTTTCCAACTACAGACCAATTTCTCTTTCTCAGTTCTCGAAAATTTTAGAGAAAATATTTGTGATCAGGCTTGATAATTTTATAGATAAACAAATTATTGAGTGATCATCAGTATGGTTTTAGAACAAACAGATCGACCTCAATGGCTGTGATGGGACTGGTAGAAGAGATTTCTTCTTCAGTGGATAATAATGAATATACTGTGGGGGTGTTCCTAGATTTAAAAAAGCTTGTGACACTATTGATTATGGATTATTAATGATGAAACTGGAGAGATATGGTATAAGAGGAAAAGCTTTTGCTTGGATAAAAAGTTACCTCAATGACAGATATCAATTTGTACAAATAAATAATGTTAAATCAGATTTAATGAAAGTTACTTGTGGTGTTCCGCAAGGTTCGGTGCTAAGCCTTAAGTTGTGTGTACTGTACATAACTTATATTTGTAAAGTGTCTAAAGTATTAAAAATGGTTTTGTTTGCTGATGATGCAAATTTATATTGTTCCGGGAAAAATTTGGAACAGCTTCTGAATACAGTGGAAATCGAACTGATGGTTTTCAAAAAATGTTTTGATGATAACAGACTTTCACTGAATTTAAGTAAAACAAAGTTTATAATATTTAGTAATCGGCAAAGTAACAATGAAATTAAATTAATGATTAACAGTGAGGAAATAGAGTGTACGAAAAAGAGTGTACAAAAATACATTTTTGGGTGTTATAATTGATCATAAATTATGTTGGAAATCACATATAAATCATGTAAAAACAAAGATGTCCAAATCTATTGCAATATTAAATAGAATAAAACTGAATGAAAAACTTTATATATATTGTATTGTGCGCTCATAGTTCCATACATTACTTATTGTGTGTAGGTGTGGGGTCACACATATAAATCAAATATAAATTCAATATATATGTTACAAAAGAAAGCTATTAGGGTTGTTAAAAGGGTTGATTATTACGAACCAACAAATAAATTGTATATTAATTTACATGCATTAAAATTTGTAGATTTAGTTTATTTATGTACAGCACAGTTAATGTACAAAGTTTATAAAAATTTACTTCCAAATTGTGTTGAGAGGCTGTTCAAAATAAGAGAAAGTCAGTATAATCTAAGAGGATTGTACATGTTTAAAAAAGTAAGGGCAAGAACTAATATTAAAAGTAGGTGTTCATCTGTCAAAGGGGTAAATCTATGGAATAAATGTAATAAGGAATTCAAAGTATGTAATTCACTTTGCAAATTTAAGAAAATGTATAAAAATAAGGTGATAAATAATTATATGACTCAGTATCAATAAATTGTGAATGTATTTTTAAAATATTGAAGTAATAGCTGGAATGTGTATTTTTGTTATGTTTGTTTTGAATTATGTATGTACATTTTGGGAAATGTTTTTGTAATGTTGTTTATTTTGTATTATTTAATTTAGTGAAAAGTGTTGCCCATTCAGTTAACTATGTATAAAGGGTAGGCATAATAAGCAAGGCTTCGGCCTACACCTTTTTCGGTAACTATGTATTTGTATTTATTTTGTGAAAAGTTGTTTGTGAGGACCAGAATAAAATTATTATTGATTATTGATTATATTATTAATAACTACATTCAAATAGTTTATATTTGTTTCTACCTTTAATTCAAATTCAGTAACTGAATTAATTTAAAAAGCCAGTTTTAAATCAGCTCAATTCAGTTCTGAAAGTTGTTGTGTGCTCACATGACAGTGCACCGAACACCATGGCCACAGTTATTACAGATACATTTCCAAAGCTTTTGTGGCAACCATATCAAATTCTTCCCTAAATTGAAGTCATCATTTCATCATCATCCTTTCTTACAGCAATATGACATTATCATGATGTAATGCAATGCAATGCCTCATGTTAATAACTAATACAACAGTTGGACATTTCCAGGGTCATCAAAGTCACATCTATCTAAATAATGACTGAATATTACAAATGTTATTGATCATAAAATCCAGTCAGCTCATCAGTTACAATGATTCACAATCGGATCTCATTTAAACGATGATTTGTACTCTTCTCTCAACATCAGTACTGTCTGTCCCTTGGTAAGTTTTTCCTTCTTGCTCACAGCTCGTCCTCATAAACTGCACTTTTACACTCTTACATCAGGTACAGTGAACATCTTGTTCATTACAGTGAACAAGAAACTACCTCTGAAACTATTAGTACTTTTGGTAACACTTTAGAATAGGGAACACTTATTCACTATTAGCTACGACTTTTCCCTCAATAAATTCGTAATTTGCTGCTTATTAATAGTTAGTAAGGTAGTTGTTAAGTTTAGGTATTGGGCAGGATTAAGGATGTAGAATAAGGTCATGTAGAATAAGGCATTAATAATGCTTAATTACTACTTATAAATGGCTAATATTCTAGTAATATGCATGCTAATAAGCAACTAGTTAAGAGACCCTAAAATAAAGTGTTACTGTACTTTTTAGTACTATTTATAATTACTGTTTATTAGAACTTATAAAGCACATATTCTGCATGACCATATTCTACATCCATAATCCTACCCAATACCTAAACCAGGGGTGTCAAACTCAATTTCTGGACGGCTGCATCCCTGCAGAGTTTTGTTCCAACCCTCACATACCTCGTAGTTTTCAAATTAGCCTAAATGACTTGATTAGTTGGATCAGATATGTTTAATTAGGGTTGAATCTTAACTGTTCAGAGCTGTGGCCCTCCAGGAACTGAGTTTGACACCCCTGACCTAAACTTAACAACCACCTTACTAACTATTAATAAGCAGCAAATTAGTAGTGTATTGAGGCTAAATTCGTAGTTAATGGTTTGTAAATAGCGAGAATTGGACCTTAAAATAACGTGTAACCAACATCTTTTGTATCATTATAAATGTATTGGTAACACTTTAGTATTGGGACCAATTCTCACTATTAACTAGTTGCTTATTAGCATTATTAATATATTGGCTGTTTGTCAGTACTTATAAAGCACATATTCTGCATGACCATATTCTATAGCCCTAATCCCAGGGGGGCCGCTATGGTTTCTGGCCCTCTGTCTTGGGGGCATCCCTGCCTAATCCTACCCAATACCTAAACTTTACAACTTACCTTACTAACTATTAATAAGCAGAAAATTAGGAGTTTATTGAGGCAAATGTAGCAGAGTAGTTGATGGTTTGTTAATACCGAGAATTTGCCCTTAAAATAAAGTGTGAACAATGTCTTTACTGTAACCTTTGATCAGTTCAAAGTGCCCCTATTATGGATTTTTGAAAATTACCTTTCACGCAGTGTGAAACACATCTCTAAGTGAATGAAAACATCCTGCAAAATTTTAAATCTGAAAGTGCATCGTGTATAAAGTTCTTGTCTCTAAAAAGAAAGAGTCGACTCTGAATCATTGAAACGAGTCGTTTTAAAAAGAATCCCAAGCCGTTTCATGTTGATGTCAACATGAAACATTAACATATTGCCCGACCACTTGTTGGACTTTTCGTGTTGGTCTGAATGAAAATGCTAATTCATTCTTTGCCACTACGTGCCGCTTTTGGAGCGGTAAAACAGCTGTTTCCCCGGTAACGCTCTACACAAAGCAGCATTTGCATGATGAAATGAAAATGAGACCAATAGGAACAATCACTGCAGATTAGCATCAGGCAAAGGAGGGGTTTGGAAAAATGAATTGTTGAGCGAATCGTTTTGAGCAAGTAAGGTAAAAAATAAATGCATATTATAAGACAATTAAAGTTTTTATTTTATTTATTTATTACTGTTATATTACTAAAAGTGCGACTCAACATAAGTACATTTAGTCATATCTCTTCTTTTGCTGTTTTACAAACCATTTGAACCTATGCACCAGGATAAAGGATATACTGTAGAGAGTAGATGGCTGAATGGATCCTGTGCGCTTCAGTGATTCTAGCATGGGTTAGGGGTTTTACAAGCACACCCTGTACTGGTAAAATCACTATCACCCATGGCCTCATGGCTTATTACTTTAATATAATCTTGTGTTGCAAAGTGATTTTTAAATCCTCCACTAGTATCAAACTACAGGCTTTATAGTTACTATAAACACTACTGGCCTCTTATAATGATAACCAGCAGTGTTTATGCAACCTGTGATGGAGGGAACTGCAACCATGCTCATGAAAGGTTTATCTTTCCTTTTGGCCTCAATGATGAAGTGTGTAATTAAAAATGTGAGGAAAATAATGACTGTTTTCACACAGGTTTCCTACAGCGTTCCCACCTATCCGCCATTGGTTAAATAAACAACAGATAGCTCCACCCTAAACTCACACCATTGGTTGAGCCAGTGTTGCTATGCTGAGATGTTTGGGATGCTGAAAACAAACAAAGTCATGTTTGGATAAAGCCAGAGTGTTTAAACTTTTCAGAAGAATTAACAAACCAATGTTTTATTTATAGTTAAGCTGTAATATAAGAATATATTTTAGCAACCAAAAACATATCTTTAAGCTGTTTTCATCTGAAGCAAACCCAAGCATGAACATACTTCCTAAATTAATCTGGCTAAAACTTGATTTGTGTCATGCTGCCCATTGAGTTATTTGTTTCTAATTTAATCCAGCATCTGCCACGCTGGAGCTTATGCTACTGAAAATATTGCATTAAACTCCTGCCAAAATATGCAAGCCTCTGCCATGTTATCAAAGCTGCAGCACCATTCATCTTCTGTTCAGCTTCATGTCACGTAATCAGGAACGAAGCATCTGTTTGATCACTCAGAATGTCTGAGTCCATTTGTCGAGCATATGTAGGAGAGATGTCTCTTAATTATGTAATTTAGTTGCTTGACGGGCACTTAAATTTTCTGTCCACTTTCCAAAATAAAAGAGAAAATCTGAAGACATCTTCGGGTTAGTCAAAGCTGTTTCCAAAAATGAACTCCCTCCCAATATCTCAAAAAAATAGTCTTTGGCTAAAATCATAAACTCCACCCACGCCTTCATTTAGCCAATCAGAGACAGCCACTGGAACAGTTTCTCTGTGGATGCTGCCAGAGCTGGAGGCCAGTGGCTGGTCACGTGTGCAGAGGGAAAAAATACAGAATTAAATAACATTTGTGGTCCTCGGACCAGCAAGCAGCCGGCTAGCTCAGCCCATGGCCCTGGCAGCGCTCTCATCGGGCAGCATCACAGACAGCTAAATATAGACACAGAAGATTTGCCCTCGCAGGTCACACAACATCATGATGTCATGTCTCCCCCCTCACTCTCCTTCTGTCTTTCAGCTCTTTTCATATCATTATTTCTCTCATGTGAAGTATGCAAAGCGAGGCTGACAATTATTCAGATATCATGTCTGACATCAAGCCTTTTGTCATTAGTACAATTTCCTTTGATATAAGTTTTAAATAGTCAAACTACCAGGAGAAAAGCAGCTGTCAGGGACTAACTCAATTTATTAATGAAGCGCTGCTGCCTTTGAAATATGGATATACCAAATGCCTTTTTCAGTGTGAAATGTATTAGGCACATCTATCTATCTATCTATGAAAAACTACGAAAAAAAAAAAATATATAAGTAATGTGTAAATAGTAATGTGTAATAAAATGGAAGGACACAAGGAAAAAAGTATTTAACTACTGAAATTCATTTAATACGTCATACAAAAGCCTTTGTTGGTAATAACAGCTTCAAGATGCCTCCTGTTTGGAGAAACTAGTCGCATGCATTGCTCAGGTGTGATTTTAGCCCGTTCTTCCACACAGTCTTCAAAGCTCGAAGGTTCTGTGGGCCTCTTCTATGAATGAACTCTAATCTTTAGTTCTTATTTTCTATTGGATTCAAGTCAGGTGATTGGCTGGGCCACTCTAGCAGCTTTATTTTCTTTCTCTGAAACCAATTGAGAGTTTCCTTGGCTGTGTTTGGGATCATTGTCTTGCTGAAATGTCCACACTTGTTTCATCTTCATCATCCTGGTACTGTAGGTGTTGGGACTGAACCAGCTAATATTAATTTCCACTGACAAAGGGCA
Organism: Onychostoma macrolepis; assembly: GCF_012432095.1. Taxonomy (NCBI): domain Eukaryota; kingdom Metazoa; phylum Chordata; class Actinopteri; order Cypriniformes; family Cyprinidae; genus Onychostoma; species Onychostoma macrolepis. Next base: position 4,952,026 of record NC_081175.1, on the reverse strand, counting down.
GGATTGCTTTTTAATTACTCATAGATTTCTGCTGGAGTCTTGGCTTTCCATGCCTTTTTGAACCTCCATTTCTTCATGTGTTCAATATGTTTTTCCCTGTGTCATTCCATTTTATTAATTTCTGAACTTATTTATTTATTTATTTTTTCTTTGTATGTATTAATTACTTTGGTTGTTACCGACATCTGGTGAAAATTTCAATTCAAAAGCACCTTTAGAAATATACTTACTGAGAAAAATGATGACGCGTTCAATACTTATTTTACCCGCTGTGTGTGTGTGTGTGTGTGTGTGTGTGTGTATCACAAAGAATTCTAATAGACAGACAGGCAGACAGATAAATTTAGATTTTTTTTTTCCCCTTTTCATTCTTTTGCTTTTTGGGATGAAATATGATTTTTGTGGTGTTGATTTCATAGAGCTTAATATGGATACTTGGTTCCGTTTCAATGCACACAGAATTCTAATCGTTTTTATAATGCATGTAAATCACCTCTAATAATCTAAACAACTGCTGGACAATAAATATTAGACATTCTTGAAAAATCATAGCCCTCTCGCCTTGACCAGACTGTGACAAATTACACGCATATAACACTCTGACGGCTTGCTCCACACATCACTCAGTTATTAACAGCTTTCAGCTGTAAACCGGTCTGTGTCACATTTATTGAGTCACCACAGAGCTCTCTATATTTGTGTCAGGTGGATCTTCTTGTAAATCAACCTCTTCCATCCGAATAAAACGGAGGGACACATGCGACTCACGCCTGGGCAGATACCTACGAAACTGGGTCAGCATTAACAAGGGCCATACTGCCTCACTCTGTACGTCCACCCTGACGCTGATCTGCAATGGCAGGTCCCTGTTACATAAGCAATGAGGGTCAGTGTGCAAAAAGCAGTCAGTTTTAAATGTTTCAAGTTTGTTTTCTATGCTTGTGACGCGTTAAGAGCTCATATCTTCCTTTCAGAGACTATAGTTCAAACAGGTGCGTAAAGAACATACATACAAAGAAAACACAATTTGTTGTACCGTAGACATATGCTGACTTTATATTTAAATATTAATCATCATGAAATAAAAGAAGCACAAAATATATTATCATGCACAATTCGTTTATAATTTAATCATATTTTCCCCAATATATTAATGATAATATTTTTCTAATCAATGGTGAACCGAATAACTGTAGTGTGTTATTTGATTATTTGATCAAATGTACAAAATTGCAACTTGATTATTACAAATGTGTAATTACAAATATATTTAAATATGACATACAGGATTCAGTAGAAATGACATTAAAGTATATTTTAGTTTATCATAAATGCTTGTCACTACATTAGAGAGTACACTTTAACCATATTTAAATGACATAGATTTATGAAATTAGAAATAGACTTAGGAAATTACCGGTACATATAAAGATGTACTTAAGACTTAAGTTCAGCCAGCTGTAAAATAAATGAAACTAATATACATTTTCATGTAATTAAGTGTCTGAAAACATTTAATTCAGTTTGCACTTAAGCACATTCTTTTGAAAATGCATAACTACATTATTATATATGAAAAATATAATTTATGTTATTTTTGAGTGAAATATTTAAAATATTTAGGTCACACTTTATTTTAAGTTCCAGTTCTCGCTATTAACAAACCATACGACTTTTGCATCAATAACATCCTAATTTACTGCTTATAGTTAATAAGGTAGTTGTTAAGTTTATTAGGTAGGATTAGAATATGGTCATGCAGAATATGTGCTTTATACGTATTTATAAACAGCCAATATGTTATTAATAGGCATGCTAATAAGCAATGTATTAGTGAGAATTGGTCCCTATACTAAAGTGTTACCAATATTTATTATATTACATTATATGTATTGTAGCCTGTTGACAAAACGAACACAATAAATTGCTAATAATAAATTAAGTTGATTGTTAGTTTGTGATGTCTAATGCATGCCTAATGTTAACAAATTGAATCTTATTCTAAAGTGTTGCAAACTATTGCATGAAAACTTCAATGCAGTAGTGACCTATTGATTGATGCATTTGTTTTTCCATGCGCCATTCCACAGGGACAGGACAAACAAGTATGAAACCTGTGATTTACATGCAAAAGCTCTCATGTACACAACAGGGCTACAGAAATAACGCATATGGGGTATTATAAAAGAACAGTGGGATGAACAAAGAACCTGGGAGCTTATGGAGTATCCCACCATGAGGGCGATGTTCAACCCTAAATCACATTTCCACTTTTCCCTCGCAGTAGGATGTAGGATGTGACTTGGAGTATAAGTCACTTTCCAGCGCTCCAGGAATTAACCCTTAACACTCCTAACAAGTGTGAATCCAAAGCTGTGATCTTTAACAAAGAATACAGAGATGTACCATGTGGTCTATGCTATTTTAAGCACACTGATTTGGCCGCTCAAATGGAAACTGAACGCCTACGGCAATACAAATGTATAATTGTTGTATGTTTTGTTTGTTTTTCAGAACCTATTATAAATTCATACATAGTAACACACTCTCTATGAACATAAACTATAGCCTGAGGGTCCATGTTTAATATTTTGTTAATGAATTTGTTATGGGTAACTTTATTAGAACATTGCTTTTTCCATCTTGCCATACCAAATGCCGCACTGGAAAAAAAAAAAAAAAAAAAAATTGCTAATATGCAATTGCATCAATTACTGCTTCAATATGCAGTTACTTCAAACAGCTATTTCTACATGATTTAACCCACATAAAGCAGTTTTGGTGGTATAAATTCATGTGTTTACGTTGATTCAGCAATACAATATAAATTATTATTTTTGACTAGTTTGACTAGGTAGTTGTTAAGTTTAGGTATGGGGTTGGATTAAGGGATAAGATATGGACATAGAGAATAAGGCATTAATATGTGCTTTATAAGTACTAATAAACAGCCAACATGCTAGTAATATGCATGGACATAAGCAACTAGGATATAGTGAAAATAAAGTGTTAAACTGTCCAGAATTTCTACAAAGATTCATTTATACGTCAGCTTTCTGTAAGCAAATAACAAAGCACTTAAATGTAAAAAAAGGCACATTTTTGAGCATAAGTTATTCTTAACCTTTAATTCACATAACTAATTTCAAACTTTAATGAGAAACATATAGAAAGGGATTTCATCCATCATAATTATGAGTGTGGAAAAAAAAGTTTAAGTGAACATTTGAAGTAGACATCAAAGGAGAGTAAGAGCAGAAAGTCCTCGCCAATTTTGAGTGACACAGTTTGTGCCGGCTGATTTGCTTTTGCAAATGATTTTTGACGAGGCGGAGAGAGTTACAAGCTAATTGTGATTACAGCATGCAAATTACTTTGTTAGCTGGTGTTCTGACAGTCTAGGATGATAAACTCCTATTGTAGATAGTGTTTAGTGAATAAATGGACACATTTTTTTGAGGGGGGTATCTCTTCACTGAGACTTATTATACGGAAATAACATTTTGTAAATGGGAAATATCTTATCATCCCATTTTTTATCACTTGCAAAAAAGTTGTCTACTGCTGACCTTGTGCTTCCTAAGGTTTACACTTATATAAATAACAAGCCTGGCACTAAATCATTATTCACCATGTTTTACCATTCTATTTATCAGCATGTTTGAGGGACCTTGGGCACTTTTGGCTTTCTCTGCTATGCATTTTGTAATAATTCTTTGTTCGTAACCCTGTTGCAAGGACATTCAGGACAAAACCAAGGGTCCTCCAGCCATGTTGTGTCTTTGTCCTGCTTGCGTCTCTATTATCAGTGAACGTACCATATCTTTGGTTGTCTATATTCATTCATGTGAGTATGCAAGTTAGGCTTTTTACAATTGTGTTGAAAATATTGCATAGTCTGAATCCTGCACACAAACAAACAAGCAAACCCTTTAGCTTTCTGTATGTGAATGAGTTTTATTCAACCCACATTATTCAAGTTTTTTTTTTTTTTTTTTATTGATTACCTTGTTGCTTCTTCAGTTTTACACATACCAAACATGATTTTAGCCATTTTTCACCATGTTTTACCATTCTGTTTATCAGTATATTAGAGGTTGTTCTGAATACTGTAGTTGCTAGGGTACATAATCTACATATGGTATATCTGTTACAAAGCATATCTTCAAAGAGCTGTCAAGCATATAGTATACACTTCCTTTACACTCCACTTGGAATGTGTTAGTAGGACTCACAGCTCCACTTATTATTTTGCCTCATGTTCACAGCTTTGCCGTGTTTTTATGGTGTCTTTGGTGAGACACCTCAGCAAAAAGCTTAATTCTTTTTTTAGCCTAGTGCAAGTATATATAGCCACCCCTAAAAGCTCAAAGACACTATCCCCTATTGATTAGCTGTCCACAAAAGTTAGTCACTACACTTCACCCCGTTCTGCAATACTGCTGATGTGAAGAGAGGGGGAAAAAATGGAAATGACTGTGACCATTGTGTCTTTTCTCCCAGCCTGCAGTTTTGTTGCTTTATACTGAGGTCTTTGACAAGTAGGTGTTGAGAGATGAACAAATGGATATAATAACACACAGATTAATGTGATGTTGTTATATGTACACGCAAGTACCTTTTATTACTTTTTAAAGCCACCACAGAACATGTTTATTTTGGGAGTTGGTTACTAGCAGGCTGAAAATAAACATTTCTCTCTCTGATCATGTCAAGTGTTCAATGCTGTGCTTTAATTCCACTGATATGCTTTTAGTGAATGATATTTGAGGAGACAAATAGAGTACCATTACAACAAGGACAGATACCAGATCCTGTACAGAAATGCTTCAGGAGTTCACACAGGATGTGTTCAAAAACAGATAGACAAGGCACACACAGTGTGCAGCAGAATGGAACAGAATCCAAGGGTCTCCAAACATTTATTTATTTATTTATTTAAGTTGAACTACTTTTAGTTTTTTCAAGGTTAAAATACTTTTGAGTTTCCCAGCTTAATATTTAAAAGCACTGTGCCATGAGTAAGACATTGGTAAGATGATTCCCAGTGTAAACACTGTGGCTCTGAAGTGCTATTAAAACACTGCCTTGTCTGAGCATCTCCATGGAAGCCACCTCAGAGTACAAAGCGAGGGGTGAGAACCAGAAAGCCGTAAGTGACATTTCACCAACTTTACAGGAGAGCCGAAACAAAAATTTTACCATAGTTTGATCTGACATTGTGTACTAATTTCAATTGTTTATAATAAAAATTTGTACACTCGTGGATGACAGTACTTTTGCCAGTAGAAAGAGCTCATTAAGAGATATATATATATCTCCATTTCACTGAAAATGTCACTTTCGCCCTTCTGGTTCTCACCCCTCGAAAAACAAAGTGTTAACTTCATGTCTGTGAGTTTCCAACTTATAATTATTATTATTATTAATTATTCTTATTAATCATACATTTTTATCTATCTATCTATCTATCTATCTATCTATCATTTACTTATCTATTTCTTGTAATTGTGACTGTATAACTTATTTCAATCCTTGTGAAAAAAAAGTGATTAATTGTACTGAAGGTGCATTTGTAGTGTAAAAAAAAAAAATTATATTGCAGATATAGTATAACATTGAATGCATTTAAAGATCACGTAAGTGTACATAAAGGGATACTCCACCCCAAAATTAAAATTTTGTCATTAATCACTTACCCCCACTTCGTTCCAAACACGTAAAAGCTTTGTTCGTCTTTGGAACACAATTTAAGATATTTTAGATGAAAACCGGGAGGCTTGTGACTGTCCCATTGACTGCATAGTAAATTGCACTGTCAAGGTCCATAAAAGTATGAAAGATGTCGTCAAAACAGTCCATCTGCCATCAGATGTGAAATCTGCGCAGGCCTCGACGTCAGTAGGTCACGGCGTTTACGTCCTGCGTCATCTGAGGCGTGCTTGCGTTGTGCTCTGCTAGTGAACTCATGAACGCGCTTGTAGGAAGTGTCACAGAGGAGCAGAAAAAGTTGAATAAAGTTGATATTTAGATTTTTTGCATTTTTAAAAAGTGTTCTCATCGCATCATAAAATTGCACATCTGATGGCAGATGGACTGTTCTGACGATATCTTTCATACTTTTCTGGACCTTGACAGTGCAATTTACTATGCAGTCAATGGGACAGTCACAAGCCTCCCGGTTTTCATCTAAAATATCTTAAATTGTGTTCCGAAGACGACGAAGCTTTTACGGGTGATTAATGACAAAATTTTCATTTTGGGGTGGAGTATCCCTTTAAGAAGATTACGCTTTCATGACTGTTTCTTAAGTACACTTGCACTTTGTAATAATAATAATAAAAATAATATATGTATGTGTGTGTATGTGTGTGTGTGTATACAATTCCCCGTAATAAGTGTTCTTTTTAAATGTTGACTTCTTTCTCCACAAGTGATAATTTAGGTCACATTTTATTTTAAGGTCCAATTCTCGCTATTAACAAACCATAAACTATGACTTTTGCCTCAATAAACTCCTAATTTGGTGCTTGTTAATAGTTAGTAATGTAGTTGTTAAGTTTAGGTATTGGGTAGGATTAGAGATGTAGAATATGGTCATGCAGAATATGTGCTTTATAAGTATACTGATAAACAGCCAATTTGTTAATAATAGACATGCTAATAAGCAACTAGTTAATAGTGAGAATTGGTCCCTATACTAAAGTGCTACCAAGACATGACTTTATATCTCAAATTATGACTACATGCAGTCTACTTTATTTGTATACTTGAAAAATGTATATACTTTGTGTATCTATGTATGTCTGAGGTGGAAACAGGCTTTAATATGTCTAAACTAGCCCAAATCAGTGACTCATCCAATAGCATAAGTTTTGTGAGGAACTGTTTGTTTGACTAGTGGCAGGCCGGAAATGTGTTTGAGAAACCTGTGGTGCTCATCAATTAAAGAATCTGTGCTGCACAGATGCACACACGTACTATCCTGTGAATTTATTTTAAACCTGAAAAGGTTTATCACCTCACATAATCTAATAATTTTCCACAAGAAATAATGGACCTGACTTTCATAGCTTGTTTGCAGCCAATGTATTAAGAATCGGATCATTTATATTCATTATAAAGTCATTTGCATGCACATGCTGTGTAACCAAACAGTGGGTGGGGTGTAAGCTAATGTAGGCACTACTATTATCTGTTATCAGTCTACATGATATGTTCTTGTGATTTATATTCATAGATTCATGTTATACTCATACTGAAGAATTGAAACAGACCAAGTCAAAAACTATGGTGAGATACTAACATGAAAAATGTACACAATGTGCCACATGAAGTGACATGACGGTGGGAGCTAAGCCAGGCTATTTATAAAGCACAATGGTTGGGATGGTGTTAAAACCCTTCCAGCACTTTGGAGTATGTTGCTTATAACCTTATACTAGCTGGAGAGCTCAGGTGATTGTCAGTGTAATGGATTAAACATGGAGTTATGGTTCAGTTCCTGACATTTGCAACACCACAGTCCCACAGATCTTAGCTGTCATAAAAGATGGATGAGTTAATGCATATGTGCATGTCTGTGAATGTAATCTCTATCTCTTTCTGCTCTTCCACATCCACTTCAACAGTATTTTACCAGCCACTGATAAAGTAGAGTAACAGCCAAGACCAGGAGATTTTCATCAAATCCAACAACAGACTTCCTTGTGATGAAAATCCCCAGGTTTTGTCTACATGTACACACTTCCAGAGGAAAACTGTATTACTCAGAGGTGTTCTTTCAAAGATCTGAGGACTTAATGGGTCATTGCTGTTTTGTAGTACTGTACCTTTTGAACTCAGTAACATGAAAGAACTGTATAATGCAGTGGTTCAAGGATGTAATTCAGTGAAAGTATTCTGTACCAGATTTTCAGAATATGCTCTGGTCAAAGTACAGGCACCTAAACTTTATTAGTCATAACTTGATAACTTGTGCACACAATATTACTGCAATGCTATAATGGGGTAGCCAGCAGGACGGAAATAAATAGCTGTAGTTAGCCTTTTCTAATTGAGAGTTGAGAATGAGAATGAGAATTAATTTTATTGCCAGGTATGTTTACACATACAAGGAATTTGTTATAGTGACAGAAGCTCCACAGTGCAACAGAATGTCAGCGACAGGACAGGACACAGATAATGAAAATAATAATATACAAAAATACAAAATAGACAGTGTACAAAATAGCAAAAACACAATATATAATATAGACAATTATGTATACAGGTATGATATGTGCAAATTTGAAATGTAAATAAATATGTGTGTTAAGTAATAATGTATAATAGTGTTGTGTGTTCCACGTTTATTGACAACTGTTTATGAGATGTATTGCCTGAGAGAAGAAACTGTTTCTGTGCCTGGTCGTTCTGTGCTCAGAGCTCTGTAGCGTCAAACAGACGGCAGCAGTTCAAAGTTCACACTCCCTGTGTGCTGGATGTGAGGGGTCCAGAGTGATTTTGCCAGCCCTTTTGCTCACTCTGGATAAGTACAGTTCTTGGAGAGTGGGGAGGGTTGTACCAATGATTCACTCAGAAGCCCGGATACCCTCTGTAGTCTTCTGAGGTCAGATTTGGTAGCTGAGCTGAACCAGACAGTTATTGAAGTGCAGAGGACAGATTCAATGATGGCAGAGTAGAATTGTTTCAGCAACTCCTGTGGCAGGTTTAACTTCCTCAGCTGCCAGAGGAAGTACAACACAATGGACTCAATGTGATTGTCCCACTTCAAGTCCTGGGAGATGGTGGTGCCCAGGAATCTGAATGTCTCCACTGCAGTCACAGTGCTGTTCATGATGGTGAGTGGGGGGAGTGCAGGGATTGCAGGGGGGTTTCTCCTGAAGTCCACGATCATCTCCACTGTTTTGAGCGTGTTCAGCTCCAGGTTGTTAAGACTGCACCAGACAGCCAGCTGCTCAACCTCTTGTCTGTTAGCAGACTCGTCACCGTCCTGAATGAGGCCGATGACTGTGGTGTCATCTGCAGACTTCAGGAGCTTGACAGAGGGGTCTTTAGATGTGCAGTCGTTCGTGTAGAGGGAGAAGAGCAGTGGGGAGAGGAAGCAACCCTGGGGGGCACCAGTGCTGATCGTACGGGTGCTGGATGAGAATTTACCAAGCTTTACTAGCTGCTGCCTGTCTGTCAGGAAGCTGTTGATCCACTGACAGACAGAGATGGGGACGGATAGCTGAGTTAATTTGGACTGGAGGAGTGATGGGATGATGGTGTAAAAAGTAGAGCTGAAGTCTACAAACAGGATCCTCACATAAGTCCCTGGTCCGTCGAGATGTTGCAGGATGTAGTGCAGTCCCATGTTGACTGCATCATCCACAGACCTGTTTGCTCTGTAGGCAAACTGCAGGGGGTCCAGTAAGGGTCCAGTGATGTCCTTCAGATAAGCCAAAACCAGTCTTTCATATGATTTCATGGCCACAGACATTAGAGCTACAGGTCTGTAGACATTAAGCCCAGTAATTTTGGG